>NW_006921621.1:11227516-11272326 GCF_000298275.1 Orycteropus afer afer
AGCAGGGATTGTGGGGCTGGCGCGGGATCGGGCAGTGTTTCGTTCTGCTGTGCATGGGGTCGCTATGAGTCGGAAATGACTCGATGGCACTTAACAACAACAACAACACATAGGGATGCTGTGAGTCAGAGACAACTTGATGGCACCTAACAACAGCATCCATGAGCATGGCATAGTCTTCCATTTATGTAGGTCTCTTTTAGTTTCTTACAGTAGTGTTTTGTAGTTTTGTTTGTATAGGTTTTTTGTGTCTCTGATTAGATTTATTCCTAAGTACTTCATCTTTTGGGTGGTTACTGTAAATGGTATTGCTTTCTTGATTTTCTTTTCAGATTTCTCTTCATTAGCGTAAAGGAATCTAACTGATTTTTGTATGTTGATCTTGTACCTTGCCACTTTGCTGAAACTATCAATTAGTTCCAGTGATTTTCTTACTGAGTCTTTGTAAGAGATCGTATCACCTGCAAATATAGATAGCTTTACTTTTTTGCCAATTTGGATATCTTTTATTTCCCTTTCTTGACTTACTCCTTTGGCAAGTATTTCCAGTACAGTATTGAATAGGAGTGGTGATAAAGGGCATCCTTGTCTGTTACCCATTTGTAAGGAGAATGCTTTATTCCTAGATAGTTCATGTTTGCTAATATCAATACCAATGTTGTCATTTTATGTTCATATATAGAAATACACTTTATTTTTTATGTAGACCTATATCCAGCAATTTTGTTAAACTCACTTATAGTTTATCTCCAGATTCTTTTGGATTTTCTATCTATACAATCATGTCATCTGTGAATATGACAGTTTCATTTATTTTCCAACTCTTACATTATTCTTTTCTTACTTTACTGTACTTGCTAGGACCTATAGTGCAATGGTAAATCTATGTAGTGAGTAGACACCCTTGCCTATTCCTTAACTTAGGAGAAAAACATTCAGTATTTCCACTTTCATTTGGTATTAGCGCAGGCCTTTTGTAGGTATCCTTTGTCAGCTTCAGGAAGTTCCCATCTGTTCCAATTTTGTTGTGTTGTTTTTGAGTTTGGAGTTTTTTCAAATCATAAATTGAGGTTAAATTTTGTCAAATTCATTTTCTACACTTACTGAGATGATCATTTGTTCCTTTTTTCCCTATTAATACAGGGGATAGGATTGGTTTTCAAATATCAAACCATTGTTGAATTCCTGGGATAATCTCCACTTATTCACGATGTATTATAATTTTGAAATATGTACTCCTGAATTAAATTAGCTTTTTTTTTTTTGGTAATATTTTTGTTCTTAGGGACATAGGACCATGATTTTCTTTTAATGTCTTTGCCAGGTTTTGGTACCATTGTTAAGATGCCTTCATAAAACAAATTAGGATATATTCTTTCTTCATTTTCTGCAATTTTGTGTCTGATTAGTATTGTTTCTTCCTCAAATGTTTGACAGAACTAATAGTGAAATCACCTAGACTTGTGGGATAATTTTTATAACAAATTAATTTGCAATAGATAGAAGGCCTATTAGGAGTTTTTGTTTGATTTTGGATAAGCTTTGGTAAGTTGTATTTTTCAAGAAATTTGTCTATTTTTTACAAATTGTCAAATATATTGGCATAATATTCCCTTGTTATCCTTTTATATATATAGGATCTGCAGTAATGATTTATATTACTGATACTGCTAACATTTGTTTTTTCCTGATCAGTGTTGCTAGGGACTCATCAGTTTCATTACACTGTTTTTTAAAAACAACAAAGTTTGCCTTTTAAAAAATGCTCTATTTGTCTTTCTATTTCATGAGTTCTGATTTTATCTTTATTTCCTTCCTTCTACTTACTTTAGATTGTTTTCTTCATCTTTTTCCGGTTTTATAAAGTGGAAACATTTTAAATCTTTCTTCCTAAGATAGGCATTCAAGTCTATTAAGTTTCTAAACACTGCTTCAGCTGTGTACTACAGAATCTGATACTATAGACTCATTATCATAACTTCAGAGTACTTTTTTATTTGCCTTATGATTTCTTACTTGACCCATAGTGTATTTAGAACTGTATTGCTTAATTTCCAAACATTTAAGATCTTATTACTATTGAATCTACATTGTGATCGGTATTACAGACTTTGTAAGATTGAATCCTTTGAGATTATTTACTGACAGTTTTTTACAACCCAGAATATAGTCTCAGGGAATCTTCCAAGTGCACTTGAGAAGACTATATCCTCTGTAGCTTGGTGCTGAACCTTCTATAAACTTAATTTAGGTCAAGGTGATAGGGTATTATCACTCAGATATTCTATATTTTTACTGATTTTTTAAATTTTTGATCTACTTATATCAAGTACTTTGAGAAGGATATTAAAAATCTTCCATTGTTTATAGATTCTGTTGCTTTAGTTTAATCAGTTTTTGATTCATGTCAGTTTAGGTTGTTTTCAGGTATGTATGCTTTTATAATTAACTGTCTTCCTGAGGTGTTGGCTCTTTTATCCGTATGGAACCGCCCTCTCTACATCTGAAAATTCCTGTCTTGAAGATTGCTTTCTCTGATACAAATACAGGCACCACAGATTTCTTATTTATACGGTTTGCAGTATAAATCATTTGGTCGTTTGACTTTCAATTGTTTCTTAGTATTTAAAGTGTGTATCTTGTAAACTACATATAGTTAGGTCTTGCTTTTCATCCAATCTAACAATCATTGCCTTTTAATTGAAATGCTCAGTCTATTTACATTTAATATAATTACTGATATGGTTGTATTAGATTTTTCTACTTTGCTTTTTTTCCATGTTTTTCTCATTCAACATTGGTATAACTTCTCTCTTTTTCTGGTGCTATCTTTATCAATATTTATTTACATCAAAAACCAATGTACTACTTTTGCTAAAATATTAATTTTATGAAGCAAATACATTAAAGATATCCAAACCTGATAAAGCACTTAAAAATGTATTGGGATCATCTGGTCTTTGAAGGCTTGTCTCTTGGGTCTGACACATTTTGTGTAACAGTTATGTTGTTCTTGTTGGTAGGTGCCATCAAGTCAGTTCTGAATCATAGTAACCCCGTGTATAACAGAACAAAACACTGCCCAGTCCTGCACCATCCTCACAGTTGTTGCTGTTTGAGCCCATTGTTGGCAGCCACTGCGGCAATCCATCTTATTGAAGGTCTTCTTTTTCACAGACCCTCTACTTTACCAAGTATCATGTCCTTCTCCAGGACTGGTCCCTCCTGATAACAGGCCCAAAATATGTGAGATAAAATCTTGCCACCCTTGCTTATAGGGAGCACTCTGACTATACTTCTTCCAAGACAGATTTGCTCATTCTTCTGGCATTCCATGGTGTATTTACTATTCTTTGCTGACACCATAATTCAAAAGCATCAATTCTTCTTCAGTCTTCCTTATTCATTATTCAGCTTTTGCATGCTTATGAGGTGACTGAAGATACTGTTTTTGGGCCAGGCACACGTTAGTGCTCAAAGTGACATCTTTGTTTTTAAACACTTTAAAGATGGTCTTTTGCAGCAGATTTTCCCAATGTGCTATGTCGTTTGATTTGCTTCCATGGTGTTAACCGTGGACCCAAGTAAAATGAAATCCTTGACAATGTCTATCTTTATTGTGATGTTGCTCATTTATCCTGTTGTGGATTTTTATTTTCTTTTTGTTGAGGTGTAATCAACACTGAAGGCTGTAGTCTATGTTCTTCATCAGTAAGTGCTTCAAGTCCTCTTTACTTTCAGCCGTCAAGATTGTCATCTGCATATCACAGGTTGTTAATGAGTCTTCTTCCAGTCTTGATGCCATATCCTTCATATAGCCCAGCTTCTTAGATTATTTGTCTCAGTATAAAGACTGAATAAGTATGGTGAAAGGATACAATTTTGACACACGCTTTTTCTGATTTTAAGCCATGCAGTATTCATTGGTGGCATAGTGCCTAAGGCATTTTACTACTAACCAGAAGGCTGGTGGTTCAAACCCACCAGCCACTCCTCAGAAGGAAGTCTGGGCAATCTTCCATAGAGATACTGCCTCGGAAACCCAAGGAGGGGTTGCTATGAGTCAGATGCCTATGGGGAGCTCTGATGGCGTGGTGTCTAAGGCATTTTGACTGGTAAGCAGAAGGCTGGCAGTTCAAACCTACCAGCTACTCCTTGCAAGGAAGGTTGGGCAATCTTCTTCGGTAGTGATACCACCTTGGAAACCCAACGGGGTTTGAGTCACATCCAACTTGACAGCAGTGAGTTTTTTTTTTCTTTTGTTAGTTAGTATTCATTTCATTTGTTCCGTTTGAACGACTACCTCTTGGTCCATATACAGGTTCCACATAAGCATAATTGTTTTGGAATTCCTATTTTTGGCAATGTTATCCATAATTTGTTATGAGCCACACAATTCAATGCCTTTGCATAGTCAATAAAATGCAGGTAAACACCTTTTAGGTATTCTCCCTTCAGACAAAATCCATCTGACATCAGCAATGGTATCCCTTGTTCCACATCCTCTAGACACTGTATTGAATTTTTGGCAGTTCCCTATCAATGTGCTGCTACAAATGTTTTTGAATTATTTTCAGCAAAATTTTACTTGCATGTGATATTAATGATATTGATCGATAATTTCCACATTCTGTTGGAACACTTTATTTGGAATGGGTACAAATATGGATCTTTTCCAATTGGCTGGCCAGATAACTGTCTTCCAAATTTCTTGGCACAGACAAGTGAGCACTGCCAGCCCTGCATCAGTTTGTTGAAACATCTCAATTAATATTCTGTCAATTCCTGGAAGCTTGTTTTTCAGCAGTGCCTTAGTACAGCTTGGACTTCTTCCTTCAGTACCATCAGCTATTGATCATAATGCTACCTCCTGAAATGGCTGAACACCAATCGATTCTTTTTGGTACAGTGACTCTGTGTAGTCCTTCCATCTTCTTTTTGACACTTTTTGTGTCATTCAGTATTTTGCTCAATATTGCCTCAATACTACAACTCTAGCTTGCAGTATTTCTCCTTTCTTATTTATTTTTTTTTCAGCCAGAGAAATGTGTTTTCTAAATCCAGGTCTTTGAACATATCATTATAATATTTTACTTTGTGTTCTTCAACTGCCCTTTGAAATCTTCTATGCAGCTTAAAAAAAAAAATATATTGTGATTTGGGTGAAAGTTTACAGAACAAATTCATCTTCCATACAGCAATTCACATACACTTTGTCTCATGACATTGACTGCAATCTCCCACAATGCAACAGCTCTCCTCCCACTTCATCCCATAGCCACCTCTTCCCTGTGTCTTTCCCTCCCATGCACTGCTGCCTCTTGACCTGTCTCCCTGTGCATATATAGCCTTTCTATTATCCCATGATTGATTTCTCCAAGGAGTGTATCTACCTAATGTAAATGTTCAGCTCACAAGACTGTCTTGTTTGGCTGGAAGCCACAGGAATGGGTTCAATTCCAGACCTGAAGGACAGCTAGGGGCCATAGTCTCAGGGGTTCCACCAGGCTCTATCAGACCAGCAAACCTGGTCCTTTTTTTTTTTTAATCGTTTTGCTCCACGTTGTTCTCCCTCTCTATCCAGGATCTCCTACATAGATCCCCCTCTGAGTGGTTGACAGTGGTAGCTGGGCACCATCTTGTTCTTCTGGTCTCATAGTCATATAGGCTGCAGATCGCATGGTGTACCAGTCCCTTGGACTAATTGTTTCCATGTGTCTTTGGTTTTCTTTATTCTTCTTTGCTCTGGACAAGGAGAGACCCATCACTACATCTAGATGGCCACCTGCAAGCTTTTAAGGTCCCAGTCACTACTCGCCAAAGTAGGATGTGGAACAATGTTTTCGTGTAACATATTATGCCAACTGAGCTTGAGGTCCCCTGTGACCACGGTCCCAAGCCTACAGGTTCAACTTCTTGCTCCCTCTAGGTAGCTGGCTGTGGCCAAGAAGTAATTACAACCTTGTCTCTTGTCAACTCTACTATATACCTGGGAATTCTTATAGAATATACAAATATACTTGTAGAAACATTCTCTGCCAACCCTATACATGGTCATGGGCACACTCCTCCCTGCAGAGACTAGGAATTGTTCAGCCTGTCCACCTACCAATCCACCCATATATCCATGTTTGCCTTCACTGACAACACAGTACTGTATGTGCAAAAGGGTTAACCTTTGTTGTCTGTACCTCCCATGCACCTCTCTCTTTCTCTTCCTCAATGCCACTGTGTTGATCACTCACATTTGGTACATCGCCCTTCGCTTCACTCAAATCAATACTTGTCTCCACCTATCTAGCAGAGTTCCCTCCCCTCGCCACCCACCCTTGGTAACCAACAAAGAAAATTTTCTTCCCTATATAAACCTTTCCTTGACTTTTTCCAATAATAGACTAATACAATATTTGTCCTTCAGTGACTTATTTCACTCAGCATAATGTCCTCCCAGTTCATCCATGTTATATGGTGTTTTGCAGATTCTATGTTATTCTTTAGGGTTGCATAGTATTCCATTTTATATGTATGTATCACAGTTTGCTTATCCACTCTTCTGTTGATGGGCACCTAGATTGTTTCCATCTTTTTGCTATTATAAATAGTGCTGTGATGAACATGGGTGCATATATATCTGTTCTTGTGCTGGCTCTCACTTCTTTAGGATATATACCTAGTAATGGAATTGCTGGGTCAAATGGTATTTCTAATTCAAACTTTTTAAGGAATCGAAATATTACTTTCCACAATGGTTGTATCATTTTACAGTCCCACCAGCAGTGTATGAGAGTCCCAATCTCTCCATATCATCACCAGCATTTGTTATTTTCTGTCTTGTTGAACTCTGCTACTAGTGCTAGGGCAAGATGGTATCTTCTTGTTTTGATTTGTAGCACTGGTGGCATAGTGCCTAAGGCAATTTAACTGCTAACCAGAAGGTTGATGGTTCAAACCCACCAGCCACTCTTCAGAAGGAAGTTTGGGCAATCTGCTTCCATAGTGGTATTGTCTCAGACAATCCAAGGAGGGGTCACTATGAGTTGGATCTGACTCGACGGCAGTGCATGCATAATGGCTAATGATTGTGAACATTTCTTCATGTGTTTGTTGGCCACCTGAACATCCTCTTTGGTGAAGTCTCTATTCATGTCTTCTGCCTGTTTTTTAATTGGATTATTTGTCTTTTTGTTGTTGAGGTGTTGGAGTTTTTGGTCAATTTTAGAGGTAAGTTCTTTGTCAGATATGTCATTGCCAAATATATTTTCCCAATCTGTAGGTTTTCTTTTTACACTTTTGGAGAAGTCTTTTGAAGCACATAAAAATTTAATATTTAGAAGGTCCCATTCATCTAGTTTATTTTTTGCTTTTTGTACATTTTGGGTTATGCTTGATTTATGCCATATATTAAAAAAAAAAAAACTCACTACCATTGAGTCAGATCCGACTCATAGCTACCCCTCCTTGGGTTTCTGAGGCAGTATCACTACAGACGTAGATTGCCCAACCTTCCTTCCGAGGAGTGGCTGGTGGGTTTGAACGACCAGCCTTCTGGTTAGCAGTCAAATGCCTTAGGCACTATGCCACCAGAGCTCCAGTGCCATATATTAGGGCCTCTAAATCTGCCCCTATTTTTTCCTTGAAAAACTTAATAGTTTAAGGTTTCACATTTAAGTCCTTGATCCATCTGGAGTTAGTTTTTGTGTATGGTGTGAGGTACAGATCTTGTTTCATTTTTCTCTATGCAGCTCTTTTATTTAATCATTTTTTCCATTTGCTTTCACTTCTGTACATTCAAGAGCAAGTTTTATATTCTCTTCTGACATCCATTTTGCTCTTTTCTTTATTTCCTGTCTTTCCAATGACCTTTTGCTTTCTTCACGTATGATGTCCTTGCTGTCATCCCATGACTCGTCTGTCTTTGGTCATTAGTGTTCTATGCATCAAATCTACCCTTGAGATTGTCTCTAAATTCAGGTGGGATACACTCAAGGTTTGGCTCTCGTGGACACGTTTTAACTTTCTTCAGCATCTACACTTGAACCTGCATAAGAGCAACTCATGGTCTGTTCTAAAGTTAACCCCTGGCCTTGTACTGACTGATCATACTGAGCTTCTCCTTTGACTCTTTCCACAGATGTAGTTGATTCCTATATATTCCACCTGGCAAAGTCCACGTACACAGTTGCCATTTATGTTGTTGGGGAAAAAAAAAAAAAAAAAGTATTTCCAATTAATCTCATTGGTCTTGCAAAATTCCTTTGTGTGATATCTGGCATCATTTCTATCACCAAGGCCATATTTTCCAACTACCAATCCATCTTCTTTGTTTCCATCTGTCACATTCCAATCAACAATACTTACCAATGTATCTTGATTACAAGCTTCATCAATTTCAGACTGCAGATGTTGTTTAAAAAAAAAAAAAAAACCTTCAATTTCTTCATCTTTGGTGCTTTGGTTCTCTAGTGTTGCTCTAAGCAGATACCACAAGTGGATGATTTCAACAAACAGGGATTTATTCTCTTACAGTTCAAGAGGCTAGAAGTCCCAGTTCAGAATACCAGCTCTAGAGGCTGGATGAAAGCCCCTCAACCTTGTGCTTCAGCTCTGCCTCTTGCTTCCAGCTCACTGAACCTGGAGGCTTCTCTTAACCCAGGCAGCTGCTGGCTGCTGAGGCTGACAAACCCAAGGTTGACAAGTAAAATGGCATTGTCCCAAGATTATTAAGCAATACAGCAGGCCATTAGTTCAAGTCCAGAAACAGTCCCAAGATCAGTGGATAACATGGTAGGCCACTCACTGATGACTCAGCCAAATGCCAAATATGCCAAGAAGCTCAGAGACCTTTCTCAAGGCTTCTCCTTGTATACTGGAAGCAGACCACAGCCTGAAGGCTGCTACTCAGCTGCTCATAGTAGATTCATTCCACCATGGAGATGATTACTAGTCTCATCATAAGGAATAACTACATCCAGCTGCCCAGCTACTCAAAACCAGGCCCTTCCAAGCTGATACATTTGGCATTAATGGTTGGTGAATAAATCTGAACAATAATTGTATTAACTGGCTTTCCTTGTAGGTGTTTGGATATTATCCTATCACTGAGAGCATTGTATTTCAGGATTGATATTGAAATGTTCTTTCTGATAATGAATATGATGCCCTTCCTCTTTAGTGTGTCATTCCTGGCATAATGGACTATATGATTTTCAGATTCAAAATGTCCAATTTCATTTTTTTCAATTCCAGCTTATTCATGCCTAGGACATTTATCTTCAAGTGTTCCATTTGATTCTTGATGACTTCCAGTTTTCCTAGATTTATACTTCATACATTCTATGTTCCAATTATTAATGAATGTTTGCAGCTCTTCTCATTTTGAGTTGTGCCATACCATCAGCAAATGAAGGTCCCAAAAGGTATATTTTATTTATAACATTAAAGTCAACTTTAAGGAGGCAGCTCTTCCCCAGTTGAAAGGCTTATCTTCTGACATGTATCAGTAATGCCTAAGGGATTTGACTGCTAACCAGAAGGCTGGTGGTTCAAACCCACCAGCCACTCCTTGGTAGAAAGGTTGGGCAGTCTACTTCCATAGTGATACTGCCTCAGAAACCCAAGGAGGGGTCACTGTGAATCAGATCTGACTCGACAGCAGTGGGGTTTTTGTTTTTATTCATCTCTCACTGGCAATTTTTTTAAAGAAGTACATTGCCAGGCCCTTCTTCCTGGTCTGCCATAGTCTGGAAGCTTCACTGAAATCTGTCCACCATGGGTGAACCTGCTGGTATTTGAAATACCAGTGGCATAGTTTCCAACATCACAGTAAACTAGCCACCACAGTATGACAAACTGAGAGATGAATGGTGGATAAGTTATAACTATGCCAATTTTTCCAATGCAGAAAGTGGTCTATTCTTATTTTCTTTCTCTACTAGAGTCAATTTTGTTCTTGCAGTGCCTTGAACTACTTTATATGGCCCTTGGTTGGGCAATCTACTTCCATAGTGATACCACCTCAGAAAACCAAGGAGGGGTCACTATGAGTTGGGTCTGACTCGACGGCACATAACAACAACAAGGCTGATCTAGTAAATCTCATGAACTGATTGAGTGGGACTATGCAAATAAGGTGCTTGTGGCCCTCCAAGGTGATTGGCCAGCCTGTTAATAATGTAACTAAGGTGCATGGGACTATGGAAATAAGGTACATGGAACCCTTGCAGGGGATCTGTCAATTTTGCCATCCTCCTAGGCTTAAAGGGAGCCAATCCCAGAGGCAGAGGGGGACTTCACTAGGATGAAGTAGTAGAGCCAGAAGTGAAACATGTCCTTTGGACTCTAGGTTCCTGTGCTCAAAATCTCCTAGACTAAGGAGACAGAAAGTTATAACACATAGGCTAGGCTTACTGACCCCATAAAGCAGGAGCTGAGTGCCTTTGGGCTGGAGGCTTGATGGCAGAGTGAAGAACCTCCAGGCACTTGTCAGTGGAGCTAAGGAGTGGAGGGTAACACCTGCCCGAGCAGGAGAGAGGCTGGGTCTAGGGTCAAGACCAAAAATGAAAGCCTGGAAGGAACAAGGCTCAACCAAGACTTAGCAGCAGTAGACTGAGATGAAGCTCCCTGAAGAACTGTATCCTGTTATTTCTAAGTTGATCCTGGATTTCAACCTGTTACTTTTCTAACAGGAGCCCTGGTGATGCAGTGGTTAAAGCACCTAACTGAAAGGCCTGTGGTTCAAATACACTAGCCACTCTGCAGGAGAAAGATGTGGCAATCTGATTCTGTAAAGATTTACAGCCTTGGAAACCCAATGGGGCAGTCCTACTCTGCCCTACAGTCACTATGAGTCAAAATCAACTCGCCAGCAGTGGATTTACTTCTCTAATAAACCCATTTTCAGTGAGTACAGCTCATGAGTTCTGTGTGGCCACTGCAACTGAATCACCAAACCTAGCACAGTAGGAGTTTCATAAGAGGGGCAGCTTGTGTCAGAATTGGTAAAAATGTTGTTGAGGTATGTCTGATCTCCTCCTCACAGCAATCGGTTTTTGACTGATGCTAATCTTAATCCCTGAAATAAGAGGAGGTCTAATACCATGCCATTTTTACAGTTCAGTATTTTTTTGGGAAATGTTCCATTTCATTCAAATTTCCAAATTTGTTACTGTGGGAACTTAATGAGTTTTCCAAATATTATACTAACCCCATCCCTTTTTTTCCCCAACTGTGCTTTCTTTCCCCGTCCCTCCCTTTTTCTCGATTAGCTTAGCTTCCCAGCCTCTCAGTTGACTCTTCTAGAACCAGCAGGTGCCATTAGAGGTTTACCTTTGTGATTTTCAAGGAGCTCTGATGGCATAGTGCTAAGGCATTTGAGTGTTAACCAGAAGGTTGGTGGTTCAAACCCACCAGCCACCCTGTGGAAGGAAGACTGGGCAATCTACTTCCGTAAAGATTCACCACCTCAGAAACCCAAAGGGGGTTGCTATGAGTCAGAATCGACTTGATGGCAGTGAGTTGGGTTTTTAGTTTTTTCTGTGATTTTCTTCCTCTGTATCCTGGTCTTTTAGTTCTTTGTTTTCTCAGTAATTCAAGGCCTTAGCATAGATCTTTTGTATTTTGTCCATATTTTCCAGTCTTCAGCAAGAGGGTTGGTTTGAATTACATAGTCTACCAGTACTGGAAGCAGAACTCCCACCTGTCCTTTTAAGGTTAAAAAAAAAAAAAAAAAAAGGGGGGAGGGGAGGGGGAGCCTTCACAGAAATGTTGATAGTTAAAAATATTCACTCTCCTCAGTGGACAATTCAGATCATGTGTAAAAGCAGCAGTACTGGGTCTGACCTGAGAAAAACCCTTTCACAGAATGTATATTTGTACAGTGGGGTTATTCAAATTTTTTGGGGGGGTTAATTTCTATTGATCCTTTCTACTACCCTTTGTGAAAGTGAGATTAACATGGTAGATGTGAAAAGAATGCTGTTTAAGTGCCTAACAATTCAGATCTTTAACACAGGCAGGAGGTCTAGGCTGGAAACATATCTGTAATTCATTATCATCATAGAGCTGATAGTGGAAAAACTCACAAGGTTCAATGAATTGACAATGGAATTCAGATTTCAGAGGGTAGAGATAAAAGATATGTGGAAAGGTAGAAGTCCTACATAGCAGTGTGGCTTGCTCTTTGGGTAGACTCTGCCTTTGCCTCCAGGTAATTTTGATCATGGGTCAAGAGTCAGCAGCACTCAATTTCAACACCAACAACCACCTGCACACATGTACAAACATATATACATTAGGATACGGAACTATATATACATGATCAGTGTGTTTGTGTAACAGGCCCCCAGGGCCCAGTTAGTTCATTTAGATTCTCACGTACTCTCTCAAGCAATGGTGTGTTCAGGAAGCAGAAGTTATGGAAAATGGTGCTGGATCCAAGGATCTCAGCCGTATGGCTACACCATGAACAGACATAATTAATTTGCTGGCATAAAGTTTTTTTTTGAAATGCTATAGAATTCTCTTCCAGAGTAAAGAAAATGCCTTTTGTTCTCTTATTTTCCCAGTTCCTAGCTGTGTTCACTGAATGTAAAAGTAGGAAATGAAGTAATCACTGTTTTACTAGAGGAAACCTACATGTATTAGACATGTGGCACTTTTGGCTATGTACAAAAAAACTCAAAAACCAAACTCACTGCCATCGAATTGGATCTGACTCATAGAGACCCCTCCTTGGGTTTCCGAGGCAGGATCTCTATGGAAGTAGATTGCCCCATCTTCCTTCCAAGAAGTGGCTGGTGGGTTTGAACCACCAGCCTTCTGGTTAGCAGTCAAATGCCTTAGGCACAAAGCAATGTTTAAATACCATAAGGCCCTCTTTCATCTCAGTGTTTCATAATCAGCTTTTCCAAAAATTGTCTCATCTATTCTGACCCAATAAATGATAGTTCTGGAAGCTCTGCAAAATTACCTTGGCTTTCTTTGCAGTGATGTTGTTTAATGGACAGTATAATTATATATTTATACCCGGTTTTTAAAATCTATACACTTAATCTTCACTAAAACAAAAACACTCCTCAGAAGGAAGATTGGACAATCTACTTCTGTAGAGATACCACCTCAGAAACCCAAGGAAGGGTCTATATGAATTGGAGTCCACTTAATGGCAATTGAGTTTGGTTTTTTGTTTAAAACAAAAACAAACACATCTGTATCAATGCCTATGTGGGTTTATGCAGCACTACTAAGGCTTCTCAATATTCTATTATAGTATATATGTTTTATAAGAAAGTGAGAAATTAAAAAAAAATCAAAAACGAAACAAAAAAACCCAAACTCACTGTTGTCAAGTTGATTCAACTCACAGCAACCCCTCCTTGGGTTTCTGAAGCAGTATCTCTACGGAAGTAGATTACTCAATCTTCCTTCCGAGAAGGGGCTGGTGGGTTTGAACCACCATTGAAATTAATAATTTATATTCAATAATTACAGTAAGAATGTTTTGGTAGATTTTATTCACATAAAACTTTTTAATCATAAGCAAAGTCATTAGCTATGAATTTAAACAATATAGTCAAAAAATATTTAACTTAAGGCACTACATATAAATTTCTTTAAAGTACATTCATGACATTTTATTTACACATTATTTAAAAAACTGACAATAAATACTGACTCTCTATCTCACCTTTGTCCTTCATTGTAGCTTTGTCATTTTACCATGAAGTAAAGTCCTCCAAATAAAAGGGATTAAATGCAAACATATTCGAAGCTTCCTAGATACAGGTTAAGACAGGGCTCCATACAAGAGCAATGAAATGCACTTTTAATCCTTCAGTGTTACAACAACTTTGCTCTTCAAATACTTATAACAAACCCAATGGAACAATAACACAAAACCTATAGTACAGAGCATTCAAATATGTTTTATTCTATTGCTGTTTACCAGAACGTATACAATAATAGCAGCAGAACTGTCCCTCGCACTGAATATACTCATTACTCTGAAAGCAGTCACTCACTCACTGAATTAACAAAAAAACTAATCAAAAGTTTTCCTGTTACCTTTGACTGCTGTTGTCAGAAACAAGTCAATGTTTTCTGGAGCCAAATACTTTCTACATCCAGAAAACACAGTAGCAATTAATCCATTATATAAAAAATACACACCAAAACCTTAATGTAAAAGATTAACTTTACCAGAAGATTTTCCCAATGTATTAGAAGAGTCGTTGGTTTGAACAGTGATAATTTTTAAAGACACAAATGAACACAAAATTCTATATAAACGTCTCTTTGATCAAATACTGTTCTTCTCATCTCATCAACTTAAATATATTAAAACAATTTCTCCCATTTAAAATAAAGTTAATCTCTTGAGAATGAAATGAAAGGCAAGTAAGTAAACATGTTGTGTTGAAAGGGTTAAGACACTGACAGTCCCATCCTATCCCATCACATATAAAACCAACTCACGGGCTGGATGCCATATACCTGAAACTCATAACCATCAATCAAGCTAATGGAATCACTGAAACTCATACCACTGTAAAGACCAAGATCTACTCAATTAGCATAAAATATCCTACTACTATTTTTGACACTTCAAAATATGTCCACTACTTTAAGGGGGGGGTGCTTTATGTGACAATTTAATTCTTTGTTATTTTTTAAAATTAAAATTGAATTCAAAAAGAATTTTTCTATTCTTTCATTTCATTCAAATCCTTTCTCAACCTTCAGGAAAACTATTTTACATGAAGGGAAAAAAATAAAATAAAAGTTGCCAAGAAGCAAAATTAGTCCTATTGGCTTTATTTACTTATTATCCTGTTCTTAATCAACTCCTAAGATCAGTAGCATGGATTACATACAGTGGGTGTGGGAAAGCCTCTCAAGGGCCCCAAATGCACAAGGCACCAAAGACCAGTCTCTGGAAATCAGCAGTATCTGAGATGAATTAATTTTTCATTGGCACCACTGTTGTCCTTAACCATCACAATCAATGTTTAACTAGTCTGCATATTCACTGTACATTATTTTTGTGTCTACAAAACAAGTGACCACACTGATTTCATAATGTTAAAACTTTAAAGATCACACTGTTAATACCAATTGCTTGTCTCAAGTCCTGAATGGTTCTTGAACCCAGTTTTTCTCCTAGTAGATATAGTATGGTCTACCACAACTCAGTTTCCGGCAAAGGTGGGATGATAGTTTTTCACAATAAATCCTTCATTCTGAACAAGCATGTTAAAAGATATAAGCAGAGGGATTATTTCTGTGATCCAAAGACTAGAGAATAAAAGCAGAAACAGCCCTCAGGTTACTGAATGTTAACAGAATTAAGAGGTTATTCTGCCCTTTAACAAATGAAGGATAAATAAGGTCAAAACATACACATTCCATTTCAATTTCTTTACTGCTCTAATGCCTAAAAAGTAAAACAAAAAAGTTTTTCTTGGTCATTATGACCCAAGCAACAGGTAACAAATTTCTCTGCAGTACTTGGCCTTATGTTACAATAAACAACATAAGAAAGTTAAAAATGGTAAAGAAAATTAATGATTTTTTTAAATTATGATTTTAACTTATGAGTTAGGAGAAAGTAAATATGAAGTGCAAAAATAACCTTTTCTGAGGGCTGTGCTTTATATGAATGTGAAATCCCAACTATAGCCCAGTTCACCTGTGACTTCCAAAGTCACATGACATCCATGTGTGTACATGTGCACACACAAACACACAGCCAAATAACTTACACAAAAGCATTCACCAAGTCCCTTCAGTACTTTCCTCTATTCCGAATTTCTTGTTAGCAATTATCTCCAAAAGATAAAACTTTGAAGACTTCATCAGCTTAAGAGTTTTAACAAAGACACAATGGTGACAACTGAGGCTTTATATCACATGGTCTTAGTTTTCTTTTTGTAAAACAGCTTTCCTTAAAATTATTTATTCCTATGCTACATCTTCTCTGCCTGGTTAATCACTTTATTAACCAGTTCAGAGAAATATCCTACCTCAAGTGTTTACTTGGGATACAAACTCTAGTAAATATAAATATAAAAATATAGAAAACATTTCTTCCCTGATACACACAATGCAAGAATTGCATAAGGATTTCTGTTCTTTCATTTACAAATATATAAATGTATTAGAAATGCATGCCTACTAAATTTTGGTATATTCTCATTTAAAGATGAATCACTTCTTCATCACACAGAACACACATGAAAGCAGAGGGAATATTTTTCTCAAAAGATGTTTCTAGTTAGAGAACTAATAATGATTTACTAACAATTTTTACTATGGTCATGGTTATTTACATTGGCTAATACACCAAAGCAAAACACAAGAAAAAACAAAAAAAAATTCAGCATGCTTAGTCTAATTCTTTGTCTTTCAAAACAGCTTTTCATAGTTGTAACACCATTCCTTGGGTATATTCTTAGTTTTGTAATGAATCAAAGACATTTTATAAAGCCCCCCAGTACGTTACTCAATTAAAGGATCATCATCATCTTGTAGCTGAAGTCGGGAAAACTGAGGTGGTACAGACAGTCTGTTCTTCATGATTATTATAAGGCCCGTTAAAGTGGTTAACACCAAAAGTGCACCAATAACAATTCCAATGGCTTCTGGGAGATTAATGCACCACTGGTCAACTAACAAACACTTAGTATTGCCAAAGGTTCCATTATTGGGATGTGGTTTTAATCCCAGGATGTGGCACATCATTGGATAAATATCCACACTGTTAATTGTGGTGTGCTTGTATCCTTTATGAAACGCAGGACCGTGGGCAGCTAAAAATGGATGCATACTAGGCAATGAATTATCATAACCATGGTCACCTACTAAAAAAGAAAAAAATGCTGTTAGTAAACATGATCAGAGTTTCTGTTACAAAATAATTTATTTCTAGTCCCTGGGTGTTACAGATGGTTAACACATTTGGCTCCTAACTAAAAGGCTGGCAGTTCAAGTCCACACAGAGGTGCGTAATCATCCATTGAAAACTATGGAACACAGTTCTACTCTGACACACATAGGGTCATCACAAGCTGGAATCAACTCGACAACAATGGGTAAGTATAAGTACAGGTCCCTAGGTGGTACAAACAGTTTGAAGTTGATTAGTAACCTAAAGGTTGGTGGTTCAATACCACTCAGAGGTACTACAGAAGAAAAGGCTAGTCATTCCTTTAAGATTACAGCCAAGAATACCCTATGGAGCAGTTCTACTCTGCAATACATGGAATCGCTGTGAGATGGAAATGACTGCAAGACAACTAAAAACAATAACAAAGCCTTAAGTACATTAGATTCTTGCCGGTATAATTCCTGTCTGTTGATATTCTGGCTAGTTGGACCAGACGGGTCAGAAATTAAAATTTCTATTTTCTTCAACTGGGCCACACTTCCCATTTCACATCCTTCCTTTCCTCCCTCATTATCTACCACTTTCCCAATCTTTTAAGGCTTCAGACTTTCATGCTACTTCTCAAACTGATATACTTATCTTTCAGCCCTAGCCCCACTTATTCACTTGTCAATCTCTAGCACTGTTTGCAAAAGCCAACTGCAAACAGCACCAGTGAAAGTAGGAGTGGAAGGGCTGAGGGTCCTGAATAACTGGGGAAAGCAGAAGTGAGTAAGAACAGTGAGTGGGGAAGAAGTGAATCTGCAGCCTCACCTAACTCCATTGCTCATGTGATAGAACATAAAAAACAAGATTATATAATGTTCCACTGGTTTACATTTGACTGCTATCCAGAAGGCTGGTGGTTCAAACCCACCAGCCACTCCTTGGAAGGAAAATAGGGCAATCTACTTCCATAGTGATAACCAAAAACCAAACTCACCGCCGTGGAGTCAGATCTGACTCACAGTGACCCCTCCTTGGGTATCCAAGGTGGTATCACTACAGAAATAGATTGCCCAGCCTTAGTGATACCGCTTTGGAAACCTAAAGAGGGGTCACTATGAGTCGCATCTGATTCAACAGCAGTGTGTCTGGTTTGGTTTGGTTTAATAAATAACATCAGCAGGGTCAGACAACTGAGAATGTTGCAGAATGGATTCTTCTACTGAATCTGAAATCTAACCAGATGACTCCAATTGTAAATCTAGTAAAAGTCAGACTCAAAGAAAAAATATGATAGTCCTTGATATAACTCCAATACCAGATTCTCAATTTGCAGATTTATTTGAACAAATTTTGCCTTTTATTGTATACTAAAACCTACCCAAACCTACTGACATAGAGTCGATACCCAATGCCTTACCACAGTGCTGCTAAAGCTCCTAGGCACACAATAATAGTATTGTTGTTGTTGTTATGTGCCGTCAAGTCGGACCCGACTCATAGTGACCCCACCTTGGGTTTCCGAGACAGTATCACTAAGGAAGTAGATTGCCCCATCTTCCTTCCAAGGAGTGGCTGGTGGGTTTGAACTGCCAGCCTTCTGGTCAGCAGTCAAGTGCCTTAGGCACTATGCTACCAGAGCTCCTCAATAATAGTATACTCATTAATAACTCAATTCATGATAACTAAACTATTACAGTAAGGAGCTCTGGTGGAATAGTGATTAAGGCACTGGGCTGCTTACCAGAAGGTTGGCGGTTCAAACCCACCAGCTGCTCCATGGAAGAAAGAGAAGGCAGTCTGCTTCTGTAAAGATTTACAGCCTTGGAAACCTGATGGGGGTTGCTATGAGTTGGAATTGTCTCGATGGCAGTGGGTTTGGTTTGGGTTTTTGAGTTACATTTAATAAGCTCCTACTTTTGTATTTAGTACAGGTCACTGAATGATGAGTATATCAGAGTTTATTATTTTATTCTTTATTTCTATGCTTGAAATATAGTAAAAAGAACATGTGCCCAATATGATAAAAAGCCGAATACTATGTTGTTATTGTTAGTGCCAGGTTGAGTTGGCTCTGACTCATAGTGACCTTATGTGCAATAGAACAAAACACTGCCTGATCCTGCGCCATCCTCACAATACTTGATATGCTTGACCCCATCATTGCAGTCACTGTGTTAATCCATCTCGTTGAGGGTCTTCCCTTTTTCGCTGACCCTCTACTTTACCAAGCATGGTATCTTCTCCAGGGAATGCTCTCTGGACCAACATGGTCCAAGGTGGTGAGATGAAGTCTGGCCATTCTTGCTTACAAGGAGTATTTTGGCTGTTACTTCTTCCAAAATAGATTATGTTTGTTCTTCTGGCAGTCCATGGTATTTTCAATATTCTTTGACACCACCACAATTCAAAGGCATCAATTCTTCTTCAGTCTTCCTTATTCATTGTCCAGCTTTCACATGCATATAAGGCGACTGAAAATACCATGGCTTGGGTTAGGCTCACCTGTCTTCAAAGCAACATCTTTGCTGTTTAACACTTTAAAGAGGTCTTTTGCAATGGATTTGCCCAGTGCATTACATCATCTGATTTCTTGACTGCTGCTTCCATGGGTGTTGATTGTGTATTTAAGTAAAACAAAATCTTTGACAACTTCAGTCTTTTCTCTATTTATCATGATGTTGCTTATTGATTCAGTTGTCAGGATCTTTGTTTTCTTTGTGTTGAGGTGTAATCCATACTAAAGGCTGTAGTTTTTGATCTTCATTGGTAACTGCTTCAAATCATCTTCACTTTTAGCAAGGAAGGTGGGGTCACCTGCATATTGCAGGTTGTTAATGAGTCTTCCTCCAATCCTGATGCTGCATTCTTCATATAGTCCAGTTTCTTGGATTATTTGCTCAGCAAACAGATTGAGAAAGTATGGTGAAAGGATACAGTCCTGATGAACCACTTCCTGATTTGAAACCATGCAGTATCCCCTTGTTCTGTTCAAAAACTACCTCTTGGTATATGTACAGATTCCTTATGAGAACAATTAAGTGTTCTGGAATTTCCATTCTTCGCAGTGTTATCCATAATTTGTTATGATCCGCAAAGTCAAATAATTTTGCCTTTACCAAATACTATACACACATATTATTTCAATAATATAAACATATATATACACATGTATGTGTGTGTGCATATATATATATTTTACAGAAAAAAGGTAAGAGGGAGAAAATTCACAATTAATATGTGTTTGTCTCTCTGTATTGTGGGAGTATAGTTTTTGTTTTCCATGCTTTTCTGTATTCTAAGTTTTCAACAATGAGTATATAAAATAATGGAAATGGAATAAATAAATTCCACTGACTATTAAGTCTTATCTTTGCCTGATGCTTCTGATCTGCTATAAACCAGTGATTTGCAAACTACAACCAAATGCCCAAATTCAGCCTGTCACATATTTTTATATACAAAGTTTCACTGAAGCACAACTGTGGTGGTTAAATTTGTGTGTCACCTTGGCCAGGCCTGGCTGAATGGCTGGGCAGCTGGTGGTAGTTATTCCCCATGATAAGACTGGCAATCAACTCCATGGTGGGCCCTACCACAAGCAGCTGAGTAGCTGCTTTAGGGATGTGGTCTGCTTCCTGTATATAAGAAACAGCTTTGGGAAAGGTCTCTAGCTTATGGCACACTCAAACCCTGCATGTAGCCATGTCATTGTTCAGCAGACTGCCATGCTCTGCTGACCTTGAGACCTTCCGTGGATTTGAATTAATGGGCTGCCGTGTGGTTTGATAACATCGGGACTATGCCTTGTTACTTGTCCTTGGGCTTGTCAGTCTCAGTACCTAGTAGCTGTATCAGTGAAGAAAAGTCTCTAGCCGGGAGCAGGAAGCAGAGCTGAACCTCAAGGTTGAGAGGCTTTCACCTAGCCCCTAGAGCCTGGTACTTCGAACTCAGACTTCAGCCTCCCAAACTGTAAGAGCATAAACTCCTGTTTGTTCAAGCCATCCCATTTGTGATACTTCTGTTAGAGTGGTACTAGGTAGCCAGAACAACCATACCAATTTATTTACATGTTGTCTACGGCTGGTTTTGAAATATAAAGGCAGAGATGAATAGCTGAGACAGAGACCCATTGGTCCAAGAGCCTCAAGTATTCACTATCTGGTCCTTTACAGAAAACAGTTTTGTAACCCCTGCTGTAGACCACAAAATCAGATTTTTAAAAAAAGTATTCAAGTTGAAATGTAAAATAAGGATGAATTCCAAATGAGGGAAGACCTGTAACACTCCTCCGTAAATGTCATCAATTTTAGGAGATCTTTTAATACATGTATCTATTTTACATTGTCAATTTTTTGTTTAATTTCTGCTACTGCCAATGTTCTAAATATGTGTGGCATTCAGGTAAATTACTGCATTATTGAAAAAGACTTTGGGCTTCTTGGACAAATATTTTCAACACAAAAAAATAAAAAGGAATTTTAACTAGCTCTGGTGATGTAGTGGTTAAAATATTAGGTTGCTAAGCAAAAGGTGGGAGCTCTGGTAGCATAGTGGCTAAGACACTTGCCTGCTAACCAGACGGCTGGCGGTTCAAACCCACCAGCCACTCCTCGGAAGGAAGGTTGGGCAATCCTACTTCCATAGTGATACTGCCTCGGAAATCCAAGGAGGGGTCGCTATGAGTCAGGTATGACTCGACGGCACATAACAACAACAACAAGAAGCAAAAGGTCGGCGGTTCAAACCTACCAGATGCTCCGCAGAAGAAAGATGAGGCAGTCTGCTTCCATAAAGATTTACAGCCTTGGAAACCCAATGGGGGCCCCTATGAGTCAGAATCAACACAATGGCAGTGAATTTGGGTTCTTTTGGTTTAATACCCTTTTGAGAGCACTGGTAGTTCAGTGGTAGAATTCCTGCCTTCCATTCAGTTCCTGGCCAATGTACCTCAAAGTGCAGCCACTACCCATCTATCAGTAGAGCCTCCGTGTTACTACGATGCTGAGCAAGTTTCAGTGAAGTTTCTAAACTAAGATAGACTAGGAAGAAAGGCCTGGCAATCTGCTTCTAAAAATCAGCTAATGAAAACCCTATGGACCACTATGTCTGACCCTGTGGTACATGAGGTCACCATTAGTCAGAGCCTGACTTAAAGACAGTTAACAAGAAGAAACCCCTTTTACTTTGTTTCTTTACTTCTTTCTCTTTTATTTTCTACAAATCAGGACAACCAATGTTGAAAATTATTGACAATAACTGTAGTTTTGGTAACAAAATAAAACTGCACTTTCACCCTAATTAATGGTTAACCAAACTTCTAATCTAAAACGGTGAAATTGTAGTTATTATAAACTGCTATTGAATACTCAAAAATTAAACCAGTTATATCATGTAAGCATCTCTAAATCATCTCTGCTATAGCAGAACAGTGTCATAATTGTGACTTATCCCTAAGACATTACAGAAATATCTTAAATACTTACATTTTGTTAATGTTTTATTTTGCACAATTGTCCAGCCTTCATCAGCAACCAAAATAATAGGCTGAATACGATCATTATGTTGGTAGTGAAATCTGGTGGGAATGTCTTCCTTAAGATAAACATTCAAGTGAGGATCACACCCTTTCAGTTTGTTATAAACCTCTGTTGTATCTAGAAGAAAAAGAAATAGCAAAGAAGAAAAAGTCATAGTTGGCTATTAAGGAAAATAGCTTCGAATAACTGGAAATAAATTCTGAACAATATCATCTACTAGGTCACTTTTAATTCTTAAGAAACAGTAATAACTATTTGACAGTACAGAGGACTGATTATAACACAAACACACGTACCTTTTATATTTATACATTGTATACACACACACCCACACACTTATGCACACACACTTTTTTCATCCTGTGGATTACCCCTGGTGGACTTTTCTAGAAAGGGGAAAATTTTCATGTCTACCTTTCTAAGCAAATACAAACTTACTTTAAGATCAGTAGAAGACAGGAGTATCTCACACAAAAATCAATGTTTGCTTGTTTTAAATTTTATTGTGATTTGGGTGAAAGTTTACAGAGCAAATTCATCTTCCACACAGCAATTCACATACACTTTGTCTCATGACATTGACTGCAACCTCCCACAACACAACAGCTTTCCTCCCACTTTTTCTCCATAGCCACCTCTTCCCTGTGTCCTTCCCTCCCATGTACTGCCCCCCGAGCTGTCTCCCTGTGCATACACAGCCCTTCTATTCTCCCATGATGGATCTCTCCAAGGAGTGTATCTACCTAATGTAAATGTTCAGCTCTTATGCCTGTCTTTTGTTTGGCTGGAAGCCACAGGAGTGGGTTCAATTCCAGACCTGAAGGGCAACTAAGGGCCACAGTCTCAGAGGTTCTGCCAGGCTCTATCAGACCAGCAAATCTGGTCCTTTTTTTTTTTTTTAATGATTTTGAGTTTTGTTCCACATTGCTCTCCCACTCTATCCAGTATCTCCTACATAGATCCCCTCTAAGTGGTTGACTAGATGGTAGCCAGGCACCATCTAGTTCTTCTGGTCTCACAGTCATAGAGGCTGAGGATCACATGGTATACCAGTCCCTTGGACTAATTGTTTCCATGCATCTTTGGTTTTCTTCATTCTGCTTTGTTCTGGACAAGGAGACCCATCACTGCATCTAGATGGCCACCTGCAAGCTTTTAAGATCCCAGTCACTACTCGCCAAAGTAGGATGTGGAACAATGTTTTTGTGTAGGATTTTATGCCAATTGAGCTTGATGTGTCCTGCAACCATGGTCCCAAGCCCACAGGTCCAATTACTTGCTTCTTCTGGGTAGGTGGCTGTGGCCAAGAAGTGACCACAAAAAAAATCAAAGGTGTTTTTAAGGATAAATATTTCCTCTTTCTGTTAATGTGAATAATTAAGCAGTACTCCAAAATGCAAAGAAGTATCACTTTGAACCCAAACCTTAATCCAACTGCCTAAAACTTGTAAACTATGGAAGAAACATAATGTCACACTGAGTTAACTGTATGTGGTCCTAAACTACAAAAAGCCAGAACTTCATTCTTTCACACAACTCCCCATCCTCAATCAATTGCCTCATTCAAATAACAGCATCCTTAGGGCAAAAGTTTACTTACTTATTTTTGGAATTATTGCAGCAACTGGGGACAAATCTATAAGAATATAGTATGTACGATTGATGCAGTGATCCAAGTTTATCAGTCTTTCCTTAGAGCACTCGGTCATTCCATGATCACTTGTAATGATCACATTAAGATTTTCCCACAATCCTAACACTTTGAGTTTATAGACTAGGTCACCAATATGATCATCTATTTCTTTCAACACTGTGCGCATGTTTTCTTTATCTTCAGGTCCATATTTGTGGCCACTTGCGTCTGGTTCTTCCCAATAGAGTGTTGCAAACGTGACTGGTGGGTTCGAACTGCTCAGCCACCTAGTAATATTATTTAGTCTCTCTTCAAATGACACTGAAGAGTTATAATTCATAAAATAGGAAGGTGTGACATTGTGAATGGATACATCGGTACCAGGCCACATAGCAGCAGCACTTGATCTGTTTCCTTGAACTTGATTAGTCACCCATATAGGTACTGCCTCATTCCACCAAAAAGGATCCTTGTCATTAAAGTCAGAAAAATGTTTCTTTGTGACAGCATCATACATGGAGTTAGCTACAATGCCATGGCTTTCTTCATACAAGCCTGTCACAATACTGTAGTGGTTTGGAAATGTTTTTGTGATAAAAACATTTTTAACATGTTCTACCAAGACACCTTCTTTAATAAAATTCTGGAGATGAGGAAATTCATAGTTCTGCAGATAGTCAGCTCTGAAGCCATCAAAGGAAACCAGTAGTAACTTGGGTGGAAAACTGTAAGAAGGGTTATCTCTAAAACCAGTTACAAGTCCAGAAGACATAAGTATTACTAATAATTTCATCATGAACATGTTGAAGAAGAGCAATCAGTATTCCTAAAATTAAAAAAACAAACAAACATAATTTGTAAGTAGTAATGATATTTGATTTAGATTAAGTTTCAGAATTTTTGCCATTGGGAGAAGGGAATCAACATTTATAAGCATTTTATATGCATTTCATATTTTATATTCCTATATCAACTTAAAAATTAATGTCATTTATTGAAAGATAACTGAATAAAGCTAAATTGGAAAAAATGAAAATTGCCTCTCTTTATCTAATTTCCTATTTATACATTTCCTATCCCATCCATACACTTCAAAGGGAAAACGGGCCATTCTTACACACCACCTAAATACTCCTGTTTGGCTGCTTTGCTCATCTTATTCTAAAGGCTTGATAAGAACAGATGAAGAAACTAAAAATATACCTACTCCTCACTTACTACCTCATTGTTCAACATTTCACATTTGCAATAATAGCATATAATCTATTACCTGATGATGATTTTGTGCATCAACCTGAGTTTCTTCCCTTTGTCCAGCTTCCAGCCTGCAGAGCCACCCATGTCTGTCAGGCTTGCAGCTGAAGCAGCCAGCTCTCCATAAGGCCTCTTGCTATTCCCATCCCCACCACTGGAGCCACCATTGCAGCTATTCTTGTGACCGAGACTGATTTTGAGGGAGTCTTTCTGAAAATCATGCATGCATGAGTAGCTGGAGGGACCCCAGGAGGAGATGGGGGTGGGGGAGGTTACTGTTGCTGCTCCCCTCTACTCAAGCACCGTGGAGAGACCAAGTCCTGCAGCAGGAAGGAAACTGGGGTAATTCAAGGCCTGGGGGCTACAGCAAAAGCTGGTTGGCTGTGCCCTCCTCCTCTGTGGCCTGTCCAGGCTCTCAGCCTCAGACTCCATGCTTTCCAAGACCAATAGCATGTCCCTCATTTCCATGGGGTACTCCCCAGCAAGGTGGAAGCAAGTGGCTGGGGTTGTGGAGCAGTCAGCTGGCACGGGCAGCAACTCTCAGTGACCATCTTGACTCCTGGTCCCACCTGTTGTCCGAGCCCCTCAGCCTCCAACTTTGCCTCTATTTCAGCCTCAGGGCTCCAAATCTGCTCAAGTACCAGGCTCTACATCAAGGCCTTGGGGACCAGAACACAGCAGTACTGGATAGAAGGCAGGTGCAGCAGTTCCAAAGGCGCAGGCTCCCAGGCCACCTGTGCCACCTCTTCCTCTTTGCCTAACACCAATTTTGTCTAATGATCTGGTCTTCAGAACTGAACCATGTCCACAAGCAAGGAGTGGGTGTATCCCTTTTCCAAAAATACAAATAATGCCAAGCTTTCAGAGGGTCCAGAGAAAAATTATTTGTTAAGTTTAATGACTAGTGCCCTAGACTTCCTTATAATCCACAGAAATAGAAGGTGGAAATTCTACCATATTTTCCCATCACCAGTTCTTGCTGACAAATACTGGCATAAGAAAAGAGGACTAAGAAATAAATGGTATTTTAAAAAGTCCCACCTTAGTCTGTACCTGCCCAAATATTCACATAAGGCTGATGAACAAATGGACATTATCTGCATGGACATCCAGGATGCCACAGGTCCAACAGTTGTTGAAATAAATTTTATCACCACTTCTGAAGAAATCCAACAGCTTCTGAAATGTATTTTATCACCACTTCCCACTTAAACTTTCTTTTTATGTTAGAGATAAAACTATTCTAATATCCCAGGCTAAGTTACCCTGATTTTTCCTTCTCTTTATTACCCATTGATTATAAAAACAACTTTCCTCTAATAAACCCTTCCTGTTTCAGTCTCTACCTTCTTCGATCCCTAAGAAAATGGGATATTGACTTAGGTAGAATGAATTGCTTTAAAGGGAAAGGATATTTTTTCATTTTAACAGGACAGATGGAGCAAAGAATAGGTAAGCTAACAGGTCTGAGGTGAAGGAAGCTGCTTTCTCTGTGTTGCAGGAAGTAGGATCCATTATTGAGAAGGAGTAGGGTGATGAAAGATTCAGTTTTAGGAACATGGAGAAGGTCTGAAACAGTCAATTTGGAGAATGAGAGAAAGTAGAAGGAAACTTTTGGATTGGTGGGCTATGATGATAGCTAGTACATTGAATTTTTACAGTGACATTGTTGATAGATTTTTTTCTAGCAGTTCAGTCGTCCTGGCAAAGGCATGAAGAAAATAGGTAGCTGATCCTATCCAGGACTGAGTTCTACCAGATACTGAAGGATAATGAAAAAGTTGAAGATACTGGCAGAAGTGTGACTGAAATTTGAGCTGCAACAACAAAACCAAAGCTGATATAGATGTAAGAAGTAGAGAAGGTTTTGGTCTAGAGATTGCAATGAAGTAAAAAAAATATATATACTATGTTTTAAAATACTGTGGAAATTACAATGACTCAGGGTTGTGGTCAGAGTCAGGTGAGTGAATTCATTATTTGAGAGTAATAAGAGTACAGCCACAGGATATGCACCTCAAGGTCCCAGTCATGAGCAGCAGTACAAGTGTGTTGGTGGGACTGCTAAAAGTATTAAAAGAAGATATGTGAAGTTACTAGCACAGTGGGTTTGGCACAAAGTTAGAGCTCCATATGTGCTAACCAATATGTTTATTAAGGAGCTCTGGTAGCGTAGTGCCTAAGGCACTTGACTGCTAACCAGAAGGTTAGCAGTTCAAACCCACCAGCCAATCCTTGGAAGGAAGATTGGGCAAGCTACTTCTGTAGTGATACAGCCTCAGAAACCCAAGGAGGGGTCGCTATGAGTCGGGTCCAACTCCATGGCACATAACAACAACAACAAAAACATGCTTATTAAGTTCATAAGTCATTTCTTGTGTATTGACTTTCCCTTGTTCTTTCAAACACACCAGCCAGATGATTTGTGCACTTGCAGTCATTCAAATACTTGCTGATTAAAGCTGTCACCTCCCTTTCCTTAACCCCAGAACTGCTAACTTAAATTTATGAAGATCAAAAGCATAAGATCTTACTTGTAAAGGATCTTCTGATCTGGAAAATTTCTACCAGTTTATGAGATGGGCAGCCTTCTGAGTGTGATGCATGACCGGCATTGCCCATGCCTTTCTAAGAAACTAAAAACAGTAGAATGACAAAATCAAACCATTTCTCCAAAGGACGAGTTGTTGTTGTTATGTGCCGTCGAGTCGGCCCCGACTCATAGCAACCCCTCCTTGGGTTTCTGAGGCAGTATCACTACGGAAGTAGGATTGCCCAACCTTCCTTCCGAGGAGTGGCTGGTGGGTTTGAACCGCCAGCCGTCTGGTTAGGAGGCAAGTGTCTTAGCCACTATGCTACCAGAGCTCCCAAAGGATGAGCAGCAATCCCTAATAACTAATGAGTAGTAGAAGAGACATACATCCCATAGACACAGCCCCAGTCATATCTCAGAAACTTAAGCTATCAAGAATCTAGACAGTAGTGCTCCCTTTTCATTTAACAGTTTTTGCCATTTTATATAGTGTTTATATACAACTCATCTCTTCCCTAAGACAGTCATAACTGGACTCAGCCAGACACCACTACCACACAGGTTAGGTTCCAGCAGTAATGGAACTCATTCATGTAAAGAGCATGCAGGTCTCCATGAAAGCCTGCAATGAGTAGGTTCTCTCTGGGTACTTCTCTATACCTAAATACTTTTTTTTTTATAATAGAGTGGGAGCTCTCGTAGTGTAGTGCCTAAGGCATTTGACTGCTAACCAGAAGGCTGGTGGTTCTAAACCCACCAGCCACTCCTCAAAAGGAAGATTGGGCAATCTACTTCCGTAGAGAAATTGCCTTGGAAATCTAAGGAGGAATTGCTATGAATCGGAAATGACTCGACAGCAATGAGTTTGGTTTGGTTTTTGGAATAACACAGAAGATTTAAAACAGCAACCATATGACACAGTATTTTCTCAAGGGTAAAAGATACTCATAGATCTATTAAAAACAAAAACAGTCTTCATTTATTGCCCTGGCTCTCTCCCTGGATAACCACTGTGAAAATCCCAACCAATCCCATTGTCACATAGGTGATCTGCTGGCCAGTCAAACTTGATATATGGCAACTTAATGCATTGCCTAAGGCACTTGATTGCTAACCAGAAGGCTGGCAGTTCAAACCCACCAGCCACTCCTCCGAAGGAAGGTTGGACAATCTACTTCCATAGTGATACTGCTTAGGAAACCCAAGGAGGAGTCTCTATGAGTCGGGTCCAACTCGACGGCACATAACAACAACAAACTCATTCTCTATACCACCAAACCCACTCTACTTCCTTAGTTCCCTAGTCCTTTAAGACAGCTTTAACATCCTCTCATTACACAGAGATATCCTGCACACACCATCAGTTCTACTTTTACCTCATCTAATACAGCAGAGTAGACCTAAGACTCATTAAGGAGAGCTTGTTAAAAGCACAAGTGTCCAATCAAGAAATTCTAATTTAGGATAGAGGTATAGGGTAGAGGTTAGCAACCTGCAGTTTTCACAAGCATTTTTAACAGCTACCTACTCTTTTCTATCTCCACTGTTGGAATACGTCTTAAAGCCCTCAATACCTCCTGCCCAGAATACTATAGTTTTTAAACTGACTTTCCTACATCCAGGAGCTCTGGTGGTGCAGTGATTAAGGGATCTGGCTGCTAACCAAAAGGTCCATGGTTCAAACCCACCAGCTGCTCCACAGAAGAAAGATGGGATCGTCTGCTTCCATAAAGATTTACAGCTTTGGAAACCCAATGGGGGTTGCTATGAGTCAGAATTGACTCAATGGCAGTGAGTTCCCCCCCCCCTTATGTCTGCCTCCCTCACATTCTCATTCAGCATTGCTGCCAACTTAATCTTCCTGGGCACAACCTGGGCATAACTCTATTCATGACACTTTTCTAACTAAAAAATTTAAAGGGTCTCCTGCCTATATAGAAAGTCCAAACACATCAGACTGACATTCAAGCCCTTCCACTGTCTAGGCTTAACTTGCAAATTACTATGAAATAGCTACAGAAATAGTCACCAACCTTAATTTCCATGTACTGTATTTCACTGTCACAAGCTGTCTGGAATGTATTACGAAGGTATGCAAAAGACAACCATCAATCATCTAAGTAATCTGTAACTGCTCTTCAGTAATAGTCTGTATTTCCAGAACATTCTAAAGTTACTTCCTATACATGAAGTCTTGCTCAGATATGCTTTCAGGTCATTAAAAAGAAAAAAAGTTATTCAACAACTATTTAATATAACTAAGGCTATCACACAAAAAGATATGCATAATGCCATTTACCAGGAGACAAAAGTTTTTATACTTTCAAATATATAATGCTCAAAATAGGAGTATAGATCATTGAAATATCAAATCAGGCTGTCATCCTGGAAAAACAAAGACAGGCCTTACACTTGAATCAATTTTTTTTCTACAAACCAAAACTTCTTCATAAAGCTGTACTTGAAATCCGTACACCATAAAGTATTGCTTTCAAAACAAAACTTAATAGGAATTTCCACATGTTTAAAATCTTCTCAATAAAGTTACTTCTAAGAGTAGAGGGGTGAAAAGACAATTAAATGGGGGAGGAGAGAGTAGTCTTTTCAACAAATGGTGCTGGGGCAACTAGATATCCATGGGCTAAAAAAATGAAGTTGTACCCTTTCTTCATACCATAAATTAACTCAGAATGGATCACAGACCTGAATGTAAAAGCTGAAACTCTTAAGTTCTTAAAAGAAAATATAGGAGTAGATCTCTGAGACTGAGTGAGGTAAAGCCCTCTATGATATGACACCAAAAGCACAACTGACAAAAGAAGAAATAGATAAACTGGACTTCACCAAAATTAAAATTTCTGTGCTTCAAAGAATACCATCAAGACAGCCTACAGAATGGGAGAAAATATTTGCAAATATCTGATAAGGAATTATTATCTAGAATGAAGAACTCTTACAATCAATAATAAAAAGAAAAATAACCCAATTAAAAAATGGCCAAAAGTCTAAAAAGCCCTTTCTCCAAAGAAGATGCAAAAATGCCAAACAAGCACATGAAAATAAACTCAATTATCATCAGCCATAAGGGAAACACAAATCAAAATCACAATGTGAGATCTTTCGCACCACTGGTATTGCTAGTTGCTCTCCAGTTGGCCCCGACTCATGGTGACCCCAGGCACAATGGAATGAAACACTGCCAGATCCTGTACCATCCCCATGATTGACTGGATTGTTGTGATCCGTAGGGTTTCACTGACTGATTTTTGGGAGCAATTTGCCAGGCTTTTCTTCCTAGCCTATCTTAGTCTGGAAGCTCCACTGAAACTTGTTCGGTATCATAGCAACACACAAGCTCCCACTGACAGATGGGTGATGGCTGCACATAGGTACATTAGCCAGGAATCAAACCCTGGTCTCCCATATGGAAGATGAGAATTCTACCACTGAATCACCAATGCCTTCATACCCACTAGGATCACAATAATAAAAAAGAGAATAACAAGTGTTGGTGAGGATATGGAGAGATTGGAACTTACATACACTGCTGGTGGGAATATAAAATGGTGCACTCACTTTGGAAAACAGTCTGGCAGTTCTTCAAAAAGTTAAACATAGATTACCATATAACCCATCAATTCCACTCCTAGAAAAATACTCAAGAGAAATGAAACGTATGTCCATACAAAACTTGTACATGAATCCTCATACCAACATTATTAATAATAGTCAAAAAATAGGAACTACTGAAATGTCCATCTACTGATGACTGGATAAATAAAATATGGTATATTTATACAATGGAATATTATACAGCAATACAAAGTATGCAATATTGATATCTACTGCAACATGGATAAACCTTGAGAACATTATGCTAAGTGAAAGAAGCTGTCACAAAAGATCATCTATTATATGACTCCATATATATGAAATATCTAGGAAAAGCAATTCTGTATAGACAGAAAATAGATTAGTGGTTGTCTGGAGCTGAGGAAGATGAGGAAGGGAAGGAATGAAGAATAATTGCAAACTGTATGAAGTTTCTTTTTGGGGTGATGAAAATGCTCTAAAATTGATTATGTTGAATGCACAAATCTGTGAAATAAGTGAACTGTACAGTATGTGAATTATAACTCAATAAAATGGTTATATTCTTTAAGAAAAACAAAGAGCAGAAGCAAATGCAATTATGATCTTAACTGCATTAGAAATACCCTGGCACAAAACAGGAAATATCTTCGAGGTCTCATTTTATCTCAAAAATTATGTAAATTTTGTACCATACTTCATAATACAGACTTCTGTGTTTTAATGTGAAAATGCTTTATACCGCTTTCCACATTCAAAACAGCAACAGACAAAAACCTGTCTTTATTCCTCTCCTACAAATAAAAATTTTGCTTCCCCAAGTCTTTGAGTGAAAAAGATGCTCAGGAAACGTGATCTCTATCCTGGGGTTCAGTAACCCCTTAGCACACTGCTAGAATCCAAGAACCTGGCCTTGCACAAAGCAGCTGGAGGACCATGGGCAGATCTAACCTCCTAGCTTTAGCTTCCCCTTGCATAAAATGAGGATGCGTAAGTGCTACAGCACAGACTGTCAAAATTAGCTTCATTTTCTCTGTTTTAGTAACAAATGTGTTATATTAGAAGAACAATTCTGCACTATGATAATACTGTGAAACTATAAAATAGAGTAGAAAGAATTTAGTTTAATTCCTTCTTTGAATATGATGAAACCACATCTAGTGACTGGTCAAGCTTAGAAAGCAACTGTATTATTAATTATTAATTTCATGCCTCAGGTCCCCAATAAATTTACAAGTCTATTAGATATGGTTAAGCTCTACTAGTTGTTAATAATTTCCAAACTATTAGTGGAACTTATTCTGCCAGAACACCAAAATTAGTAGTACCTAGATCTACATCTACCTCTTTCTGTTTCATTCTAACAGGAAGTGTTAAGCAATAAGTAAATCTCCCTTGAGAAATTCTCAAATAGTTTTCAAGGAATTCAACTCAATAATTGTTTTATTTCCTGGTATTTTCCTAAATACCAGGAAAAATTCTGCAATTTTCCAAAGCAAAAAACATCAATGGGAAGAATAAAGCAGATCCATCTGGACTACATCCAAATATCCCAACAGCGAAAGGAAGTATAAGGCTGTCATCTTCAACTCAGGCGACAAAACACATTCTACTGCTTTGAGATGACTTTCTTGCCTGGTGGAATCCATGTCAGGCAATGATGATATTTTCAGGCCATGTGAAGTTGGGAGAGTGTAACAGTTACAGGATATAGTGAAAGATACTTGTCACCATTTGCATACCATCTATTCTGTAATACAAAAGTCTTATTATCAGCATTATTCATAATGAAACTCTTGTTGTTAGCTGTCACCCAGATGGCTCCGACTCGTGGTGTACATATAGCAGAACAAAACATTGCCCCAAACTTCATGATCTTTGATAGATTTGAACCCACTGGAACTTATTTACTTATTTATTTTTCAATTGTGATTTGGGTGAAAGTTTACAGAGCAAATTCACTTTCCATACAGCAGCTCACATACACTTGTCCCATGAAATTGACTATAATCTCCCACAATGCAACAGTTCCCCTCCCACTCCTTCCTGTAGTTTCTTTCCTCTTCCCTGTGTCCTTCCCGCCCATGCACTCCTGCCTCTGAGTTGTCTCCCTGTGCGTACGCAGCCGTTCTATTCTCCCATGATTAATCTCTCCAAGGAGTGTATCTACGTAATGTGAACATTCAGCTCATATGCCTGTCTTTTGTTTGGAAGCCATAGGACTGGTGAACCCACTGGAACTTTGAAACCCACTACCATCGAGTCAATTCCAACTCATAGTGACCCCCATCAGGTTTCCAAGGCTGTAAATCTTTACTGAAGTAGATTGCCTCATCTTCCTCCCATGGAAGAACTGGTGGGTTCCAACCACCAACCTTCTGGTTAGCAGCCCAATGCCTTCACCACAGCGCCAGTATGGCTTTGAAATAGCTTTAATGTCTATGCAGAGATAATGTGGGTGTTTAGATTATTAGTTATTCTTTTTCTTAAAAAGAAAAAAAAAAAAAAAACTCTCTCAAAATCTTTCCAGGTCTTAAAAATTCTACAATTATAAATTATTCTCCAACTCTCCAGGGCACACAGAATGTTCTGGCAACTACCTTCAAAACAGCTATGCTTATCTTACTTTCTATATAATAAAAAAAAAAATGCACCTCCTCGTGTTTTTAATCAAAATTCCACTCAAATTATATTTTGCAACTAATTTAACAGCAAGAATACATATAGCTTAATTTCCTTAAAACAGACTGAAACAATTTCTGGGGAAAAGGAAGGAAGAAAGAAAACAAGAACACTAAAATCCGCAGTTGATTTCCTATAGTATTTGGTAAGTTTTCAGGGTTAGAGTAGGTCACCTGATAGTTATTAAATACAGCCCTGCTGGAGTCAGATCTGGCGCAAACTAAACAATCAGCTTGTTACTAGCTGTGAAATATCGGGCAAGTCCTTCATGTCTCTGAGCCTGGCATCCCACATCTGTAAAATGGGGATACTGTATAGAAAGTCGTTATGGCTCCAAATTGACTTTATAGCAGCAGGTTTTTTTTTTTTTTTTTTTTTTTTCCATATGGTTGTTTGTGGAGTAGATCTGCATTCTGTAGGGTTTTCATAGCTGTGACGTTTCAGAAACAGATTGCCAGTGTTTTCTTCTGAGGTGCCTCTGGGTGGTTCAAACCTCCAACCTTTCAGTTAGTCAAACTGTGCCACTCAGACTACAAAGTAAGTACTAGCTAAATGATTGCTGAACAAGAAAAAGAATTGTATGTAAAGTGCTTAACGAAGTACTCGTCTCATTAAAAAAAAAAAAAAAAAAACCATTTAAATGTTATCTATTATTGCTTGGTTATCTAGGAAATTATTTTTTAAGTACAATTATATAATCATATATCGTGAACATAAATCCTAATCTGTAGTATATAGAGACGATTCATCTGGAAGTCCTCGACAGCGTTCTGGTGAAATCAAAATCTTGCCCCCCCCCACCCCGCCCCGGAGCGCCCGCTACTGCCGCCCAGCGGGTCCTGCCTACCCTCATTTTCACCGCCCACCGCCTCCCGCCTTCCTTCACACCCTCACCACCACTGTCTCAACTTCACTTAACCTTCACCCGTAACACCAGAGCTTGCCTTTCCCTATTCCAAACCCACCCGCTTCTGTCCTCAACCCTCACTGTCCTCTACCTACGCCTTGGCCCACTACTTCCCTGCCTCTCACTGCCCTTTTTGGACTTCCGCCAGCATCCCGGGGGATATGTGTGTGTCTGGGGGAGAGCAGGGTGGGGGTGATCTCACCTTCTCTAACTCCAAAGCTTCTAGTGAACTGGGGGGGGGCGGCATTTTTCTCCAGAACGGTGGACGCTTTAGACTCAGACTCACCCGCCGTCGCAGATGCCGTCGCTACTTCTGCGCCCGCGGAACCCGACACTCGCGGAACCCAGCGCTCGCGGGCACTAAGGGCGTGGAGGACAAAGATGGGTTGCTGGGAGAACCAATGCCTCGCAGGCACAGGTCTTAGTGGGGCGCCTGCGCAGTAGCGGGCGCTCGCACGGCTGTTAACCCCGAGTCTCCGGAAGATTCCCAAGCCTCGGAACGCTCAGAAGTACCCTCATTCGCAGGGTGCTAGCCTGCGGAAAACAAGCACAGAGTGGGCAGGCATCTATCAGGCGGCAGAGTCTGAGAGTCGTGTCCTCGGATTGGATACTGTGGCTAGCCTTGAATGTGACTCACTTTCTGATTGGTTAGTTTCCAGTACCACCTGACGACAGGTGGCTTCATTAGGTCAAACTGGACTTAGGAAAAAAGGTTCCTTCCTGTCTTTGTCATCACGCTGTCTTTCTTACAATCTTTGGGCTGGATGCCCTTTCAGGAACCTGAAACTGAAACACAGTCCTGGGAAAGCCTGGGGTAATTGCCAAGCCCAAGGCCTACTGCTGCTACTCCTAGTGACTAATGTGCACTGGGACGGCGTAGGGGGCTGCGGAAAAAAATATTCTGGATACTCCGAAGCCAGCATATATCTAGCGGAGCTTCATCGAGTTCAAGTGAGTTGAGATAAATGTACAGTGGTCTACGAAATCAATGTCTGTCTTACTGGAGAGATAGGAATTGAACACCTCTACACAAAGTTATTGTATTAGGTGGTAGAGTGGTAAAGTTACCAGAAATACAGCCCCTGCAGTAGGGAACCAGTAATGGGTACCAGCAGAGAAATAGGCACTTCTTTTGACAGATGTGAGTTTGTGCTCCTGCCTTTAATTGGAAGGTTAGTCAAACAGTCTAATGTAAATTTCAACTTACTAGCTGAAAGAGAAATCACCAGACCGAAGAATATTTAAAATGAATACTCGGGCCACACAGGCATATACTTGGTAATGAGAGAATAACGCCATTTTTTTTTTTTTTTTTTTTTTTATCTGTAGCGCCTAACACAGAACCTGGCATGAAGTACTCACCTAGTTGCTAGTGGAGTTAATTCTGACACATGGGGACCCCATGTTTTGTGGAGTAGATCTGCATTCTGTGTAGGGTTAGCTGTGACATTTCAGAAACAGATTGCCAGAGTTTTCTTCTGAGGTGCTTCTGAGTGGTTCAAACCTCCAACCTTTCAGTTAATCATCAAGCACAAACTGTTTGTGCCACCCAGACTCCAAAGTAAGTACAAGCTAAATGATTGTGGAATTTAATGGAACTTTGGAAGGTGCTCCGGGTTTACATCTCTGAATAACTGAGAATATTATATCTGAGTAGCACTTTTAATTCATTTAATGTGTACTTTTGTTGAGCACCTGTTGGAAAGACAGTAGTGAACAAGAAAGAAAATATCCTCTTGGATCTTGCATTTTAACAGGAGACAATGAACAAGTTAACAAAACAGTGTCAGATCATGCTATGCACTGTGGAAAAAAACTAAAGTCACAACTGACTACATTGATTGTATAAACTACAGTGCATTTCAAACCAAAGTTGGGAAAACACTGCACTGGAAAATAAAATAAGGGACATATTGATGACTTGCCATAGCCTATGTATCAGGAACACACCTCTTTCCCTCCAAACGTTTTTGAGAGAACAATTATAGATAGGAATTTGTGTTTATGTTGGAACAGTGTTTTTGGCCTGGATCCCACAGGGCATGGTTTTCTATGATTTATTCTTCCATTTCCTTAAGTTAGAAATCTGTCATCGTGACATTGTCTTTTCCATCATTCCTCACATACAATCTAGTTAACCATTTCTTATCAATGGCATATACAAAATGTCTCCTTACTTGCCATTTTGCAAGAAACTCCCCTAATTTTATTTTTTAATTTGCAATAATAATTTAAATGGAAATAATTCTAGCCTAATATTACCACTAGCACAGTACCTGGGTTACTAACCTGAAGTGATAGACCCTGGAAATCGGGGTCTGAGGTTGATCCTATTGGTCTGAGCTTTTAGGGTATAGCCATTACTAAAACCTCCAAATCGACACAGCTGTGGATACAATTTGAGACTGGTTGTGTTTATTGATTATTAATTTGTACCTTAGTAAGTTCATTCCAATTTCAAGCCTAAGGGTGCCCCTGTGTTTTGGTGAATTTGAGACATCTAGATCCAGGGACTATCAGAGCTGGAAGAGATGGTGGAGACCATGTACTTCAGTCTCTAGAGTGTGCCACACCTGAATTCTAATACTTGCTTTGCCTCATGTTAATAAAGCCATCTTGGGCCAATATCTCAACCTGTTTGAGTCTCTATTTTCTCATCTGCAAAATGAATCCTTTTATGGAACCAACCTCTTACAGTTACTGTCTAGAGAAATGACATAAAGCAAGTACTCAACACAGTATGTGGCACATGGTAAATGTTAATGGTTATTATCATTATAACCAGACAAATGTTCCCAAATTTGAACAATAGTCAGGGGAAGGCTGAGTTCTGGGGGAAATGACATAATATCCAATTTAGTAGAACTTAAATTTTCTGGCATTTGGGGCATATGATTATAACCTGTTCATCCAGTTACCAGATACACAGTGGCTTAAAGAGTAGAGAATCACTGGGCTTGCCGACTGAGGACCATAGTATTGGGGGACACCAAGCTCAACTGGCACAACATAGAACATAAAAATCTTGTTCCACAACCTACTTTGGTGAGTAGCAATTGGGGTCTTAAAAGCTCTTGAGTGCTACCTAAGATTCAACTAATAATCTTCTCTTGTCTAAAGTGAAGAAGAGTCAAGAAAATCAAGGGCATTTGGAAACAATTAGTCGAAGGATATTATGAACCTTGAGACTAGAAGAACTAGATGGTGCCCAGCTACCAATGCCAATCACTTGGGAAGGGATCAAAACTGGAGATCCTGGACAGAGTGGAAGGAAAACTTTGGAACAAAATTCAAAAACACAATAATGACCAGAATTACTGGTCAGATGGAGTCTGGTGGGACCTCCAAGACTATGGCCCTGGAATACCATTTGGGCTTGGGATATGACTCATTCCCAGAATCTGGCTCTCAGCCCAACCCAACAGTAGGAAGACTTACATGCAGAACACTCAACCCAGGGTGATGCAACCCCCTGCTCTACGGAGACACACTCGTTGGAGCAGTCAGCCATGGGGCACCAGAGGGGCAGCATTCACATGGAGGGAAAACTACACAGATAGGAATACATAGGTAAGAAGGGCAAAGGGCGGTGGGGGGGGGGTGCACGGAAGGGAGGGGAGGAGAGTGGGCACAAACTGTTGAATATAAAACAAATTTTGCTTTGTAAGTTTGTACCTGCAGTGTAGTAAATTACCTGGTATGGCTTTTCTAGCCGTAAGTCTTTGTAAACTCCATGGTGGAATTTGCTGTGAGCAACTGAGGAGCTCCTGATTGTAAAAGTTATTCACCTTGGGTATTTCTGTTGGGTGTGGCACAAAACAATGTTCTCGGAGGTTCGCTCTCTCTCAGGTGCTTAGAATTCTGATGTAATGATTGGTTAGTTTGGCTACTCTGCCAGGCTCAAAAGGAGGCCTTCTAGAGATAGAAGTCTCTCTCTGAATACTGGCTGAAAAAGACATGCTGCTGAGAGAAATGCACTCCCAAGAGAAATGCTCTCCTGAGAGACACACACTGCTGGGAGACAGATGCAAGAGACACGCATTGCTGAGAGAAACACGGAGGGACATGCACTGCTGGGAGAGGCTGGGAGAGATTGTTGGCTGAGAGACAGTGGGCTGAAAGAGACTGTGTTTTTCCTGAACTTGAATTGTAGCCTGGTGCTTTCCTAATAAACTCCATAATCTGTGAGTTCTATGTGGCCACTGCAGTGAATTATTGAACCCAGCAGAAAGGTGGTGAGTGCTGCAGGAGGAACGGTTGGTGTCAGGGTTGGTGAAAGGGCTGGAGGGAGGCAGCATGTCTGGCCTCACAGGAATGGGCCTTGGGCTACTGATGGTGATTCAGTCTTCCTCTTGTGGGGTTAGAGGAGATCAGAAGACATGGCCTCCCTGCCCCTTTAGCAGCACCCAAAGCACAATTAAAAAAAAAAAAAGAGAGAGAGAGAGAGTAGACAGAATTGCCATATAGAACAGATGTATAATGAATGAGTGTCTTTCTGTCTGGTGAGATCAGGTAGTCCCATGCAGCAGTCTTCTCCTTTGTAAGATAATGTGGTTGGGAACAGATGGACAAAGTGACATATGAGGAACTTTGGGTGCCAAACTTCTGTTATCTTCTATATATTTACTACTTCAGCCATAGCTGAAAACTTGTTTCAAATGGGCTTTACTAATAAAGATATTCATCATCTCATGGAACAGGAAGTTCAGAGGTAGGGCAGCCTTCAGCACTGGATGAATTAGCTGTTCAGCAATGTCATCGTGTAGCAGGTTCTTTCTGACTCCCCAGTCAGCTGTTAATAGAGTTCACTTTTTCCTCTGGTGCTCTAGTTGACTACCAGTAGCCACAGGAACCACATGAATCATTTTTCACTTCCACTGGGAGACAGAAGTGGCTTCTGGGTTTTCTCTCTCTAGAAAGTCTCCAGCCACCATCTCCTTGAGAAAGGTAAAACAATTTTGCTTGCCTAAAATAGTACACCACTTCAGTCCATACTTTGAGATGAGGTCTCTGTCACAAGCCATTTATCAATGGGAGTAAGGTGAAAGGGATGTTGCAAAGTCTACCACAAAGTCCACTATGGGTTCATCCTAGGAATTTAAAGATAATAAAAGAAAATATAAACTCTTCATTTCCAATGAGTTTTTAAATGTTAATATTGTTTTATTTCAGTGGGCTAAATAATAATATTCATTTATAATGTTCTTTCAGCTCAGCTTTTGTAAAAAGAATTTTATATAAATCACAGAAATCCATTTTGCCTTAAAAATAGAAATGAATTAGAGGTGATAGTATAAACCCATCATTTACAAAGGAATGTTATGGCTGGCCCAGAGAAAAGTGACTTGGTGCAGTGCAATGGATCACTTTTATATGGCCGTTTTCTTCATGCTCTTGTAACACCCACCAAATAATTTTGTGGGACTATGCAAATAAGGTACTTGTGGCCCACTAAGGGGTTTGGACAGCTTGTTAATAATACAGATAAGGTGCATGGCATCCTCGTGGGGGTGTGCCTTGGTTCTCTAGTGCTGCTATAACAGAAATACCACAAGTGGATGGCTTTAACAAACAAGAATTTATACTTTTACAGATTAAGAGGTTAGAAGTCCAAATTCAAAGTGCTGGCTCTAGGGGTTGGGTAAAGGCCCCTCGACCTTGGACTTCAGGTCTTCTCTTGTTCCAGGCCCACTGGAGCTGGAAGTGTCTTGTAACTCATGCAACTGCTGGCTGCTGAACTGACAAACCCTGGGTAAAATAGCACAATCCCAAGATCAGCAGGCAACACAGCAGGCCACTGGCTCAAGTCCAGGAACTAGAGATGAAGACTTGGCCAAATGTAGGATCCAAATGTGCCAAAAAAGCTAGAGACCTTTCTTTTCCTTATGTACTAGAACCAGGCCACACCCTGAAGGTAACTCCATTTTAACTCCTCATCTGCTCATAGTGGATTCCACCATGGAAGTGATTACAATTTCATCATGGATAATGACTACATCCAGGGGCCAAGTTGGCACACAACCTTAACAGGGTAGGATGGGACCATGCAAGTAAGATGTATGGAACCCTAATGAGGGGATTGGTCAGTTTTGCCATGCAGGTAGGCTTAAAATGGGCCATCTCAGAGGTGGGATGGGGGAACCTCACTACTCCAAGAAGAAGTAGAACACATCCTTTGAACCTGGGGTTCCTGTGTTGAGAACCTCCTAGACCCAATATAGAGAGCTATAATACTGAAGATGGCACCAGATGGTGAGAATCAGTGGCAGAAAAAAAATGCAGCAGAACCAGGAGACCAGCATGAGACAGTACAGTAGACTTTCTGGCCCATTGAGCAAGAACTGAGTGCCTTCAGGCAGAAGGCTTCCTGAAGGAGTGGTATGTTGCCTCTGGGCACTTATTGGGAAACTAAACAGCTTTGTAAGACTTGCCTAAGCAGGTTGAGGCCAGCCTGAGGGGCCAAGGGGCCCAGGGAGACAACTGCCTGTAGGCATGGCTGAGGAGCTGTCCTGACCACAGAACTAGATCCTGAGTCATTCCTGATCCTGAAATATAACCTGTTACTTCTCCAACAAACCCCATAATCATAAATACTGTCTGTGAGCTCTGTGCGGCCATAGTAATGAATTATCAAATTCAACAGAAAAGTAGAATGCTGTGGGAAAGACAGCTAATGTTGGAATTTGCAAAAGATTTGTCAGATTTGTGTCTGACCTCTGCTTCATAGGAATCAGCTTTGGGCTGATGCTAATTGTTTCTCTCTCCCCCTCATGAAGTTAGAGGAGGTCCAATGCCCCTTCCACACCATTTTTACACTTGGCTAAATTTATGAAAACTAATTGCAACTAGAGTGTTTACCTCCAAGGTCAGTGTTAGAATTGGAAGCAGTATGTTTGAGACCGTTTCTCCTTTTCCCTATCAAGATTTGTATTCATTATCATAAAATGTTTTTTTGAAATCTTATTCCATTTTAAAAATCAAAGACATGGCTCTTTATGCAACTAGTTCTCTGTTAAACTCCTAATTGTGATACCTAATTCATTGCTGGTAGGAATACATCAGAAGTTAAAACTCACTGAAAAATATTTCAGAGCAAAAGCCACACACATCCTGCCCAAAGAAAAACACTTCCTGTCTGCTACTCAGCCCTAATAAAACAAAAACAAAACCAAAAGTATGGAATTGAATTTCAGATCAGTAGGACAGTATTTCAAGTTTCACTTTTAAATATATAAAACTCAAATACCAAACTCAGTGCCATCAAGTTGATTCTGATTCAAAGTGACCCCATTAGGTTTCCAAGGTTGTAAATCTTTAAAGAAGAAGACTGCCTCATCTTTCTTCCATGGAGCAGCTCATGGTTTCAAACCACTGACCTTTTGGTTAGTAGTCAAATGCTTTAACCACTTCACCACCAGAGCTCCTTTTAAATAAAGCTTAATAAAATAGTATAAGTTTATTATCTTAAATCTAAGGAAGGAAAAATACCTTGGAAATCATAGTACTTTAGTGATTCTGAAAGTTTATCTAACCAAAATTCTCCACTCACCCCATTTTTTCAACAAGATTACATTTGACTAATCTCAACCAAATAAAATTGTGAATTATTTTTAAACATTCCTATTAAAGGTATCATCTATCACTAACTAGATAGTCTTTACTGTAAGGGAACTTTTTCAAGTTTTTTTTTTTTTTCTCACAGATTATGGGGTTTATTAGGGAAGCACCACAGGCTACAATTCAAGTTCAGGGAAAATGCTCAGTCTCTCTCTCCCAGTCCACCGTCCCTCAGCCAACAGTCTCTCACAGTCTCTTTCCCAGCAGTGCTGGTCCCTCGGTGTCTCACTCAGCAATGCGTGTCTCTTGCGTCTCTTTCCCAGCAACGCGTGTCTCAGGAGCCCATGTCTCTTTCAGCAGCATGTCTTCCTCCACCAGCAGTCAGAGAGAGTTCTGCCTCTAGGAGGCCTCCTTTTGAGCCCGGCAGGGTGGTCAAACAAACCAATCATAGCATCAGAACTCTAAGCACTTAAGAGAGAGTGGGCACCGCCCAGAACATTGTTTTGTGCCACACCCAACAGAAATACTCCAGGTGGACAACTTCAGCAATCAGGAGTTCCTCAGTTGCTCATAGAAAATCCCTCCTTGGAGTTTACAAAGACTTATGGGTAGAAAAGCCACACTAAGTAATTTACTACACTGCACATGTACTATCCGGGTTCAACAATTGTCAGTTCATGGCCAGTCTTGTTTCATTTAAGCTTCCTCTATACGCTAACCTCTTCCCCTCTGCTTATTTTGAAGCAAACGCAAGCATATAATTTCATCAAGAAGTATTTCAGTATATATTGTCGTAGAAAATGTTTAAAGTACTACGAGTCTGTTTAAAGTAAACGAGTCTGTTTAACGTAAAAACAGAGTTTTAGTAAAGGCAAAAAAACCATTTTGCAAAATGGGGAAACAGAGTCAAAAGCTTTTGACAAAGTATTCAAGGGACTTAGAATTACAGAGGTTGATAGAGGCACACACCACCATTGGGGTACACTTGGGGTATATTTGATTGGATAACATTTTTCAAGTTTTTGATGAAGTTGTATTAGAAGCAGTAGAAGTTTTGTGAGGTTTTCCTATGTGCAAGGCAGTGTGCTCATTTTTTCAGAAGATACAAAAATAACAAAGATTCAATCCCTGTACTCAACCTGTATCTAATGTAGAAAGAGGAATGGAGAGGACATTACTTTGCTGCTTTCCCTGCCAAGCATTCACTCCTTCTCATGATGGTTTCTCTGGGGAAACACCCTGCCTTCACCAAGTCTGTGAGACTTGAGTGGAGTTGACCACAACTCCCCTCCTATCCTGGTTGGACTCGTAGGGTGTCCAACTGTCCTGGTTTTTCCTAAAGAGTTCCAGGGCATGGGACTTACAGTGCTAAAACTGGAAAAGTCAAGGGCAACTGTGGCGGGTTGTCAGCCTGACTCTGATGAAGCCTGCCAAATTAGAGCCCATTCCATTCATTGGCCATAGAAATTGGTTCCATGATGGACACATGCTCCAAACCAGGCCAGAAAACAAAAACTTAATCTGGAAACTTCTGTTGCGACTACTGGGAAAGAGTCAGTCTTTCAGTAACAGCGGCTAAGTAGGTAGAATATGAGCCTGGAGCTGCTGGTAGTTGTCATTGTCCCCATAAAGGAACACCTACCTTTGTATGAAGCCAACATAGATGAAAGCAGAACCAAGAAATGGAGCCCAGCACCTGATGCCCTTGAACACTTGGATCAAGTTTACCTGAAGCTCTACCCCTGGCCTTTTCAATTACATGAGTCAATAAATTCTCCTTTGCTTAAACTAATTTGACTTGGGTTTGTATTGCTTATATCTGAAAATATTTTGACTAATACAGGTGATAAGAAAAACAAACATTTGCTTACACTACACCATCTAGTAAGGTCTGCTGTAGGAGAGGCCCAAAGGAGAGAGAGGTTAAATCATACAGAGGTTAACTCCAGCTATGGAATCAGGAAATGGATAGGATGAGGTGCTGTTTGACTGGTTCTTGTAGGTTAGATGGTGTAGTAGTTTCCTATTACTGCTGTAACAAATTACCACAAACTTAGTGGCTGAAACAATACAAATTTACTATCTTACTGTTCTGGAGGTCAAAAGAGCAGGGCTGTACTCCTTCTGGTGACTCTTGGGGAGAATACTTTTTCTTGCTTTTTACAGATTCTAGAGGCTGCCTGCAGGAGCTCTGGTAGCATAGTGCCTAAGGCACTTGACTGCTAACCAGAAGGCTGGTGGTTCAA
>NW_006921621.1:11272666-11286829 GCF_000298275.1 Orycteropus afer afer
GTGAAAGCCCCTGGACCTTGGGCTTCAGCTCTGCCTCTTGCTTCCGGCCCACTGGACCTGGAGGTTTCTCTTCACTCAGGCGGCTACTGGCTGCTGAGGCTAACAAGCCCAAGGTCGACAAGTAAAATGGCACTGTCCCAAGATTATCACACAACACAGCAGACCACTGGTTCAAGTCCAGGAACAATCCTAAAATTGGCAAACAACATGGCAGGCTGCTGAATGAAGGCTCAGCTACACAGAGTCCAAGCATGCTAAAAAGCTCAGAGACCTTTCTCAATGCTTCTCCTGATATACTAGATGCAGACCATATCCACAAGGCAGCTACTCAGCTGCTCCAGTAGATTCCACCATGGAGTTGACTACCAGTCTCATCATGGGGAATAATTATACCCAGCTGCCAAGCCACTCAAAACCAGGCCTAGCCAAGTTGACATACAACTTAACTACTACACATCTCAAGATCATTAATTTTTATCACATCCACAATATTCATTTTACTATGTCAGGTAAAATATTCACAGATTCTGGGGGATTAAGATATAGATGTGTTTGAAGGGTCATTATTCAGCCTACCAGCGATGAGATTTTGTCTGGCTCAAATAACAGCATCAACATAAGCACCAAGATAAGAAAGGAAGTGTGTTAGTACTTAAGAAAATCCCATTTTTCTGGAAAATAATTGGGAGCTCTGGTGGCATAGTGCCTAAGGCATTTGACTGCTAACTAGAAGGCTGGCGATTCAAACCCACCAGCCACTCCTCAGAAGGAAGGTTGGGCAATCTACTTCCTTGGAAACCCAAGGAGAGGTTGCTATGAGTCAGATCCCACTCGATGGCAGTGAATTTCGTTTTGGGAAGAAAGGAAAATTGTTGCCAGTCACCTGTAAGAAACATTGTCATTTCAAAGATGTTAAAATGTGAAGGAAAGTATATTTTAGAATCAGTGAAATAAGATAATATCTCTGTAAATTAAAAAAAAAAATTCTCAGAAGGTAGCTCCTTTCTGGACTTAAATTAGTTTAACACCTTTAAATTACATCTTTTTTATTATTATTATCTGATATTTCTAATCATTTGATTATCCTATAGTTTTTCTTCTAAATATATCCGTATCTCTATTAAACTATGAAACTACAAAAATAAAAGTATGTAAATTTTATAACTTCCTAACAGTGTGATTTAAGGAATTACTTTTATCTGTAATTCTTCCTAGGATCCTGCTTGAAATCTCCAGAATTGGTTTAACTCCTTAGGATATTTTAAAAGCTGTACATTTTAATTGAGTTGATCCCAGATACAGTAACATATTAGTTAAGTAACACATTTGTATGTATGAGTTTACTGTTTCCCAAACTTTACAATTATAGAATCACCTATGGCCTGTGTTAAAAATGCCCCAAGTTCCTCCCATGATGATTTCGATCCAGTAAGTCATATATGGTGTCTGAGACAGTGGTGTCACGAGGGTTGGTGTTGGTCACCCAGTACAGCAACTCATGGTCCACATGGACTTCCTCCCGTACTAGAACACACAGAATTCTTTATTATCTATTTTAGTCACAGAATAATACATGATAAATATAATTGTAAATTGCTTAAATATAATATTTCTTTGATTCTATAAATACTAACAACAAAATTGTTTTGTAAAATACTTCTACATTGAAGTTCCACATTATAAGAGTTATAACATTAGTAACTGAGCAGAAACCTTTTAAAAAAAAAAAATTCTCCTTTTAATTAAGGAACTCTTGTGGTGTAGTGGTTAAGGCATTTGGCTGCTAACCCATAAGTCAGAGGTTTGAACCCACCAGCTGTTCTATGGGAGAAAAATGAGGCAGTCTGCTTCTGTAAGATTTACAGTCTTGGAAAGCCTTTGGGGCAGTTCTACTCTGCCCTATAGGGTCACTTTGAGTCAGAATTAACTTAATGGCAGTGGGTTTTTTTGTTGTTATTTGCATTTTTCCTTTAATTATGACTTCATTCTAAAAAAAATATTGATACAAGTTCACAAATACTAATTACCACAAGATTTGTAGCTAAAACACCAGAACATTTGACAAAATTAGTGACTACCAAAACATCAGCAGCATCAAAAACAACTTGCTTGTGGTGTATGCAGGTGAAACTACGTGATTTGAAACATCATTGTAATAGGTAATAATGCTCTGACCAGAGCATGTTAGAAGTTTAAAAAATAAATTAACATAGAGTTTTATCCTTGTATATATATCGATACGTGTAAGCTGGGCTTATGAAAAATGTTTTTATTGTTTTAACTAACTCAAACCAAACCAAACTCACTGCTGTGGAGTCGGATCCAACTCATAGCAACTCCTCCTTGCGTTTCTGAGATGGTATCGCTACGGAAGGAGATTGCCCAACCTTCCTTCCAAGGAGTGGCTAGTGGGTTTAAACCTCCAGCCTTCTGGTTAGCAGCCAAATGCCCTAGGCACTATGCCACTAGAGCTTCTTATAACTAACTACAAGGCTATTTTTATAAAAATAATAAATATTTTGCTGAAACACTGCATAATACTATTATAGACAGTCATTTTGGTATCATCTAATGAGGTCCATACCCCATGCACTTCTCTAGTGATGCCACAGGTCTGAGAACTGCTATTTTTCGCAAGCACTAAGTGTCTCTTCTCGGAAGGAAGGTTGGGCAATCTACTTCTGTAGTGATACTGTCTCAGAAACCCAAGGAGGGATCTCTATGAGTCGGCTCCAACTCAATGGCATTGCACTGTGTTTGTTGTTGGTCTTTTATGATGAGGCATGTTCAGGAAGTATCAGATTAAGTGGTAATCAGTAGTAGCCTGTTATCTTTCTGTGGTGCACAGTGGAGTACAGCCTCCTGCAGAACAGAACAGCATGGGGTCAGCTGGATGAAGAGCAGCTATTGTAGGAAATACAAGGCTCTCTGCGCCAAGTAGCAAGGAGCTTCATATTGGCAAAGGGCTATTTCAAGTTATGAAATGCTTAAGAAAAGGAGCTCTGGTGGTGCAATGGTTAAACGTTCTACTGTGAACCCAAAAGTTAGTGGTTCGAACCCACCAGCTGCTTCATGAGAGTAGGATGTAGCAGTTGGCCTCTGTAAAGATGATAGCCTCGGAAACCCTGTAGGGAAGTTCTCCTCTGTCCTACAGGGTCACTGAGAGTTGGAAGTGACTCAACAGCAACTTTGTTGTTGCTGTTGTTAAATGCATATGATGGGGAAGGAAGTCTAGGATAATCATTTAAGTTTGAAATTGTTTAGTGTTTTACAGCCTATGAAGTATTTATATAAGCATCTTTTTTGATTTTCACAATTGATTGGCCTATGAAATAAGGGTGCCCTATATACACATTATGCCTAAATCCCCACACTGCACTATACTTATTCAATCTGTATGCTGAGCAAATAATCCCAGAAGCTGGACTACATGAGGAAGAATGCAAAATCAGGATTATGTTGTTGTTGTTATGTGCTGTCGAGTTGGACCCAACTCATAGCGACCCCTCCTTGGGTTTCTGAGGCTGTATCACTATGGAAGTATATTGCCTAACCTTCCTTCCGAGGTGTGGCTGATCAGGATTATAGGAAGACTCAATAACAACTTGTAATATGCAGAGGACACAACCTTGCTTGCTGAAAGCAAAGAGAAGTTTGAAGCATTTACTGATGAAGATCAAGACTACAGCCTTCAGTATACCTCAACATAAAAAAAAAAAAAAAAAAGCCTCACAACTGGACCAATAAGCAACATCATGATAAACACAGAAAAGATTGAAATTGTGAAGGATTTCATTTGACTTGGATCCACAATCAATGCCCATGGAGGCAGAAAAAATATCAAATGATGACATACCGCATTAGGCAAATATGGTACAAAAGACCTCTTTAAAGTGTTAAAAAGCAAAGATGTCATTGAGGTCTAAGGTGTACCTGACCCATGCCATGATATTTTCTGTTGCCTCATATACATGAGAAAGCTGGAGAATAAGTAAGTAAGACTGAAGAAGTATTGATGCCTTTGAATTATGGTATTGGCAAAGGATATTGAATATACAATGGACTGCCAGAAGAATGAACAAATCCATCTTGGAAGAAGTGCAGCCAGAACACTCCTTAGAAGCGAAGATGGTGAGACTTCGTCTCATGTACTTTGCCCGTATTATCAGGAGGGACAAGTCCCTGGAGAAAGATATCATGCTGGGTCAAGCAAAGGGTTGGTGAAAGAGAGGAAGTTCCTCAACAAGATGGATTAACACAGTGGCTACAACCACAAACACAGCAATGATTGTGAGGATGACGCAGGACTGGGCAGTATTTCATTACTGTACCTAGGGTTGCTATGAGTGTGAACTGACTTGATGGCATCTAACGACATGCCTGAATCAGAGAGGTTAAGGTGCTTGCTCAAGTCCTATGGAAAGTGTCAGAATTGAGCCCCAATCCCTGATCTGACCCAGGTATGGAATCAGTAGGTGTCAATGAAGAGAACCCTTCTCTCCTGATGCCCATCTGGCTGTGGCCTCCACTACATACCTGAGACATTGGCTGTCAATTTCATCTGCTCTTTAAGCATCATGTACCTGGTGACTGGACAAATAGATCATGCATAACCATATGCCCCAAATGCCAGAAAATATAAATTCCCCTAAATTAGGCATTACATCAATCTTCTCAGAACTCAACTTTCCCCTCGCTATTATTCAAACTTGGAAACATTTGCCTAGTCATAGAGATAATAACTGCTAACACTCACATGTGTCAGATACTGTGCTTACTTGGTTTATGTCATTTCTCTACACAATAACTGTAAGAGGTTGGTTCTATAAGAAATCTCTATTTGCAGATAAGAAAATGGAGGCTCAAATAGCTTGAGACACTGGGTTATGATGACTTGGTTAACAAGAAGCAGAGCCAGTATTCAAATACAGGTGTGGCAGATTCTAGGGACTGAGGTACATGGTCTCTACCATCCATTCCAGCTCTGACAGTCTGTGGATCTAGTTGCCCCAATTTTACCAAAATACAGGTATACCCCTGAAGCTTCAAACTAGAATGAAGTGATCAAAGTACAAACTGATAATCAACAAAATACATCTAGTTTCAAATTGTCTTCACAGCTACTGCCAATGGAACTCAAGGGTCTTAGTAATGGCTATACTCTGAAAAGCCAAGTGGAGTCAGTACTCAGTGCTCTTGGATGCTAAGGCACACATTCTAACAAAACAATACAAGTATATTATGGAGGAGGATGGAAAAAATCATGGCTTTTAAAATAATAATATCCATGATTTCCAGTAATTTCACATTTGCTTTGAGCTACTTTGGATTGTTTCAGGCAAATTTCCATTGCCAAAGACAACTGTGTCCTTTTCTCTGCCATGAGGAAATTGGCCAGGCCCTGCCGAATTTCTGATCTGTCATGAGTGCAACCTGTCTTACTTAACCTAAGGCATCTGGGTCGGTTATGTAACCAGTTTTGTTTGATACACGTAAATATCCTTGCTCCCGCCACAGGAACCTTGGACACTGCAATTTTTTTTATATTCATTAAAAATAAAAGATACACTTTCTATATTGGCATAACTTTTCAGAGATATACAGAAAGTTGCTTTTGTTGAAGTCGTTTTCCTATAAGGAGACAAAATTGGTTCAGTAGTAATTTACTCATGTTAGAGCTTATGAGAGATAAACACATACAAAAAAAATGTAAGGTTTTAATAAATGGAACTCTTTATAGTGAAACTTAAAAGTTGTAAGAAGAAAAATCAGTCCTGGGAATATTTGAGGGCTAGAGAGAAGCACGGAGGTGGCCACGTAGGCCAGGTCTGATGGATTTCTGCAGACCCAGAAACAGATTCAGAAGCAGGTAACTTGGTATCCAGGGGTGGATAACCCAATAAGCAAGGTAAGCATGGACTCATTTGTGCTTACTAATCTGTAGTCAACAATTTCTCATGAATTTTATCACATCTTTGATGTAGAACCTCCCAGAGATTCATGAAAGATAGTCACCTACTCAAAGAGGTGGCTGGTCTACTTGTCAGCACGATTCACCTTCATGTAGATGCGACTTGCCTGCTGGTTCGTTTCCCACATCTCCTGGCCACTCTCACACAACTGGCTGCTGACATTACCCACCTGTCTGCTCACAGGACCTCCCTGCTTGCTAAAGGAACCCACTCATTTGCCTAAATAACCAATGTTTTTTGCTAAAGAAACCCCTTGCTTCCTGATGTCACAATCTGATTCCTGACCTCAATTCCTTGCAAAACTACGCCCCCAACACAAACACACTTGTTTCTTATGTCCTCCAACAATACCTCTTTGGCTCAGGTCACCTCTTCTTCTCCCCTGGATCCTGTGACACCCACGTCCTGCATTCCCCTGCTTCCCTTCCTGCCACTTCTGTCTACTCTTCAGACAGCAGCCAGATGGTTGCTGTGGCTACCAGCTTAAACATCACAGATGGCTACTCATCACATTCAGAAAGAAAGGCAGGCTCCCTACTGCATGATGTCTAATGATGTCTAACTCTAATGATGTCTCACATCATTTGGCCCAAGTAGTTCTGAGACCTCAGTCCCCTCCAATTCACTGCCTCACACACATCTTTCTTGACAAACTGGCCTCCTTTTATTTCTAGAGGAAAAATGAAACAAACTCATTCTTGCCTCCTAACAAAGCTTTGGCCCATTCCCACTATCACAGTCATGTGCTGCACAAAGCATTGCATGTCTCACTTCCCATATTCATTAAATCTCTACTTCAATATCAATGGTGGTTAAAGCATCTGGCTGCTTACCAAAAGGTCAGTGGTTCAAACCCACAGCTGCTCCATGGGAGAAAGATGAGGCAATCTGCTTCCATAAAGATTTACAGCCTTGGAAACCCTATGGGGCAATTCTATTCTGTCCTATAGGGTCACTATGAGTCAGAATGAACTCAATGGCAGTGGGTTTGGTTTTATTTATTTATTTTTCAATATCAATTCCCTTAATGTAGCTTACACAATTGTTAATAATATATAATATTTTGAAAACTCCAATAATTTTAAAAACTTATAGGAATAAAATTTATGCTAACTACTGTTCTTTTGGGGAAGAGCTACTTTTAAGGCACCATAGTTAAATGGTAGTTTATTTTATTTTCCAAAGGCCTACAGGAAAAGAGATAGCCTGTAATATTTTTCAGAAGTCCATTTAGTTGTTTAAAGATCTTAAGTATGACTTCTGCCAAAAAAAGTTGTGTGGTTATAGGCAAATGAATTCATCTCTTCATGTCTCTATTACTTCCTTGTAAAGTAGAAGAATTTGTTTCCCATCCTCAAAAAGCTGCATGATACTCACATGAACCATGTTCATAGGAGAGAATACTTTGAAAAAGTTTTGAATTCATCAAAAGTCTCTTGTTTATTTTTTTTCCAACACATCTGGATATCCTGTGCTATGTATTTGTTTCTGTTTCTGCATATTATGAACTTTTTATTTCTGAATATCACAAACTTCAATCAGAATTATTTTTTAAAATGTTATTCTGCATGCATTTAACAAATCTGATAAAAGGACAAGTATCCAGTTTATGTGCATTATGACTATGAACTTTTAAATGAACAACCAATTAATACATATTTAAAATGATTAAGTACAGGTAACAATGAAAACATCAATGCATTCATTGATCCGATGACATTCTAGCACTATGCACATGTTTATATAATACTACTAATAATTATCCTAAAGCAGAGGCAAATGTAGACCATTCCTGAAAAAGCAAGTGAAGGGTTTAGATACCATTGTCATCATCATCATCATCATCATCATCATCACTACTGAGGACAAAATTGCTGCCTGTGGTCAGGGGCCCTTCTTCCTGAAGATTTCCAAAATAACCCAGAATTCCCCTCTTGTCAGATCCAAACACTTGTCACTGGAATTCTCATCAAACAACTTGTCAAGATCATCATTGTCAAACGACTTCTCAACTGTATCTTTTTTAAGCTTCCTTTTCATCTGAATCTTGAAACAGCTTCTCCCCTGCCTCATCCTCCTCCTTTCCATCAGCATCTTCAAGCTCCCTTTCTTCTGCATTTTCTTTCCCCTTTTTCATCTAACTCATCATCAAATACTTTTTCATATGTGTCTTCCACTTCTTCCTTTTCATCTGAATCTTTCATCAAACTCTCTCTCAGAACCCTTCTGATCAAACACTTTTTCAGAGCCATCATCTTCAAATTGACTTTTCAGTCTTCTTTTTTTCAAGAATATTTTCAAAGTCTTTTTTGGAGTCATCCTTATCAATTTCTTTTCCAAGACCATTTTCTTCCAATTCTTTTTGGGGGCCATCCTCAATTTCAAAGCACTTTCCACAGCCGTCTTCTTCAGACTCTTTTTAAAGGCCATTCTCTTCATAATCTTTTTTCAAGTTTCTTCGTCTGAGGTTCTCTTTTGGAGCCATTCTCTTCAGAGTCTTTTCCAAGACTGACTTCCTCAGACGCCCTTTCACAGAAGCCTTCTGGAGGCTCTTCATTAAGGCTGCCTTCTTTAGCATCGTTTTCAGAAGCCTCTTCTTCTAATTCTCCCCCGTCTTGTGGTTTTGCAAGCTTCTTTTCATCTAGTGGTGCTTCAGCTGGGGCTTCTGAAGCATTCATTCGAGATGTGCCAAGATGCTCTGAAATATGCCTCACCCTGGAGGGCCCTGCTCTTTCCAAAACACTGGTGAGATGTGCACGCTGAATGCCTCTGCTGGCCTCCGGCTCATTGAGGAAAGCCTCCCATCCTTTTAGCCTTTCCTCTCTTTCTCTCGTGGTCTCTTCCACCTGATAATCTGTAGTCCCATCCCATGCTTCAGCAGTGATTTGACGGCCGCCAAACCACCTTCCATCAAGGGTTTGAATACAATTATCAGCTTCCTCTGGATCCCTGAAAGACACAGATGCCACACCATCTGGATGTCTGTCAAAGAGAATGAGCTTCTTAATTTGGCCAAACTTTGAACACTCTACTCGAAGGTCTTCCCTGATTTCATTTAACACCAACGGATCATCCTCAAAATCCACAGGATGAAACATATTTTTGATGATGACAACTCGCTCATGGCGCATTCGGAATGGTCCAGCTTTCCTCTCAGGTCTCCAGTCCAATTGCTTTTGTTGCATAGACAGCTTCTTCTTATAGTCTTTGCACTTCTTCTTCTTCTTTGAGGCATCATACTCCCCCTTCAGTTGAAACTTTGCCACCTCGACATGTAATTTGTAGCCTCTAATTTCATCTTCATCCAAAAGTTTTAATGCCAGCTTCACAGATTCTCTCTTCAAATAACAGCAAAGCCCATCTCCTTTAAGATTTCCTTGGTTATCTTTGTAAAGCTTAACTTTAAATTCTTCTGTTTGAGGATCTCTCATAATAATGCCAAATTTGGACATGAGCTGTATAAATTCATCCACTGTAATGTCTGGAGGCAAACCAGACACATACACATTTGTATTTCTGTCATCTTCAACTTGAAACCATCCTGATTCGGCCTTTCTTTTTTCTCCCTTCTTTTTGGGCTCAGTGGGCTCAGAAGTTTTTCTCTGCGAAGTTTCCCCTCCATCACCAGCACTGACATCTTGTATGTCTGCAGCAGAGCTGGAGGCACCATCATCAGAGAAGCCATAATTGGCCTGGTATGTAGCAATGAAATCTTCAGTGATCTTGGGGAACCATGCCTTCTTGTCCAGATCCCACTCGTAGGGGGTGTCGGCGGCCTGCTGCCCCAAAGAATAGGCTTCTCCGCCGGGATCTTCCTGGGGATTGCGATTTTTGGGGCTTCCGTACAATTCCTGCATCCGCAACTGCTCTCTAAATTCGTCGTTGTCACTCATTTTCCTACCTAGCCCCGGAGCAAGGTCCTGGTGATCAAAGAGGCCGAGATTCCGCTGGAGTGGAGACAGCAGGTCCCCGCGGCCAACTCGCCCCTAGCCTGCCTCTCGCGCCGCCCCAGCAGCCCTGGGACGCGGATCCGCCCGCCACCGGTGCGCGACACTGCCGTTGGCTGCCACCGCCCACCTAGCTCGCTTCGTTGGCCTCCGCCGGCCTCCGTCCAGGGTGCCGCGGGAGCGCGCGCGCGCCGCCGCTGCCGCCGTGCAGTCCCTGGGACTGCTGCACCTGCAGCAGTGGCAGGAATTGACTTCCAAACGTAACCCTGCTGGGGCTGCCGCGGTCGTCATCTTCCGCACGTTTCGTGCTGTATTTGAGTATGTGTTTCTACAAAAAAAAAAAAAAACTAAACCAAACTCACTGCCATCGAGTCTGATCCGACTCATAGAGACCTCTCCTTGGATTTCCGAAGCGGTATCGCTATGGAAGTAGATTGCCCAACCTACGGGTCTCTACAAGAAGAATTAATTCTTATTAATGTTAATACTTGGGAGCTCTGGTAGCATAGTGGCTAAGGCACTTGACTGCTCACCAGAAGGCTGGCGGTTCAAACCCACCAGCCACTCCTCGGAAGGAAGGTTGGGCAATCCTACTTCCGTAGTGATACTGCCTCGGAAACCCAAAGAGGGGTCGCTATGAGTCGGGGCCGACTCGATGGCAAATAACAACAAGAACAACAATGTTAATACTTACCCTTTGCATGACATTCTTTGTTGGATTTTGTCCCAACTATTTCTTTCTCCTCTAAATTGTACTTTTAGTGTATGTTATGCCTCATTAAGGAGCCTTGGTGGTGCAGCGATTAAGCGCTTGGCTGCTAACCAAAAGTCTATTGTTGGAACCCACCATCCACTTTGGGAGAAAGATATGGCAGTTTGCTTCTTTGTAAAGGACTTACAACCTTGGAAACCTTATGGGACAGTTCTCTCTGTTCTGACAGTTCTACTCTATCCTGTTGTGTTGCTTAGAGTCGAAATTCACTCAAGGGCAGTAGGTTTGGTTTGGGTATTCCGCCTCAGAAGCCATTCTGAAACTGTCATATTATATCATGCTCCTTTAAATGGCTTTTTGAGACCCCTTTGTACATGCTGCTGGGGTATTTAAAAAACTTAGCAAACAGTGGAGCAGTCTTGTGATCTACGTATCTTCCATCTGAGCAGATTTCTTTGTCTGAACCTCTTTGTTGAGCTGGTTGGCACAGAGTCCAGGATGAATGTGGGTCACTTAGTTCAGCACAGAGAATTGCCTCTTCTCCAAGATGCCTTTCAAACTCCCACAGCTTTCACACAGCATTCTTTGTTCCAGAGAGGGTTAGGTGGGAAAGGCAGGCAGGACGTCTTAGTCTAAATCTTTGCACACAATGGATTGTTGCAGACTTACTATGTGCCCAACTTAGTGCTTGGAGCTCTGGTGCTGTAGTGCTAAGGCACTTGACCACTAACCAGGAGGCTGGCGGTTCAAACCCACCAGCCATTCCTCAGAAGGAAGATAGGGCAATCTACTTCCATAGTGATACTGCTTTGGACACCCAAGGAGGAGTGTAGACTCTACAGCAGTGAGGTTTTTTTTTTTTTTTTTTTTTTTTAATACTTTGTGCTAACTTAGGAAAGAGGAATAGTAAAGCATTTGCTCCTGCAAGGAACTTGTAATCTGGTTATCTATCAACCCAACTGGGAGATACATCCCCAAGCAAATCCGTGGGTTGGATGGTTAGGAGCATCTTATTGATTCAGTAGATAAATAGGTATTTTAGTTGTCTGAATAACATTGCAGGGAGTGGCTTGGGTGATAATGAAACTAAGTAGTTTCTCTTGTTTCACTAATGGAGGAAAAACACAGTTTCATTAAATGTTAAAGCTCCTAGTTATCTTCGAAGGTATGTAGCTCATCCTGTTTGCTGTGCAAGTAAGGAAGTTGAGACCCAGAGCTTTGTCAAACCTGGGACCTCTATCTGAGTTTTCTGTTGCAAGTCTTGAGCTCTTTTCACTTCCTTATAACTATATAGGTTTTAAGCAATAGCTCAGTGCCTGTGGCAACTGTGCTGATTAATCTAACATGAGGGGCAGAGGGCAGACTTCACCAATGTGCAGGCATGCCAGGAGAGCCTTATGGAAGGCTTTTGTGCTTTATTCATTGTCAGGGTTATATACGTCATCTCAAGGCAAAGTTTAGGATGGGAGGCGCTCTGAAGTTGCTCCCCAACTCAGCTTGTAAGGCACTGTTCATAGTGTTCCATGCCCTATTTGTTCTGTGATATTGTGCATGTACCATAGTATTCAGGTGAACAGAGAAGACCACCAGCAACTATGGTCATCATTTGGCACTACCTCTGTGACTAATAACCCATGGCTATGGAGTATATGATCAGAAATCGCTGAGAGGAATTGATGACAGCTTCCCCAGCTCTTAAGCATGAGCTCTGGACCATGCTTCTCTACCACTCCTATCTATCACATAGATTGTTGTGGCAAAGTTCCCTCACAACGTATGTCTTTGCTACCCATTTATTTCCTGCTTGTATGACCTGTCATATCTTGGGTCATGGCAGGTTAACTGGCCCTGTTCACTTCAGAGAAGAAGGTGCTAAGAAGATAAGACAGCTGTGGATGCCAGGAGGAAGTTAATACTGTCATGCTCTGTATTAGGGAAGCCTACTTACTTCAGCTTTTGGGTGGGATTCAAGGGTAGGGGACCTATGAGAGCAAGAACAGGCCACAAAGTTGAGATGATCTTAATGTGCTGGGCATGTTATCAAGAAAGTGACATGTCCTGGAACAGCTTATCAGATCCAGGGTATGAAATCAGGATTGGATCCTGGAAACACACCTTCAAAACCAGTCACAAGGCCAGAGCTGGACCAGAAGGAAGGTTTGAGTGGACACAGTTATAAAGTGCTGGGAAAGGGCTTTTTAAATCTATCCTTCTAAAGGCCACTTTTGGGTCTAGAGAATGAGAAGGGAGGTGTCCAAGGGGCTAATCTATGGCAAAAGAAGAGCTAGGGATGAAGGAGTAGGCAGGTTGTGATGTGACTACACACATACCTGTCCTTAAATAAAGCCTATGACAAGAATGGGCTGTCTCCATACTTATGCCCTCTGGCATTTCCTTGTGCCACTGTACTTGGTCCAACCCACATTGCCATTCTCCTGGCCTTAGGATGCCATCCTTATGTACTATACTACTCCTATTATCATGTTCCTCCTTTAAATAAAAACCCAAACTCACTGATAGTGAGTCGAATCTAACTCATAGTGACTCCTTCTTGGGTTTCTGAAGTGGTATCACTATGGAAGTAGATTGCCCCATCTTCGTTCCGATGAGTGGCTGGTGAGTTTGAACTGCCAATCTTCTGGTTAGTAGTCAGATGCCTTAGGCACTATGCCAATGGGGCTCCTATGTTGTTGTTGTTGTTATGTGCCGTCGAGTCAAACCCGACTCATAGCAACCCCTCCTTGGGTTTCCGAGGCAGTATCACTACGGAAGTAGGATTGCCCAACCTTCCTTCCGAGGAGTGGCTGGTGGGTTTGAACCGCCAGCCGTCTGATTAGCAGGCAAGTGTCTTAGCCACTATGCTACCAGAGCTCCCTATAGGCCCTTATATTTATGGAACATTAAGCTTGAAGGAACTGGAGAAACAGGAGGCATATAGCAGTCACTGGGCAATAGCAAAGGAGCTCTGGTGGTGCTGTTGTTAAAGCACTGGGCTGCTAACCAAATGTTGAGTGTTTCTAACCCACCAGTTGCTCTGTGGGAGAAAGATGCTTCCATAAAAATTTATAGCCTTGGAAACCCATGGAGGCAGTTCTACTCTGTCTCAGGTGGCTGTGAGTCAGAACCAACTCAATGGTAATGGGTTTGGATCTATAACTTCCTACCTTCCATTATGGCATGAAACTGTTTTACCAATTATTGTACTAAACACAATGTTCCAATGATTTAAGAAGTTACCTCAGAGAGGTGAGTGAGACAGAGTTTGTGTTGAGACAGGAAGTAGGTAGGCACAGATAGATAGTTAAGAAGAATCTTCACTTTTTAGTTTACATTCTTTCATGTTGTTTGAATTTCTTACATTGTAAGTATATTCATGTCTTTCTTAGATAATTTAAAATAAAAGGTATATAAAATGATTTTAAGAAACAGAATATACAGAGTTCCGGCAAGATGGTGGACTAGGCAGAAGGATTGTACAGACCCTCTTCAACAAAGAAAAGGGAAACCAATTGACACAGACACAGAAGATAAT
>NW_006921621.1:11298678-11299606 GCF_000298275.1 Orycteropus afer afer
AAAAAAAAAAAAGAAAAAAAAAGAAACAGAATATAACAAGAGCTGATGAATAGCACTAGTGTACTTGTTGTTGTTGTTAGGTGCCATTGAGTCATCTCCGACTCATAGCGACTCATAGCACACCCTATGTATGTGAATGAAACACTGCCCCTTCCCGTGTCTACTTGGGCCCCAATAAATTGCTGGCACTGGTTTTAACAAGGTGGAGATAGAGGCCTTTGAAGTTGCAGGTTTGAAAAGAAGGTGGATGTAAATCTTTAGCATGAGTAACTATAGCTCCTGCAGCCTGGGCCAACGCAAATGGGAGCACCAGCCTCCCTCTAGCACTCCCAATGTTAAGCACCAGAGCAAAGTGGGGGACCTTGCAAATCCCAGAAACTTCTTGATCTCAACTCCTCATCTCTAAGATGGGAGTACACACAATTAGCAGTTCCAGCTAAGTCACAGGGCTTTTTGTTTTGTTTTGTCTGGGTTTGGGCTTTTTTCCTGGTTACTACTTCCATGCATTGTATCTCTGACCTAGAGAATGAAATTGAAACAAGGTCAAAACCAGACAATGGTGTGATTGGAGTCAAATTGGGAGGCAATAACAGATTGACATTCAGTGCAGTGATGCCTTGGTGGCTCAGTGGGTAAGCACTCGGATGCTAACAGAAAGGTCAGTGGTTCAAACCCACTGGTTGCTCCAAGGGTGAAAGATGTATCAGTCTGTTTTTTTTAAAGATTATAGCGTTGAACAACCTGTGGGGCTGTTCTGCTCTGTCCTACAGGGTTGCTATGAGTCAGAATCAACTCGGGGTCAGTAGGTTTGTTTGGTTTTGGCAGTGACCTAGTGTAGAGCCTGAAAGATCTTTTAACCAGAAGCCTTTAGTATGGAGATTGACATGTCCCATGCTGAGCCCTAATGCCTCCAGGTAGATTGACATGT
>NW_006921621.1:11301831-11302493 GCF_000298275.1 Orycteropus afer afer
GAGCACGGGGTCTTTTGCTCAACCCATTGCGAGGGTGAAAGCAAGGACCCTAACTTAAGTTAGCTAATAAACTTTCCTATTGCTCTTTGCATTATTGTGTGTTGGCAATTCCTCGCCCCGAACTCCTTCATAACCTGGGCACAACACTAGCTCTGCCTGGAATCTTAGGAGAGCTAAAGGCAGGATCTAAATAACACCATTTCCAGGAAAAGAAAACTAGTGGGCATTTTTTCAGCTTTGAAGACTTTTGTTGAGACACAAATCTCTCCCTCTATGGCTATTTTTAGAAGGCCCCATGGACAAGGTACTATCTTCTGGTGGCATAGTGCCTAAGGCATTTGACTGCTAAACAGAAGGGTGGCAGTTCAAACCCACCAGCCACCCCATGGAAGGAAGATTGGGAGATCTACTTCCATAAAGATTTATGTAAAAATTTATTCTACCAGTCATGTTAATGAAGAAATGTGCATTTTAATACATGTCTCTTAGTGTCTAAGGCATTTGACTGCTAACCAGAAGGCTGGTGGTTCAAACCCACCAGCCACTCCTTGTAAGGAACATTGGGTAGTCTACTTCTGTAGTGATATTGCCTCGGAAATCCAAGAAGGGGTTGTTATGAGTCAGATCCGACTTGACAGCAGTGAGTCTTTTTTTTTTTTTTT
>NW_006921621.1:11302593-11305861 GCF_000298275.1 Orycteropus afer afer
ATCAGGAAAGGCATTAATTTACACCCTACTGTGTTTTTTTTAGTGAGTCTTTTTTTTTTTTTTTTTTTTGGTTCCTTCTCCCCATCAAGATAGAACACAGGGAAAGCCAACTCAAAGGCTGACCCACCCACAATTAAATGCATTGGGATATGTGGGCAAGCACATACATTTTGTAATTTTTTTTAAAACTTACGTTACTGGAAAACTAGTTTTATGTTTTTTTCTGAATTTTTAAGACGTGCATGAAACTAAAACCAAATCCACTGCCATCTAGTCAATTCTGACTCACAGCAATCACCACTGGGTTTCCAAGATAGCAAATCTTTGTGGAAGTAGATTGCCCCATCTTCCTTCCTCGGAGAGCTGGGGGGTTTGAACTACCAACCTTCTTTTTAGCAGTCAAATGCCTTGGCCACTGCGCCATCAGAGCTCCTTAAGACACCCATGGCCTTTATATAAATGAATCAATGAATAAGTACATAAATAAAGTTTATAAATATATAAAAAAGAAAGAAACATTTCTCACACAATCTCACCCCTCAGTGATAACCACTGATGGATGGCAATGTTGTGTAGGTGCAATTGTAGAAACTTTTTTTCTTTTTTAAACATATATTTAAAGATTTTTTCGATATAGGTAACATAAGGATAGATAAGAAGCTCTGGTGGCATACTGGATAAGGCATTTTGGGTGCTAACTGGAAGGCTATCGGTTCAAATCTACCAGCTGCTTCGCTTAAGGAAGATGGGGCAATCTACTTCTGTAAAGATTTATAGGCTCAGAAACCTAATGGGGGTCACTATGAGTCAAAATGAACTCGATGGCAGTGAGTTTTTTTTTTTTTTTTTTTTTTTAAGTTTTATAAAACCCCCAAAACCAAACTTACTGCCATCGAGTCGATTCCGACTCATAGCAACCCCCTTGGGTTTGCGAGTCAGTAAATCTTTACGGAAGTAGATTGCCCAATCTTCCTTCCACAGAGTGGCTGGTGAGTTTGAACTGCCAACCTTCTGCTTAGCAGTCAAATGCCTTAGGCACTATGCCACCAGAAGACCTACAACAAATACATTGCTGCATAGCTGTCACCCCTTAGATGGGTGATAGTAATAGAGCAAATATTTATCATCTCCTTTCCAGAAAAGTCTTGGAGAAGGACAGCATGCTTGGAAAAGTGGCGAAAAAAAAAGGGACCCTCAAGGAGATGGATTGACACTAGCTGCAACATTGGGCTCAAACATAACAACTATTGTGAGCATGGCACAGGACAGGGAAGTGATTCCTCCTGTGTTGTACACAGAGTCACTCTTTGAGTCAACTCAAGGACGCCTAACAACCATCTTCCTTGAGACTCACTCTCTCTTATTCACAACCTGGGTGGGGGCTGCCCTGCAGTTGGAATGTGTTTCCACTGTTGTTGTTGTTATGTGCCGTCGAGTTGGCCCTGACTCATAGCGACCCCTCCTTGGGTTTCCGAGGCAGTATCACTATGGAAGTAGGATTGCCCAACCTTCCTTCCGAGGAATGGCTGGTGGGTTTGAACCGCCAGCCTTCTGGTTAGCAGTCAAGTGCTTTAGCCACTATGCTACTATGTTCCTGAAAACTTTGTCAGGTAATTCTTCTGCCTTTCCTACTGGCTTCCGTTCAAATATCCTGAAGACCAAAAAGAGCATTTTAATTTGTACAAGACTCTACCCTTGCAACTCACTGTAGTGGAGTCAGATCTGACTCACAGTACACATTGAGAGTCCAGTGAGATAACACTGTTTAGTGTCTGCCTTTTGTGTTTTGGATTGATAGCTACTGACCTGCTATTATAGCCATATTCTATCTCTTTCTCTCACAAGATAAACTCTAAAAATCTAAAACTTGGGGGTGGAATCTGCCCAGTAAGTTCAGTGAAGTTTGTAAATACTCTGTTCTGCTCCCCTCCACCACCACATTGGCAGCCGGTGGTGAGAGCGGCGGGTGCTGGATCCCCACACTTGGCCACCAGACTTTGGAAGATTCTCAGCAGCAGCTCTGAACTGGCATCAGCTCCACCAGCTCAGCAAACAATAGACAATCAGCACATTGTTCTCAATGAGTTCACAGTGTTAAAACCCTCTGGGCCAGGCACAAACTCCCTCCTCTCCCCTGGGGTAGTTTGATTTTCTAATTGACTGGGTGTTGAAGCCTGGGACTGGGGAGAGAAGTGGGGAGGAGAGAGCGTCAGAAGCAATGCTTGTGACTTCAGTGTGGAAGCACCTGCCACTGCCCTACCAGGCTGGTGAAGACCTTTCAAGGTGTTAATCCTTGCAAAGGCATGTTCTTATCCACCTCCCATATACAGAGTAAGTGTAAGGAATACCAAGGAAAATCTGTTTTTTCTCTCTCTCACTACAGTGACTTCTGCAATACTATTTTTGAAATATCTAATGTGATTTTTTTTTTCCCAGAAAATATTTTGGTACCTGCTCTAAGGACATGCTTAGCTTCCCTATAGTGTACTCTAGCTATGCTAACCTGACACGCACCCATCAGAATTTGGGAAAATTAGTAGCAGTTTAATAGATATCTGTTTCAATAAGATTAAAATAATTTCTGCCAATGAGATCTTATTATTTCTGGGAATCCATAACTAAAGTTTGTTCTATTTATGTGTGAACTCACTCACCCATCACACTTTGAGAGGTATCTCTAAGAACTGAAAGCAAAAAATAACAGGAAACCCTACGAAGCTTTGTCCTAAACAGCATTCTTTTAAGTAAAACTATTTTCTTTGCAAGATGAAGTCTTGCCATCCTTGCTTCTGAAGAGAAATCTGGTTGTATTTCCTCCAGTACAGATATGTTTATTATTCTGGAAGTTCATGATATATTCAGTATTCTCTGCCAGCACCACAGTTCAAATGCACAGCTCTTCTTTAATCTTACTTTTTCACTGTGCAACTTTCACATGCATATGAGGTAACTGAAAAGACCATGACTTGAGTGAGGCTCATCTTAGTACTCAAAATGACATCTTTGATTTTTAATACGTTAAAGAACTCTTTTGCAGCAGATTTAACTTATGTAATACTTCATTTGATTTCTTAACTGCTACTTCCTTGGGCATGAATTGATCAAAGTGAAATGAAATCCTCAATATCTTCAATTACTTCTTAATTTATTATGGGGTTGTTTTATCAGTCCAGTTGTAAGATTTTTGTTTTCTTCACACTCAGGTGTAATCCATACTGAAGGCTGTAGTCACTGATGTTTATCAGTGTGGGAGCTCTGGTAGCATAGT
>NW_006921621.1:11305961-11346512 GCF_000298275.1 Orycteropus afer afer
CTGGTGGTTCAAACCCACCAGCCACTCCTTGGAAGGAAGGTGGGCAATCCTACTTCCGTAGTGATACTGCCTCGGAAACCCAAGGAGGGGTCGCTATGAGTTGGGGCCGACTCGACGGCACATAACAGCAACAACAACAACTTTAAGTTGTCTTCTCTTTCCTTGGCAAGAAAGGTTGTATCATTTGCATACATCAGGTTGTTAATGAATCTTCCTTCAATTCTGATATCATGTACTTCTTTATATAGTCCAACTCTGTGGTAGTTAAGATGGTTGTCACCTTGGCTGGGCCTGGTTGAGTGGCTGGGCAACTGGTGGTAGTTATTTCCCATGGTGAGACTGGCAATCAACTCCATGGTGGAATCTGCCATGAACAGCTGAGTAGCTGCTTTAGGGATGTAGTCTGTTTCCCATATATAAAAAGCAGCTTTGGGAATGGTCTCTAGTTTATGGCACACTTGAACCCTGTGTGTAGCCATGTTATTGTTTAGCAGCTTGCCATGCTCTGCTGACCTTGGGACTTTCAATGGACTTGAATCAATGACCTGGTGTGTTGTTTGGTAACATTGGGACTGTGCCTTTTCACTTGTTGACCTTGGGTTTGTCAGCCTCAGCAGTCAGCAGCTGGCTGAGTGAAGAAATGCCTCCAGCTTCAGTGGGCCAGGAGCAGGAGGCAGAGCTGAAGCCCAAGGTTGAGGGGCTTTCACCCAGCTTCTGGAGCCTGGCACTATGAACTTGGAGTTAAAGCCTCCAAACTGTAGAGAATAAACTCCTATTTGTTAAAGCCATCCCTTTTGTGGTATTTCTGTTAAGAGCAGCATTAGGTAACCAAAACAAACTCCTTGTATTATTTGTTTAGCATACATATTGAGTAAGTATGGTGAAAGGATACAAGTCTGGTGCACATCCTTCCCAATTTTAAATCACTTAATATCCTCTTATTCTGTTGGAATGACTGACTTTTGATCCATATATGGGTTCCATAAGAACACAGTTCTGGAATTCCCATTCTTCCTAATGTCAATAACCATAATTTGTTATGGTCCACATAACAAACTCCTTTATGTGGTCAACATCTTTCTGGTATATTCTGCTTTTGGCTTAGATCCATCTTATAGTAGCAATGATACCCTTTTTCCACATCCCCTTCTGAATCTGGCTTGAACTTGTGCAGTTGTTTTTGATTATCTTCAGCAAAACTTTGCTAGCATTTGATATTAATGATATTGTTCAATAATCTTTACATTAAATTTGACTGTCTTTCTTTGGAATGGGCACAGATACAGAAGAAAAGGTAGCTGTCTTCCACATTTCTTGATATAGCAAGGAAGGACATCCAGCATTGCATCCATTTGATGAAACATCTCATTTGGTTTTCTGTCAATTCCTGGAGCTTTGTTTTTACCGATGTCTTCAGTGCATCTTGAACTTCCTTCACTACCAGTGGTTCTTGATCATATGCTCCCTCCTGAAATGGCTCAATGTCAACCAATTGTTTTTGGTACACTGACTCTATATATCCTTCCATCATCTTTTGGTGTTTCAAATTTTTGCCCTTAGAATCTTGCAATATTGCAACTTGAGACACATTTTCCCTTCATTCTTTCAGCTTGAGAAGTGCTGATCATATTCTTCCTTTTTGGTTTTCTAACTCCAGATCTCTGCACATTTCATCATAATACTTTACCTTGTTTTCTCAAGCCACCTTTTGAAATCTTTAGCTCTTTGACTTCATCATTTCTTCCATTTGCTTTAGCTACTCTGTGCTTAAAAGCAAGTTTCAGAGTCTCTTCTGATAATCCTTTTGGATCCTTTTCTTTTTCCTGGCTTTCACTTTTTTTCAGGGACTTATCTTGGAAGACATTCGAAACACAACTAGGGAAGAGCTGTCTCCTCAAAGTACAATCAACCTTAATGATGCAGATGGAGTAAAGCCTTTGGGACTGTTGTTATTCATGAGGTTTTCATTGGCTGATTTTCAGAAGTAGGTTGCCAGGCTTTTCTTCTGTGTTAGTCTGAAAGCTCTGCTGAAGCCTTTCCACCGTGGGTGACCCTGCTGTTATTTGAAATACTGCCAGCCTTCTGGTTAGCAGACAAATGCATTTGGCATTGCACTACCAGAGGTCCTTACAGATGGTAAACCTTACAGTATTGCAAAAAGGGCATGAGGGAGGTGTCCTCTGACTTCCTCTAATTTCACAAGACAGAAGGAGGATCCAGAACACCATCAACAGCTCTAGGCTTATTCCTATGAGGCAGAGGTGAGACATGCCTCCACCCTCCAATCTTTTGACCACTTCTGAAACTAATCATCCTTCCCATGGCACTCGTTACTTCTTTGCTGGGCTCCATACCTTGCAATGGCCACACAGAACTCACAGCCAATACCCACGATCATGGGATTTATTAGGAAAGTAACAGGTTACAGTTCAGGTTCAGGAATGCTCAGAGTACAATTCTTGAACAGGGACAGCCTCCCCTTGGCCATGCCTGCAGACATGCATCTCTTTGGCCCTCAGCCTCTTGGCCTGACCTCTGCCCTCCTCAGGAAAGTGTTTCAAAGCTCTTTTAGCTCTGCCAAAAGTGCATCCCACTCTGCCAATAAGTCTTCTACCTGAAAGCACTCAGCTTTCTCACTCTGAGGGCTGGCAAGCCCACCAATCTGGCTCATGCAGGTCTTTTGGTTCTGCTGCCTCTGCTGCCTCTGCTCCCATGACCTCTCTGCCATCTCTCTGCCCCAGAGGTCTAGCACAGGGATCTCCGGTCCAAGGACACACTTCACTTTTGGTTCTTCTTCTATACTGATGGTAGTGAGATCCCCCTTTCTGCCTTTGGGATGGCTTATTTTAACCCTAGAGAGATGGCAACACTGAGCAATCCCTGCCTTTAGGGTTCCATATACCCTATTTTCATGGTTCCACCCCCATAAGAGTGTCATGTACCTTGTTTACATTGTTAACAAGTTATCCAATCTTCTTGGTGGGCCAAAAGCCTTACATTTGCATAGTTCCTCCCAATCATCTGATAGGAGTTATAAAGCCCATGGATAGAAGAGCCATACTAAGTAATTCACTGCACCATAAATATCATAGCAGCACACAAGCCACCTATAGTATGACAACCTGACAGGTGGTAGGTCTATAACTTTATATAAAAGAGAAAAAGTCATAGAGAAAGTATTCTTTTGCATCTGGCCTTTTTCACTGAATATTGTCCATACTGTTAGGTGTATTAAAACCAAAGCTAAACTCATTGCCGTCGAGTCAAATCCAGCTCATAGTGACCCCTCCTTGGGTTTCCGAGGTAGTATCTCCATGGAAGTAAATTGTCCAATATTCCTTCCCAGGAGTGGCTGGTGGGTTTGAACTGCCAGCCTTCTGGTTAGCAGTCAGATGCCTTAGGCACTATGCCACCAGAGCTCCTTAGGTGTATTAGTAGTTCATATCTTTTTATTAGGAACTTTTGACCCAACATTGATTGAGAAATCCTCAAGGCAGGGCTAGCAGGTCTGTGGGAAGCATCTTGGAGCCAGGCTAGACCACACAGCATGTCTTTCTTTTGGATATCTCATGCTGAATTATATTAAAAAAAAAAATCATAATCAAGTCAGCAGACATGTCATGTCATAAGGACACTCAAGTTCTATGGAGTCAAGGTTCAGGTAATTATAGCTCCACTTACAGCTGGACTGAAACCTCATCAGAGACCCTAAGCCAGTAGCTGATAGGGAAACTGTGTACAGATATAACTTAATGTGTATGTAGACAAATGTACATGCACATACACAAACTGGAACCGTTCTGATTTTGCTGTGGACAATCCAGTATTTAGACAGGTGCCATTGCATATTTTCTGTTTGTTTTAATGGTATGAGTGCTAAGGGCTAAGATCTGGGATGAAGTTTTATGGGTACATAATTACTTAAGTAAGAAAATTAACCAGAGCAGGAATAAACCTCTCCCACTTAACTATCTGCCTAAACTTGGACAAATAAATTTCACTGAAACCTGGTCCCTGCAGCATAAAATAGGAAAACTAATTGCCTTATAGAGTTGTTGTGACTATCCAGTGTACCTGGAGAGTTCCTTTCATCCTTCATTACTTGTGTGTGTGTGATAAAAAATATATATAACAAAACATTTGCCAGTTCAACATTACACTTTATTTTAAAATTTAAGATTTCTTAATAAAACAAACAATAAAAAGGACATTCACCTGCAAATTAATCCAATGCATATGGATAGAATATTTAAAAATATATATTTAGAATTTTAGGCAGCTTAACCTCAGAGGCAAGACAATTATGAAATGAGAAAAAGCCATCAGGCCTAAGAATCCATAACTGCAACTTTTACCTTGAGCTCCATCTTTGAAGAGTCATTCTTAGTCTGAGCAACAGTGCCCCCTGGTGGACGATGATGTAGACAACATCTACAGTTTTTAAGTCTCTTGTTGTTGTTGTTGTTGTTGTTGTTTTTGTTGTGTGCCGTCGAGTCGGCCCCGACTCATAGGGTGATTTTGAATTTGAGCTCTGGTAGCATAGTGGATAAGACACTTGCCTGCTAACCAGAGGGCTGGCGGTTCAAACCCACCAGCCACTCCTCGGAAGGAAGGTTGGGCAATCCTACTTCCGTAGTGATACTGCCTCGGAAACCCAAGGAGGGGTCGCTATGAGTCAGGGCCAACTCGACGGCACATAACAACAACAACAGGGTGATTTTGAATTTGACCCTTTCTTGTATATTTTAAGTGTTTGCTTTAGATAAAAAAGTGTTCATTTTTTTGAATTATCTATCACTGTTATGCATTATAAACATCTTCATTTTCCCTGACTCTACAAACCTAGTTTTACATAGCACAGATGTACTTTTTCTTTAAATGACCATAGCAAGCCTTAGAGGTAGAAGAAGCTCCCCATCAGCTGTTAGGGGACTAGAACACTGACTGTAGCTTTATAAATACTTGTAGTGAAACAAGAATGGGAAATGGCTTCATATCTGTAAAATGGACTGGACAACACCTGCCTACCTCTTCCTGTGAAGATCATTCAATATGCTGTCTGTAAATGTCTTTGGAAGGTTGAAAGTGCAAAATGTAATTATTAGGTATCAGGGTAATTGAAAATAAAAACTGTCAAATGCATAACAAGTGCATACTAAGCAGAATTAAGTTCCATTAACACACTGACATGTGATTCCTCATACTACTTATATATTATCCTCCCCCAACGAACTCTGGAGGCAGAGTGGTTAAGCTTTCAGCTGTTAACCAAAAGATCAGTGGTTTTAACCCACCAGCTGCTCCCTGGGAAAAAGATGTGACAGTTTGCTTTTGTAAAGATTACAGCCTTGGAAACTCTATGGGGCAATTCTACTACTCTGTCTATGGAACTGACTTAAGGACAATGGGTTGAGTTATTATCCTCCCCCTGAGCCTGCCAGAACGTCTTCATTCTGAGCTCTCAAACCAAGGTGCCATAGCTGTGGGAAAGAAGAGGAGGAGACTAGCACTTACTGAACACCTCTGTATTATTTGCCAGGCTTTGATGTTTCAGACATATTATGTCATTTAATCTTTCCTCTAAACCTTTGATGAAAGTGTTATCTCCATTTTTACAGATAAGAAAAGCAAGGCTCAGACAGTTTAAATAATTATGCCCAAAATCACAATTATGCCCAAGATAAGTGATAGAGTCAACATGGCAATAGGCCTATTTTTCTATCCCCCAATTCTATCATTTATCTGCTCTGCATCCCAGATCTGCCCACCCCCTGACCCAAATGTAAAACAAAATATAAATATGTATTGATTAATTTGAGTGGAGTATCTGCAGATAGGAAAATTTAAAGAATAATCATATGCCATCTTAACTCTGCAAAATATTAAGTGAGCTCATTCCTGCTGTGAACATTAGAGTCACAGTGTTACAACCTGGACTTAGCAGACAATGAGTTTCCCATTTGGAGCCTGATTTGTATTTGTATTGCTGAGCCAATTACTTATTTAAACAAAATGTTCTCCTCTTTTAAAAAGTCATTTGGCTCAACAGTAAATCCAGCTATCTTTGAATCTCGTTGATCAACATATTACATCAACTAATACCTCAGTATTTACTATTTGAAGAATCCTTTGCTATCCTTGTATGAATATGTTTAAATGTCATGTATATAAATTATATAATGTCAAATGAAAGACCGCAGAACACAAAGACATAATGTTCCTAATCTAAAAAAATATATACATGAGTAGAAAAAGGAGTAAGAATGTTAATGTAATTATCTTTTGAGTAGTGGAGCTACAGATGATTTTTATTATATTCTTCTATCATGACCATGGACTACCTTTATAATCAAGAAGAAATCTTCTGAATATAAAGTTACATGCATCTTTAATGCCACAGCAGAAACCCAAGAAACTCAGTATGATAGCTATGTACATATTTCAAACTTGATTTGTATTTCTTGTGGAGTAACTTGAGGGCAGTGGCAGTGCACAATTCTGTTTAGAAAGTGTAAAACTAAAGTATGAATGGATAGCATATAGGCACACATGTGCCCAATTCAGTGGAATTATAGACATCAAATTGCATTTTCAAAGGCTTCAGCCCTTTTCCATCTTTCTTGGATGGTTCAGAACAATAATATGCATTATAAATGGGGGGAAGGATATTGAGATAGATTGCTTTTGGTTTCATAACACAAATGCAAAGTTCCCAGGTATCTTTAGAGAGAGAAAAAAATCCTGAATACAAGAAAGCTCTGAAACCCCTCAAATAACAAAATAGACCCCAAGGATGGAGAAATGTATTACAAGAAGAACATGGAGTAAGAGCTCCGTGGAGCCCAGTTGACCATGGCAGAAAGCACATTCTATCTAAGTGGAATCTTTATTATTAAGTTACTAATTTAACTTACTGTTCCCACCAGTTCCTTCAGCACCAATGCAGTGTACCTTTATCCTTGCCTGCAACAGTTTGGCTGAGAGAGTGCCCACCTCTTCTTTTTCCTCTTTGAAATTGGCCATCTGGGTGCCTCAAATTTGGGGCATCTGCAAGATCATTTGCTTTGAATTGCTTCTTCCCACACTGGAGGGTCTACAGAGGTGATAGAGAGCTACTAAGGGAGTCAGAAAAGGAGGCTTGGGTTACACTGGAGACAGTAACCAAAAAATACCAGACTCACTGCTATTGAGTTGATTCAACTCATAGCGACCCCTCCTTGGATTTCCAAGGCAGTATCTCTATGGAAGTAGATTGCCCAATCTTCCTTCTGAGGGGTGGATGGTGGGTTTGAATTGCTAGCCATCTGGTTAGCAGTCAAATGCCTTAGGCACTATGCCACCAGTACAGGGAGGAAACTATACCCACCCTGATGAAAGAAGAAAGATGAGGGACAGTTGGATACTGTGTTAGACTGGGTTCTCTAGAGAAACAAAACCAGTAAAGCTTATATATAGAGAGAAAGAGAAATTTATCTAGGAAAATGGCTCACAAACTTATAGAAGCTGGCAAGTCCAAAGTTCTTGGATCAGACGTCAAGCTGGAGGCTTTTCCCGATTCACACAGCTTCAGGGCCTGAGGAGCTCCAACCAGTATATTGGTTGTTGACTCCAACGAATGACAAATCCAAGATCTCCAGGCCGAAGGGTGGATTGTTCGCTCATGGACAGTTGTAGGCAGCACAACAGAATCCTGATCCACAGAAGAGTGTCTCTTTACCCAGGATGTCCATAAATATACTGAAAGCCACACCCCTAGGGAAACTCCCTTTCAATGGATTGGCTGCTCAAAACATATACATCTGATCCCATCATTGGAACAAACCACATTACAATTGCTTAAACCACACAGAATTGTGGTCCAGCCAAGTTGACACACAGCTCCAACTATCACAGATACCTTCCTCCAGAGTGGGGCGCTGGGTTGCTGTGTGGTCCCAGTCTAGGTAAGATGACAGTGCTGGGTAGAACATCAGGGTGGGGAGGGGATGAGGCATCAGCTGCCCTACCTGAGGGCACGATGCCATATAACTCATCCTATTTTTTAAATGGTGTTGTTCTAGATGATTTCCTTATTAAATAGTTTAAATAGCCTTGCCCCTCTCATTCATGTTAGATTGTTTAAGTGAAGAGGACCCTCTGTTTCATTGCCCCCCAGACTTTAACACCCCTTCTCTACTTATTTTCTCCTTTCATCTCCTCAAAATAATAAAATATACATAGCTTTTACTCAGAATCTTCTAGGAAAGAAATTATATCTTCCAGAATGTATAATCAAAAGTAGACAGCCCTGAGATGGGCCAACCAATGTAATGATAAGTCAAGATATGGCTGACTATTTGGAGTATGAAAAGTAAGAAAGTGTGATAAGTCATTTGACTGCTAACAACAAGCCTTGTGGTTCAAATCCACCAGCCACTCTTCGGAAGGAAGACTGGGCAATCTACTTTTGTAGAGATACAGCTTCAGAAACCCAAGGAAAGGTCACTCTGAGTCCAGATCGACTAGGCAGCAGTGAGTTTTAGAGTTTTACGCAAGTGCAGGTTTATGCAGAGATACCTATGATGGAGTATAATGAAGGAGTCAGAATTGTGGGGAATAAAACATGGAAGGTTAAAACTGCTAGATGAAGGTCATGAAAACAAAGACTATGCAATTAGGGAGCTCTGGTAGTGTAGTGCCTAAGGCACTTGACTGCTAATCAGAAGGCTGGGGTTCAAACCCACCAGCCACTCCTCGGAAGGAAGATGGGGCAATCTACTTCTGTAGTGATACTGCCTCAGAAACCCAAAGAGGGCTCGCTATGAGTCGGGTCCGACTCGACGGCACATAACAACAACAACAACATGCAATGCCTATCTGGGCATAGTGTTAGTGTACAAAGGATAAGAGGGTGTCAGGAGATGTAGATGGGTGAAAGGAATGTTAACAGTGACTGAATGATCAGACATTCCCTCCCTGAATCCATGCTGAAATGTAGGATATCACATTGTGATGTGCTAGGAGAGTGAACTGCTCCCACAAGTGATACCAGATTCTGGAAATAGAGTTCTCTTTGAACACCTGTTCTCTGCGTTCAGCTGAAATTTAAATATTTGTGGAATTGAACTGCTTTCTTTGTTATTTGTCTGCTCATCTTCAGTATTATCCTGTTTTTGTTGTTGTTATGTGCCATCAAGTCAGACCTGACACATAGCGACCCCTCCTTAGGTGTCCGAGGCAGTATCACTACAGAAGTAGATTGCCCCATCTTCCTTCTGGGGAGTGGCTGGTGGGTTTGAACCGCCAGCCTTCTGATTAGCAGTCAAGTGCCTTAGCCACCATGCTACCAGAGCTAGGAGCATAAAATTCAAATTCCTGATCCTGGCCTTCAAGTCATCCACAGTATAACCCAGTTCTGGCATCTCTGCTATATTTCCCATGATCTGCCTATTTCATTCAGGCTTGCTTACTCTCTGTCATGGTAAATGCTCAACTCTGCATCATGTTTCACACCTTAACCTCCCTCTTCTACTCCACCAGCCCTGGTCTCATCTACCACCTGAAATACTCACCACCCATGTACCCACCCCAGCCAGGGTGACCTCTCCTCTTCTGAAATCCTACAGTCCCAAAGGTTAGTACCACTTATTTATCATTAAACATAGTGCTTCCATTAACTTTACATGGTGGAGTAGTATATCCTACTCTCTATCTGGTAGCGTAGTGCCCAAGGCAATTGACTGCTAACCAGAAGGCTGGCGGTTCAAACCCACCAGCCACTCCTCGGAAGGAAAGTTGGGCAATCCTACTTCTGTAGTGATACTGCCTTGGAAACCCAAGGTGGGGTGGCTATGAGTTGGGTCCAACTTGATGGCAAATAACAACAACAACACATAATAGGGAGCCCTGGTGGAACAGTGCCTAAAGCATTTGACTGCTAACCAGAAGGCTGGTGGTTCAAACCCACCAGCTACTCCTCGGAGGTAAGATTGAGCAATCTACTCCCTTAGTTATACTGCCTTGGAAAGCCAAGGAGGGGTCTCTTTGAGTTGGGATCTACTCAACGGCAGTGAGGTTTTTTTCTTTTTTTTTTTTTTGGTTTTGGTATCACATACTAAGTACTTGAAGTCATAAGCTCTCTCATGTGTATTTTATAGCATTTATATTTTCAGATTTGTTATCTTTAATTGGATCCAAAATGTTTGTTTGATTCTCAAAAAAAAAAAAAAAAAGGACATTAGATGAATTCAGATTCAATTATCTAAAGGATAAATTTTAATAGAACAGTACCAGTTAAAAGCCAGCCAGGCACTGCAATAAGCTTGTTATCCACATTATTTAACTAAATTCTTCAATATTATCATTATTCCCATTTTGCCTATTGGAAAATTGAGAATTAGTAGAGAAGACAGAAGTTGAGAAATAGATCTTCCTGAAGAATGGACAATGAGTTTTTATCATTAGCTATAGATTCCTTTGAATTAGACTTTGCTTTCTTTGAAATAAAAATATGGCAGAAAGTGTAAGCCTGTAGCCCCTAAAATCTTATTGAATGTGAGTAGCTCCTGAGAGGGCAGAAGCACGGGAAGTGGGAATAAGTGGGCAGAACAAAGCACTGGAGATAAATTTACTCTTCTTACAATAACTCACTTGCCTTTCTCCCCTGTAACTATTTTTCTGTTGTTCTAAGCCCAAACATTTGGTGCTGATTCTCCTGAAGTCCAAGTAGCTAACTTGGCTACTTCAGCCTGAAGTTGTGTTTTAAGCACAGGTTTAACAAATGTAGCCAAAATCTAAGAGCACCAAACCCTTTGTTGTTGTGTTGATTCTGACTCACAGCGACCCTATAGGGCAAAGTAGTACTAACTGCCCTCTAGGATTTCCAATGCTGTAAGTCTTTATGGAAGCAGACTGCCTCATCTTTCTCCCATGGAGCAGCTTTTGGGTCTGAGCCTTTGGATTAGTGGCTGAGTGCTTAAATGCTTCATCACCCAGGCTCCTCCTAAATGTAGCAGGACCCAATTAATCAGTCCAGGACCTGCTGTAGATTATGGCCTCACAAGCTCTTCCAATTCTAGGAGTCTATGGTTTGATGATTGTGAGATTGGCTGGAATGAATTGATATTAAACTAGACTGAGTACTGCTGGTAAAAGTCAAATATTTGAGCTTTGCACAAAACCTAGGCCTATACTATCTTTTCCTCATAACTATTTTATCCCTTCCACCTTGCAGTGTTGAACAGATTCCAAGCTCTTTTCAAGCACCCATTTTTGACAATCCTCATTTCCCTCTTGCCAGCCATCTGCAAACTACTGATAAGAGCTAATGCAAGGACGGTGACCCAGGCAGAACAATGCTCATGGCTCACTCTCACTATCTGAGGTGCCCTGGTCCCTCCTGCTTTCTCTGGGAGCCGAGCCATTTCCGTGTTTTAAAGATGAAACAATTCAGAGATTCTACTTCTGTTAGAAACTGAAACACAGTGTCCCCAAAATCTCATCAGGGAGTCTGCAAATGTGAACATAAATGCAACAAGATGGAGAACATTTTATTCATCAGGATTCTCTTCAGAGAGAGTTCTGTATTTGTTTTGAGGAAGATCCTTGAAATGCTTGTTTGGGGTGAGGAGTATGCATTGCCATCGAGTCAGACCTGAGTCATAGCAACCCCTCCTTGGATTTCTGAGGCGGTATCACTACGGAAGTAGATTGCCTAATCTTCCTTCTGAGGAGTGGCTGGTGGGTTTGAACCTCCAGCTTTCTGGTTAGCAGTCAAATGCCTTAGTCACTATGCCACCAGACCAACTCTGGTCTAAAAATAGTCTGTGGGAGAAAATAGAAATATGGAAGATTACTCTGAAAATGGGAGAAGGGAGACTGGAAGGAAGAGAGGGAGTGGGAATGGCGATGGAGCCAGCGAAATAGCTACCTGGTGTGACTACGCCTTGTGCTTTCCAAAATCTTTGTTAAAGCTACTCCCCTGATGAAGTTTTTGGTTGTGAGTGGGATTTTTCTTTTTTTTTAATATAATCTGATAAAGGATGACATTTTGCATCTCAGTGGTACATGGATGGACCAGACTCAAAGAAAAGGATCATGAAGGCAAGTGTGAAACTGGCAACTTTGAGGCATATTTACTCACGCATGTAAGAATTGGGAAGGCCCTAGCTGATGTCTGAGTTATATAAACTGATATGAGATTAGTAATTGCACTGTTGATAGCCTGTTTCTCTCAGGATTAGTAATCAGGATGCTGCTGATGCCATGGGTCTTAAAGAAGACTCCTCTACTTTGTATGGACAGCCTGAGAGCTGTGTTCCAAAGCCTGATGGGTTGGCTTTCACTCTCATAACTTGACGAGGGTGACCTAAGAAGTTTTGCCTCCAGGAGAGGAGGTCTTATACAGATGCCAACATTTCTTGCTCACAGGCTATAGTCCCAAACCAAACCCAAAACCACTGTCACTGAGTTGATTCCAACTCATTGCAACCCCATAGGGTTTCCAAGGCTGTAAATCTTTATGGACACATACTGCCTCATCTTTCTCCCATGGAGTGGCTGGTGTGTTCGAGCGGTTAACCTTTTGGTTAGCAGCCCAATGCCTTAAGCACAGCACCGCGAGAGCTCCTTGTGGACTATAGAAGTGGTCCTCAAAATCTTTTGCTTGAGATTTAATTCATTAAAAGAATAGTTAGAAACGAAATACCTCTTGGTATATTTTAAAGTTGACATACTTCTATGAAATCATTCAATATGTACTCTTTTATGTCTGATATTTTTACTCAATATAATGTCTGTGAGATTTATCATCTTGTTGTTTTTATCAGTAGTTTGCTCCTTTGTTATTGTATTCCATTTATGCATATACCACAGTTTACTTATACATTCCCCTTTTATTGGAAATTTCAAGTTTTTTTGAGACTATGAATAAAGTTTCTATAAGCATTCTCATACAAGCATTTTATGTGGACATTTACAAAGTTTTCTTGGATAAATTTCTAAGAAATGCTGCACCAAAGGGTAGATGTATGTTTATAACAAACTCCAGACAATTTTCCAAAGTGGTTCTACCATTTTATACTCACATTATCAATATATGGGAGTTCCTGCTCCACATCTTCACTAACATTTGTCTTTTTAACTGCTTTGGGAAAATGATCCCTTTGTATTGGGCAAAAGATCTCTTTAAAGTGTTAAAAAGCAAAGATGTCACTTTGAGGACTAAGGTGTACCTGACCCAAAATATGGTATTTTCAATTGCCTCATATGCATGCAAAAGCTGGACACTGAATAAGGAAAACCAAAGAAGAACTGATGTCTTTGAATTATGCTATTGGTGAAGAATATTGAATATACCACAAATGATAAGAAGAATGAATAAATCTATCTTGGAAGAAGTACAGCCGTAATACTCCTTAGAAGCAAGGATAACATGACTTTCTTTCATGTATTTTGGACGTGTTATCAGGAGGGACCATAACCTGGAGAGAGTTAGCAAACAAAACAAGGAGGACCATCAATGAGACAGATCGACACAGTGGCTGCAACAATGAGCTTAAACATAACCAAGGATTGTGAGGATGGTGCTAGACCCCAGACAATGTTTCATTCAGTTGTATATAGCTTGCTAGGAGTTGGAACTGACTCAGTAGTACCTAACAACAAGGGAGCTCTGGTGGTGTAGTGCCTAAAGCACTTGACTGCTAACCAGAAGGCTGGTGGTTCAAACCCACCAGCCACTCCTTGGAAGGGAGGTTGGGCAATCTATTTCCATAGTGATACCACCTTGGAAACTCAAGGAGGGGTCACTATGAGTTGGGTCCTACTCCATGGCACATAACAACAACAACAACAAGTGCTATAAAGTGATCTCATTTAAGTTGGCATTTTTTTCTGATGAGTAATAATGTTGAAAGGTATAGTGGTAGTTAAGGTTATGTGTCAACTTGGCTGGGCCTGGTTTTGAGTGGCTGGGCAGCTGGATATAGTTATTCCTCAATGAGACTGGTAATCAATGCCATGGTGGAATCTGTTGTGAGCAGCTTAGGGATGTGGTCTGCTTCCAGTATATAAGGAGAAGCCTTGAGAAAGTTTTCTGAGCTTCTTGGTACATTTGGATCCTGCTTTTGGCTGAGTCATCAGTGAGTGGCCTGCCATGTTGTCTGCCAATCTTGGGACTGTTTCTGGACTTGAACTAGTCACCTGTCATGTTGCTTGATAAGCTTGGGACTGTGCTATTTTATTTGTCAACTTGGGTTTGTCAACTTCAGCATCAGCAGCTGGCTGAGTTAAGAGATGTCTCCAGGTCCAGTGGGCTGGGAGCAAGAGGCAGAGCTGAAGCCTAAGGTTGAGGGGCCTTCACCCAGCCTCTAGAGGTGGCACTTTGAACACAGACTTCTAGCCTCCTTAACTGTAAGATAATAAATCCCTGTTTGTTAAAGCCATACATTTGTGGTATTTCTTTTATGGCAGCACTAGAGAATCAAAACAGGCACTCTTGTAGTGTAGTGGTTAAGATATTTGGCTGCTAACCAAAAGGTTGGTGTTTTGAACCCACCAGCCACTCTTTGGAAGAAAGATGAGGCAGGCTAATTCTGTAAAGATTTATAGCCTTGGAAACCCAATAGAGGTTGCTATGAGTCAGAATCAACTTGATGGCAGTGAATTTGGTTTTTGGAATAATGTTGAGCTCTCTTTCATGAGCTTATTAGCCACTTATGTATCTTGTTGGTGCAATGTATATTCAAGATTTTTCCCATTTTAAAAAATAAAAACAGTCAAATGCTGAATCTAGTCCAAATATATCAGCAATTACACTTAGTATTAATAGACTAAGTACTCAAAAGACAAAAGTTGTCAGACAGGATAAAAAAAAATCTAACTATTTAATGCTAAAGACATCTTAATACAAGGATGCAGAAAAACTGAAAGTAAAAACTTTAGTAAAATAAAAAAAGACTGATGAAAAGACAAAGACAAATGTATTATTAGAAACAGGGATTTTCTATTGGAGAAAGGGTCCACCTTCTAAGTTGATATAACAATTCAAAATCTTTATGCATTGAATAATTGAGCCTCAAAATATATAAAACAGAAAAAATTAGAGAAATGAAATAAGAAATAGACAAGTATATAATCATAAATGGAGATTTAACTTTCCTCTTTCAGTAACTAATAACACAAGCAGATGGAAATCAATAATAAAATAAAATAAGTGAATAATAAAATTAACAAAAATAAAACATCTGTAGTATACTATATCTAACAAAATAACACATGTCCTTTTTAAATTCACATTGTTGTTGTTACTGTTAGGTGCCATTGAGTCACTTCTGACTCACAGCAATCCCATATACAACAGACTGAAAAACTGCCCAGTCACGTGTCATCTCCACAATTATTGCTATGTTTGAACCCATTGTTGCAATCACTGTTTTAAAAATTTACCATACGCTGGGCTATAAAGCAAGTCTCAAAACAAATTTCAATCATAAGCATTATGTTCTCTGACCACAGTGGAATTCAGCTAAAAATCAATAACAAATAGTTAATTAGAAAATCTTCAACTATTTGGAAATTTTTCAGTACATATCTAAATAATCCATGGGTCACAGGGGAAAAAAATAAAAACTACTCAACAGAAAACAGAAACTATTTTTAACTGGATAATAATGAAAAGAAAATATACCAAAACTTGTGAGATGCAGCTAAATCTGTACTTGGAGGGAAATTCATAGACCTAAATGTATGCAATAGAAAAGAAGAAAAACTGAAAATAAATTACCTAACTCAATTATCTCAGAGTAAAAAGAACAAAATAAAACCAAAGAATGGGAAAAAGGAAATGATAAAGGTAAGAGGATAAACTAATAAAATTGAAAAGAAATGTAGAGTTAGACTATCAATAAAGCCAAAACTTCTCTAAAAAGGGAAATAACATTTATAAAACCTTAATACAACTGATAAAGATAAAAAGAAATGAAAGAAATCACCATTCCTAGGTTTGAAAAGGGAGCTCTGGTAGCATAGTGCCTAAGGCACTTGACTGCTAACCAGAAGGCTGGAGGTTCAAACCCACCAGCCACTCCTCAGAAGGAAGGTTGGGCAATCTACTTCCGTAGTGGTGCCACCTCAGAAACCCAAGGAGGAGTCACTATGAGTCGGGTCCGACTCAATGGCAAACAACAACAACAGGTTTGCAAAAATGAGTATCACCTCAAATTCTATGAACATAATATAAAAACAATATCTTAATTTTTTTCCATATGTAGGCTTTGCTACTGTGAGATTATGCTTATTACCCCAAACCAGTATTTAAGTCATTGTGTACATTATGTTTAGAGGGTAAATTAACAACTTAGCAATTCAATTGCTAAACTGGTATTCTTGTGTTTAGTTTTAATGATCCAGTTCTTCAGTGAATTAACCAAACTGGGTTTGGATGAACTAACCAAATTGAGTTCTTGTACATGTAAAATGGAGGAAAAGACCTTGGCCCTAAAGTTATCTCAGACAATGGGCAGCCTACTGAAAGCCCAGTTGAATCCTTTGCATTGAATTACTAATTTGAAGTTTCTTCAGTCTTGTATATACATGATATCATGTCTTATGTATGTATTCTGCATATAGTTAAATGACTAGAATTTTGACAGGTGGAGGCAACATATGCAAAAACACAGGGGCAGACAATGGTATAATGTATTGAGGGAAGAGCAACTCTTCTGGCTGCAGAAAATGACACTTGGGGCTGCTGGGAAAGAAGCTGGACCAATGGTTTGGTTTAGATTGTGAAAGGTCTTGGAATGGACATCTTCTTGTACATGATTGAGACTCATCAAAGGTTACCAAACACAAGTGTGACAATAGCAAATTTGTATTTCAGAAAGCACACAAAGTCATTCTTAGAACTTCTCAAGCAAATGAGTATATGTTTTATTCTTTTTCCAAGACTGCAAGTCATAGACATAAGAAGCCATCAAAATATTTGTTGATTGATTAATTGGTTGATAGACTCTCTCCTTTTACAAGTATACATGCCAACTTGCTGCTCTATTCTTTAGGCAAAGTACTGTGGAAGACACAAGTATTAGTTCTCTTTGCAGGAGTTTATAGTATAGTAGAGAGAGAACACTGATGTGGATAATATGGAAAGAAAATAAGACCAGGAATGAAAGGACATGGATTGTAGATACATTCTAGGTACATCCTCCATTTTATTTACTTATTCACAAATAAGCACTAGTTATGTGTCAGTCCTCTGCCAAGCTTTAAGCATACAATGATAAGCAAAATGGTTTTCATGTAACTTACATATCTGGTGGTGGAGAAACATACCAAACAATCACAAAAATTCATTCAGCAAGTATTTATTGCTTTATTGAGTATCTAGTATGTTCCAGACACTGTTCTAGCAATTGAGAGATATGCTGAACAAGCTTATAGAGATCCATTTCTATTTGGTTTTATATTTTAGTAGGGGAAACAGAAAATAAAATCTAGACACAATAAATAAGTAATGCATATATCTTAGAAGGTGATAGGTATTATGGAAAAAGAAAGAGTAGGGTATGGGTTTTCAGAGGATCTCAGGTGGTGCAAGCAGTTTTGCAATCAGCTTCTAACCCAAAGAGTGACAATTTGAATTTACTCAGATGCTCCACAGAAGAGAAGGCCTGGTGAATTGCTTCCTAAAGTTTACAGCCAAGACAACCATATGGAGCAATTCTACTCTGAACACATGGAGTAGCCATCAGTAGAGGGTCAACTCAGTGGCAGCTGAAAACAACAAGGGTTCTTAGTAATGGAGAAGAGATGAGGATAGGAGTTGGCATGTGTTTAATTTTAAACAGGATGGCCAAAGTAAACCTTATCAAAAAAGGAACATATAAGCCTAAATGTGTAGTAGTTAAGGGAATTGTCTATTCAGATATATAGGGGAAATGAGTTCTGGGTAGAGGGAACTGTCAATGTGAAGATCCTAAGATGGAGCATTCTAGGGTGTTTCAGGCACAACAAAAAAGTCCAGATTGTCCAGAACAGGGTAAGGAAGGGGAGAAAAGCAGGTATGAGGAAGGGGTTGTAGATTATATGGAGCCTTCTAGGCCTTTGTGAGGACTTTGGATTTTACTGAGTGAAATGGGGAGTCACTGCAAGAGTCTGAGCAGAGAGTGTCAGAAAGTGACTTCTGTTTTAAAAGGATGATTCATTCCTTATTACAACTCTCAACTGTAAAGCATAATATGTGTGTCCTGAGATGAGCTAGCAGGAGGACCTAACTTATAAAATATCTGTGTGATCTTAGGCCTTAAACATAACCAGCCTCAGGTTGTTCCATAAACTATATTCATTATTGTGAGGCTCCAGTAACATGCTGTATACATATGCACACGATTTTATAATATTATTCTTCTTTGGTGGTAATGTAGCTGTTTGTTGTTGTTGAGTGTTGTTAAGTCGATTCCAACTCATAGTGAACCCATGTAACAGAGTGGAACTGTCCCATAGTGTTATCAGATCCACCAAGGGAAACGCTAACACCAAGCAGGATGGTGAAAAAGGAAGGATCTTTATTTGCGTGGACACTTGGCTCAGTGGATTCACATCCAGAGACTGAGCCCCTAACAAAGGCCACACAGGGCTTTTATAAGTTTTTGTTTCTGGGGTATATGGGGCATGGGGTGATTGGTTACTTTTTAAAAGATGCAAGCCGGCAGGTATAGAGACCTGGAAGGTTTCGAGGCGGGAAAACGTGGGAAAGGGGAGGGAGAGTGCCTATTGGGGTATTTCCACTCTCTAAGTTTCATTTTCTGGGAACTGGATCATTTTCATAAAACTGGGTGTGCCTGTCTAATTTCCCCCTTTGAGACTCCTTCATTTAGTTTAAATTTTAAGGAGCCTCACTTTCTTCCTGGATAATTTGTTCCAGACTTTGCTTTAATGGTTTATATCTATGAAGTTACAATATATGAGAGGTAGTTTTCCTCTCCACGACAGTTTCAATGATTGAGTTAATGGATTTTAGGGCTATAGGGAGTACACAGGAGAGGATGGTTATAAGGAGTAAAAATAAGGCTGGTGCACCTGCAATAGTTTTGAACCCTTCAAAGTTTGTTAGTTAATTGTTAAACCATCCCTCAGCGGTCCAGCCCTTCCATGTTTGGACAGGGACATGAGTTACCTTCTTCATCTGTTATCTTTTCAAAAACTTTCCCTTCATTATCTATTTTCAGACAATAATTTGTAAGATTAAATTTTCTACATACATCTCCTTCTGCAGCCAAGAGACAATCCAGGACTAGTCGATTCTGGTATATTGCTGCCTGTACCTGTGTGTGTTGTTTTGCTAGGAGGTTGAGAGCTCGGGCATTCTCTTGGTGATCATCTCCAGTACTGTCTGCAATCTAATAATCCTGTTAAGCATATAAATTGGGGTTTGAGAGCCCCAACTCCCATTTTCTGCCCAGGTGGCCAGGCCATAATACTGAATAATTCTTTCTGGTGGCCATTCAGTATCATTCCAATTCCATATTTATAAGCTCCACTGGAAACTGGCCAAGTTATATACAGGAATTCCCAAGGTTTCCCGTTTTTGCAGGGGTAAGAGGAAAAAGGAAAGGTGGATAGTTTCTAAGGTGCAGGTACCTGTCTAACCTCGAGGGAGGTGAGTATATGCCCTTCTCCCACAGATTCAGTGTAACCTATTTGGGGCCTCCCAGGCCTGGTCAGTAATTTGTGATTGTTGTTGTTGTCATGTGCTGAGTCAGACCTGACTCATAGTGACAACTTTTTGGGTTTCCAAGGTGGTATCACTATGGAAGTAGATTGCCCAACCTTCCTTCCGAGGAGTGGCTGCTGGGTTTGAACTGCCAGCCTTCTGGTTAGCAGTCAAGTGCCTTAGGCACTACACTATCAGAGCTCCTAATTTGTGATTATAAGGAGGTTATGTTACTGAAGTTTGTATATGGATTTTCTGGGGGAGTTTGTTTGGTCCCGGACCAGCAGTGAGTACTATTTGAAGTTCCATTATGTATCTCTGTACGTTAGTATAAATTAGATCCCTTACTTCTATATTGTAGTTTTTCCCCTTTTGTTTGGACCCCGAGCGGGTTGTTTTGATAGATTCTGTGTAAGTGTTATGAGAGGTAGAAGTAACAGGTAAGGGAGAATATGAATACTAAAGTCCAAGGTATAGGGTAATGAGTCCCAGGACAGTCATTGTACATGTGAGTGCAGGTCCTCAAGCTTTGACTGTGCATAGGCCTGTCAGCCCATGAAGTGACTGGAGCAAGATGCTGTAGATCTGTGGTTCTCATGTTGCAAGGTCACCTTCAGAGGGTTCTGGGGTTGGCCTTCGATTTCCCAGGAGTTGTTAGAGTTGTCAGGTGTAGCCCTTTTAATTCTGGAGTGATGAATTCATGAGGTGATACCTTTAACCTTGACTGTTGTGGGGGTGGTTAGAATGACAGTAAGCAGTCCCTTCCACTTCGGTTTGAGGGGGGTTAAGTTCCAGTCCTTCACCCACACTTGATCCTCCAGCTGGAATGGGTGTACAGGGAAAAAAAAGCTTATGGGGAGTTTTTTTGTTACCCATTTAAATACCTGTGTTGACATTATACCCAGTATTTTCAGCTGATTGTTAACTTTCCCTGGTGTTTTACCCCTTTCCCTGGTGTTCTGGGTATAGAGGGTATAGAACGAACGAGAGGAGGAGAGGGTCTGGCGAAAGGGATTTCATAGGGGGATTATCCTATAGCTTTCTATGGGGAACACCTGATTTTTAGTAATACCAAAGGAAGGGCTTGTGGCTAGGTTATGTGAGCTTCTTGGCATAGCTTGCTGAGTCCAGCTTTTATAGTTTTGTTCATGCATTGTTCTTTGCCTGAGCTCTGGGGCCTATAAGCAGCATGTAATTTCCAATTTATGCCCAATGTCCGAGTTGTTTCTTATACTACTTCCACTATAAATGCTGGTCTGTTGTCTGACCCCATGTACAAGGGGAGTCCATGTTTCGGGGTGATTTCCTGTAACAGGATTCGTGTTACTTCCCTGGCTTTCTCCGACTGAGTTGGGAAGGTTTCCACCCATCCGGAATAGGTGCACACCATCACTAAGAGATAGCAATAGCCCCCACTCTTGGGCAGTTTATTGAAATCAGGTTTTCAAAAGGTGCAGCTTCTACAGACTGGATGCCAGGAGGTGGCAAGGGATCTTGAGGATTGTTTTTGTGACAAATTACACACTGCTGGCTGACCCCTTTTGCGAGTGTTGTAAGTCAAGGGATGTAGAAATATTTCCCAGTAGCTGTTCTGTGGCCTCTCAGCCCAAATGAGTGGCTGAGTAAAAGTTGCTGATCAGGGAGGGAGCCAGTAATCTGGGGATTACTATTCTTCTGTCGGGCAGGTGCTGACACCCAGTTTTATCCTGCTTGACCCCTTCTTGTTGTAGCCACTGTTTTTCCCCTTGTGAATATGTTGGGTTGACTTCTGGCATCCAAGGGAGGAGAGGTGTGGTGGTTATGGCTTCCATTGCTTCCATGGCTGCTCTTTTTGCTTCTTGATTGGTTTTCTGATTTCCTCGGGCCGCTGTGTATTTTCCTTCTGGTGCCCCTTACAATGTAGTACTGCGACCTGAGTGGGATCCCACACCACATCTAGTAGAGTGAGGATTTCAGCCTGGTGCTTTATTGCTTTCCCTCCTTAAGTCAGTAACCCCCTCTCTTGTTAGATGGGCCCGGCCTAGTCTGAGTGAGTGCCACTGCAATGAGGTTTGCCTTTATCTTCATTTTCCAGTTTGCCCCACGCTTTGCTTCCTGGTCTCAGTTTATGAAGACTTTGTTACTTCCAGAAGTTGGGTGGTGCTCACGCTTGAGAGACCTTCCAGTTATTGAAGTTTTGGGAGGATAGCTCCTGCACTTTGGTTTACAAAGGTAGTGTTGACCATCCGTTGATTTTCTTGACTCTCTGGGTCAAATGGGGTGTAGACTCTGTATGCTTCACAGAGTCTTTGGTAGAAAGCACTGGGGCTTTCCCCCAGGTCTTGCAGGACTTCAGTCACCTTGTTAATGTCGATTGCCTTTTGACCACCTTTCCATAGCCCCTGCAAGAGTGTTTCCCAGTAAGTTTCCAGATTTTGAAGCCCTTCTCTCTCATTTGTGTGTGTCCCAATGGGGATCCTCATCTGGGAGGCACCTCTGGGCATACACCTGTGCATTCATAACCCTTGCTGGCACATTCTCCTCTGTCTACCCAGTGGCAGCTTGCAGTACCTGTCTCTGTTCCTCAGTATTAAACAGCATGAGGAGAAGCTGGGGCCAGTCTGCCCAGGTGAGGTTATGGGTTTGGAAAATAGACTGCATGAGGTCTATCAAAGCTTGAGGGTCTTGGTACAGTGGGGTGTGATGCTTCCAATTGAGGAGATTGGTGGTAGTGAACGGTTGATAAACCAGGGTGCACTGTCCCACTTGAACCTGACCAGCTGAGTCCACATAAGTGGGTGCCCTTGTTTCCCGGAGCAGGCATCTGTACGGCTGAGCGAAGTGAGTAATGCGGTCCGATGTCAATTGTGGCTGGGGCGGCAGACCCTGAGCTGGTGGTGTTGGGAGCGGGGTCAGGAAGACATTGGGGTGTACGGACTGAGGTGGGGTGGTCCTGAGCTGGTCCCAGCCAGAGTTTTTGGGTCTAGGTTGGTAGTGGAGTCAAGCAGGAGTGGCGATGGTGTCTGCAGCACAGAGTTTTTAAACAGGGGTACACTGGGGAATAAGGAGGGGATGCCTGCTCTTCCACCACCTCCTGGAAAATGAGGGGGGGCGGCTTGAGAGTTCAGGCAAAGCAGAAGGCGGAGCTTTAGCTTTCTGTTCCCCCTTTTGGCAGTGGCTTCGAGAAACCATCACCCGGCTAACTGGCCCTCGAAGCTATGGGGGTGGACTTGTGACCAACTGAAGCTGTGTGTCTATGTAGGGGAATTGATCAGGATGGCCCAGGTCTCCAATTACCACCAGCTAGACCCTTATCACGTTTTTCGTTTTTAGTCCATTGTTCCCTCTGATGGTCACTCAACCTGGAAAGTTGGCCACTCTTATTCACAAAGGGTTCTGAGTCTCCTTGCCTGCATCTTTATTCCATGACCTTGTGCACCAAATTCTTTTTTTTTTCTTTTTAATGCATGTTATTGCAATATAATTTATGTATAGTGAAATACACAAAACTAAAGTGACATGGGTCAATGCATTGTTTTTTTTTTTTTCTTTTTTTGGCAGTGTTCCCTCCCCTCCCCTCCTACCCCTGACAACCAACAAAGAAAGTTTCCCTCCATATATAAACCTTTCCTTGACCCTCCACAACAACAAACTAATACTATATTTGTCCTTCTGTTATTGACTTATGTCACTCAGCATAATGTCCGCCACGTTCATCCATATTATGGGGTGTTTTGCAGACTCTACATTATTCTTTAGTGCTGCATAGCATTCCATTATGTGTATGTGTATGTACCATAGTTTGGTCATCCAAACCATCTTAGAGATAAGTCCCTTGCCAGATATGTAATTATCAGCAAATATGAATTTGTTTCTGTCATTTTTGTTATGTGATTTTTCATGGTGTTGATTTCTTTGTACTGTGTAATTTTCTATGCTGAGCTTGTTTTGTTTATGAATCATGTTATCACTTCCTTCATTGCTATTTTTTTAGTATTTGCTGAATATTTATGCTGGTCCTCTTTTTTATTTTGATGTGAAGGTTTATCATTTTTCTTTGAGGTTACCCTGTGATTTATTGTTTTCTTTCAAAGTTTAGAACAGTCCATTCTGTCTTGTAGTTGTCTTGACTTCCCTACCATCTAGAAGTTCTGTAATGACACAGTTTTTTCCCTCTTTTTGGTTTGTAGTTGTTCTCATTTGTTGGTTGGTGTCTCTGGTTCCCTATTTACAATCTTGTAGGCTTATTTACTTTGGATACTTCCATAGCTGGGTTGGTTTCTGGGTTATATGATCATGTGTGTTAATGGTCAGTTGTTGTTGCCTGTTGTTTCTCTGTCCAAAGGGCACCCTTTAGCATCTCTTGTAAGGTTGGTCTGGTTTTAACAAATTTCCTTAATTTCTGCTTATCTGGAAATGTCCTAATTTCACCATCATATTTGAGGGACAGTTTTACTGGGTACATAATTCTTGGTTGGAAATTTTTCTCTTTCAGGGTTTTATATATACCATCCCATTGTCTTCTCACCTGCATAGTTTCTGTTGAGAATCGAGCTTAGTCTTACTGGTTGCCCCTTGCAGGTAACTTTTTGTTTTTCCCGTGCTGCTCTCATGATTCTTTCTTTGTCTTTGATTTTGGTAAGTTTGATGATGATATGTCTGGATGATTTTCTTTTGGGGTCTATCCTGTTTGGGGTTCATTGGACTTTCTGAATAGATATATTCTCATCTTTCATCATACCAGGAAAATTCTCTTCTAATAAATCTTTGACAATTTTCTCTGTGGTTTTATTTGTCTCTTCCTATTCTGGAATTCCAATTATATGTTTTGTTGTTGTTATGTGCCGTCAAGTCGGACCTGACTCATAGCGACCCCTCCTTGGATTTCCGAGGCAGTATTACTACGGAGGTAGATTGTCCCATCTTCCTTCTGAGGAGTGGCTGGTGGGTTTGAACCACCAGCCTTCTGGTTAGCAGTCAAGTGCTTTTAGGCAATATGTTACCAGAGGTTATTCCCTTTGATGGTATCCCACATGAACCTTAGGCTTTCTTCATTTTGTTTTGATCTTTTTTTTCTGATTTATCCCTTTCCAAAGAAGTGTTCAGGTATTTGCCTTCAGTCTTCCTAATTCTGTCTTCCATTGATTCAATTCTCCTTTGCCCGTTCAATATCTTATCTATTTCTGAAAATTTTGTATTAATCTTCTGGATTTCTGTGTGTAGATTTTTTTATCATTTCTAATTTTTGATTTATTTTTTTATTTTGTTCTTGTATTGTCTTTTGAAATTGTTCTAGAGTTTTCTCTGTGTTTTCCTTCATCTGTCTCTCAATTTGTTGAAGATATCTAAATATAATTCTTTTGAATTCCTTATCAGGGACTTCCAATGCTGCATCTTCCTCAGGGATGTGTCTGGGTCTGTAACTTGGTCCCTTGTTTCTTCTGCTTTATCTTGCTTCTTTGTATGGCCTGTGATGCTCTGTTGTCTCCGAGGCATTGTAATGTTTTTGTGTTTATATTTAATTGGTGATTGTGTGTTGGAGTGACTTGCCCGTGATTTTAGTTTTCTCTGTTATGTTATCTATGCAAGCAGAGTACTGTGCTCCTCTATTCACCAGTTGATAGCACTTATACACTCACACCTGTCTCCTTTCCTGTTTTCAGCCTCTCAGATGTCCCAGCTGACCTTAGTAAACAGAGCCTACTTTTTAGGTCCTGTTTTCTTTCAGGTTTTTCCACTAGTTAGTGCCTAATCCACTTCTGTATAGTTCTTTTCAAATCTCAGGGCTACAAAATTATCTTCTGTATCTCTGTCAATTGGTTTTTCTTTTCTTTGTTGAAAAGGGTCTGTGTCACTTGTCTGCCTATTCCTTCATCTTACTGGAAGTCACCAAATCCTTTTTAAAAATTTTTTAACATGATCTGGAGTGGGGTTCCTTCTTGACTCTGAGACCCCCCATTGCAATGCAACATAGCCACCAGTTGCTTCGCTGAACTCTTCCTGTTCCTCTTGTGAGGATTTTTCAGGTGCCTCTTAGCTTTGGTGAGTCAGTATAAGCCCCTGACCCTGAAGTCCTGCTGAGCTATTGGCTGACTCATCACCCTTAGCCGTATGAGGGTTGCCACCGGTTAGGAGAGCGGCTCAACACATGCTCCCAGCTTTCCGATTCCTTGAGGTCTCAGTCAGCCAGACACATTCACACACACACACTGGCACACTGGTACACATACCAGTCCCAAAATCCTGTAGTACCTGTGGGTGACTATGGTTTCTCGTCACCGATACTTGGGTGTTACTCAGACAGTGCCTTGGGAGGTGATCAAGCTCTCCTTCTGCCTCCTGGCAGGCTGACTGACTGCCTATGTGCCCCCGCCCCTATAACCTGCCACAGTTCAGATGTCTGGAAGGTGGCTGTTCCTTCTCCTGCTAGGTCCCCAGAGTCAGAGGTGGGCCTGGCTGTCACCCAGTGTAAGTGACCCATACAAGTCAAATATTACACCACCTGCTCAGGAAGTCATTTTCCCCAGATCAAGGGCTGGCCCGGGCCATTGGCTTCCTGGGGTAGGCAATAGTCCACTACCAGTCCCTCGAGTGGTGGGGGAGGCTGAAACCAAGAAGGTTTCCTGGCCAATGCACCAGAAATGTTACTGCAGCCACCAAGGGAAATGCTAACACCAAGCAGGATGATGAAAAAGGAAGGAACTTTATTTGTGTCAACACTTGGCTCAGTGGATTCACATCCAGAGACTGAGCATCTAACAAGGCCACGCAGGGCTTTTGTAAGTTTTTGTTTCCAGGGTATATGGAGTATGGGGTGATTGGTTACTTTTTAAAGATGCAAGCTGGCAGGTATACAGATGCAGAAGAGTGCATGGCGGGAAGACACGGGAAAGGGGAGGGGGAGTGTTTGTTGGAGGATTTCCACTCTCTAAGTTTCCTTTTCTTGAAACTCGATCATTTTCATAAAACTGGGTGAGTCCTGACTCAATAGGGTTTCCTAAGCTGTAATCTTTATAGAACCAGATCACCAGGTCTTTCTCATGTGGAGCCTGTAGGTAGGTTCAAACCATCCACCTTTTGATTAGCAGCTGAGTGCTTAACCATTGGCCCCAAGGGCTCTGGCCCATAATCCAGTGCTAGGTGATGCAGTACATCATATAAGTATTTTAAAAGTTAAGAACGTATTGTCAGATATCGATCAAATGCCCTGGGCGTAGCCACTCTGGGCTGTTTTAGTTCCTGAGTATAATATCTGACAAGTTTCAAAATCCAAGAACTCGAAAGATGGCAGAATAGGCAGAAAGGTTTCATAGACCTTCTTCAACAAAGATGGGGGAACCAACCAACACAGATACAGAAGATAATCCTGGACCCCTGAGCCTTGAAAGGAAGGATATAGAAGTGGACTAAACTCCAACTAGCAGGAGAATTTGCATGAAAACACCAAAAAAGGAGACATACAGAGCTGTGGTTTGACAGCAATCCTAATGGCACAGACAGCTTAGATATTGCCGAGTGGTGGTAGGACCTAAGAATTAACCTAAAAATTGGCCCTGCTAGCCTGGTGGCTGGGGAATAAAAGGAGAAACAGCAAAGAGCAGGTGGGCTGAGCTGTGGACTTTTGTGTGTCCAGAGGGTGCAGCCATTTTGACTGTTTACAAGTGGTTTGACCATTTTGGATATTTAAAGAGACAGCATTCACTAGATTCCAGGGACTTAAACACAGGCTGTACTTTCCAGGAACCCCAAGGACATTCCAGACCTGGACAACAGGAAAGGTAATAATAGTTTCAGCTTTATTTCTTTCCCTGTTCCTGGTTGCAATTTTTTTTTTCTTTCTCATTGTTAACCCTGTTCCTCGTTTTCCTTTTTGTGTTTTTCCTGTTTTTTTCTTCATTATTCTCCTTCTCTATCTTTTTTCTCTTATGGCCCTCTCTTAGATATTGCAGGTTCTTTTTTTTCCTCCATTATCCCTTTTTTCTTTTGTTTTTGGTTACTATTCCTGTGTGATTACATGGTATATTTTTTTGTCAATGTGCTTTTACTTTTTTGATGGTTATTCAATTATTATTTTTGCCCAACTGAGTGGAAGACAGTAACAGTCCACATATGACACAATTACACCCACACCTCCTGCAGCTTCACTTACTAAGTGAGAGTTACCACTTTCTTCTCCACCAATGGGCCAATGTTAAACAATCACCAGGAAGAGCTTGACTCACCCTTGGCTGTTCTTCACAAACAGTTAACAGAGGTCTAAATACAACAATGCCCTGATATCTTGGAGACAACAGATGATCACAGCCCACACAAAGAAGCAAGATAAAGTGGTAGAAACAAGGGAGCAGGACACAGACCCAGAACACATTCCTGAGGAAGAAGCAGCATTGGAACTCTCTGGTAAGGAATTCAAAATAATTATATTTAGATATCTTCAAAGGATTGAGAGACAGGACAAGGAAAACACAGACAAAAACCTAGAAGAATTTTGGAAGAAAATACAAGAACAAAATGACAAAATAAAAGAAAAATTAGAAATGATTCTGAATCTACAAGTAGAAATCCAGATCAATACTAAATTGTTAGAAATAGATAACACATTGAAAGGGCAAAGGAGTAGAATTGATGCAATGGGAGGCAGAATTAATGAGAGTGAAGACAAATACCTGAATACTTCTTTGGAAAGGGATCAATCAGAAAAAAAGATCAAAACAAAATGAAGAAAGCCTAAGGTTCATGTGAGATACCATCAAAAGGAATAACTTATGTGTCATTGGAATTCCAGAACAGGAAGAGAAAAATAAAACCACTGAGAAAATTGTCCAAGAATTTTTGGAGGAGAACTTCCCTGATATGATGAAAGTTGAGAACATATCCATTGAGGAAGCCCAACAAACCCCAAACAGGTTAGACCCCAAAAGAAAATCACAAGACATATCATCATCAAGCTCATCAAAACCAAGGACAAAGAAAGAATCCTGAATGCAGCATGGGAAAAACAAAAGTTACCTACAAAGGACAACCAGTGAAAATAAGCTCTGATTTCTCAGCAGAAACCATGCAAGTGAGAAGGCAATGGGGTGGTATATATAAAACCCTGAAAGGGAATAATTTTCAACCAGGAATAATGTACCCAGCAAAATTGTCCCTCAAATATGATGGTGAAATTAGGAGATTTCCAGAGAAGCAGAAACTAAGGGAATGTGTTAAAACCAGACCAACTTTACAAGAGCAGTACGGCGATTCCTTCAAAAGTTAGAATTAAAAATACCATTTGACCCAGCCATTCCATTACTGGGTATATATCCTAAAGAAACAAAAGCCATGACAAGAACAGACATATGCACACCCATGTTCATTGCAGCACTATTTACAATAGCCAAAGGATGGAAACAAACTAGATGTCCATCAACAGAGGAATGGATAACCAAATTTTGGTACATACACACAATGGAATACTATGCAACCCTGAAGAATAACCTAGAATCTGCAAAACACAGCATAACGTGGATGATCTTGGAGGACATTATGCTGAGTGAAATAAGTTAATCACAGAAGGACAAATAATGTATTAGTCCATTATTGTAAAAGTCAAGGAAAGGTTTATCTATGGAAGGAAATTTTCTTTGTTGGTTGCCAGAGGTGGGAGAGGAGGGGAGGGAACACTGATAGATAGGTAGAGATAAGTATTGATTTGGGTGAAGAGAAGGGCAATGTACCAAATGTGAGTGATCACATTTGAAGAAGAGGAAGACATAGAGAGGTACATGAGATGTACAGACAACAAAGATAAACCCTTTTGCACACACAGTACTGCGTTGTCAGTGAAGGCAAACATGGGTATACAGGTGGATAGATGGGTGAACAGGCTGAACTATTAGATATGTCTATGAAGCGGGGAGTGTACCCAAGACCATGTATAGGGTTGACAGACAATGGTCCTATAAGTGTATTTGTATGATCTGAATTCCCAGGTGAATAGTAGAACTGACAAGGGACAAGGTTATAGTTACTTCTTGGTCATAGCCAGCTACCCAGAGGGACCAAGTAGTTGAACCTGTGGGCTCGGGACTGTAGTCACAGGGGACATCAAGCTCAACTAGCAAAACATATTACACAAAATATTGTTCCACCTCCTACTTTGGTGAGTAGTGACTGGGATCTTAAAAGTTTGCAAGCAGCCATCTAGATGCAACGATGGGTCTCTCCTTGTCCAAAGCAAAGAAGAATGAAGAAAACCAAAGATTCATGGAAAGAATTAGTCCTAGCAACTGGTACACCATGTGATCCACAGCCTATATGACTATGAGACTAGAAGGATTAGATGGTACCCGGCTACTACTATCAACTACTTGGAGGGAAGAACAATGTGGAAAACAACTCAAAATTATTTGGCCAAAAAAAAAAAAGGGGGTGGAGGACTAGGTTTGCTGGTCTGATAGAGCTTGGTGGAACCACTGAGACTGTGGCCCCTAGCTGCCTGTCAGTTCTGGAATTGAACCCACACCTGTGGCTTCTAGCCAAACAAAAGACAGGCATATGAGTTGAACATTTACCTGAGGTAGATATACACTCCTTGGAGAGAACAGTCATGGGAGAAAGAAGGGCTATTTATGCACAGGAACACAGCTCAGGGGGCAGGAGTGCATGGAGGGATGGACACAGGGAAGAGGTAACTGTGGGGAGGAAGTGGGAGAGGAGCTATTGCAGTGTGGTAAATTGTAGTCAATGTCATGAGACAAAGTGTATGTGAACTGCTGTATGGAAAGTGAATTTGCTCTGTAAATTTTCACCCAAATCACAATTTAAAAAAAAGTATTGTCAACGGGGGTGATAACAAACCCAAGGGGTGAAAATTGGTTTATTTTTAGGGAGGGAAGTCAAAAATTCTTACTTTTTTATATATAAAGGACAGATTTCATACAGTACCTAAACAGATATGCAATATATCTTCGGTGTTTTATCTTCATGGAGAGAAAAAATATCTAAAAAGTCTCCTTTGATGGGGTGTAGTAATGAAAAAAATAGGTTGAAAACAGTTAAATGAGAGGGTCAGTAATATGAATATCAGTGAACTGGGGGGAGTCAGATAACCAAAGCTGAAATCAACTCAGTCATTGACTCTCTGTGTCAACTTGCATCATTCATTTCTCCTTTGCAGTTTTCAGGTTTTCTTCAGATGTAAAATAAAATGTTAGACTGAATGATCTCTGTGTAAGATTGTATAATGGTTAAGACTGTACTATGATTCTCAGTAGTTTGGCAGTTATGTAGTGATGTGATTTGGTAGTTATATAAAAATGTAAGTATCCTCTATGATTTGATCTGATGTGATCAGCCAATCAGTTGTAAAGGCAGTTGAGTGTGGCCTGCATCCAGTATCTCTGGTATATATGGAAGTTCTGGCAAAGCTCCCTTTCTTGCTCTGGATCCCCCATCTGGCTCGTTATCATCTGACCTCCAGTTCTTGGATTCATTAGCCTCTGCAGCCTGCAAGCCTGCCTCTGGCTCTTACCTGCCAGTCTAGGATTCAGCAGGCCCTGCAGCTAAGTGAATCAGGAAGAGCCTTTAGCATAAGGTCTGACCCACCGACTTGGGACTTGGCAGCCTGTACAACTGTGTAAGCCATTTTCCTGAGATAAATCTCTCTCTCTCTCTCTCTTTCTCCGCCCCCCCCCATATATATATACATATATGCTACACTGGTTTTGCTTTTCTAGAGAGCCTAACCTAATGCAATCTCTTATGTTTTCTCCAGCTCTTAAATTTTGAAGAGGATTTAAACTGGGTTTCCATAGAGTTATAAATTTCTGACTATGAAACCTATAGTAATTTATCAGATATTTGGAGACCATTAAAACTCAGTTTTCAGTAAAATAAAATGTCAGTGTCAATAGCCTTTAATGTCCATTTCTAGCCTTTTACCCCTTACTCATTATTTTAAGTTAGAATTCTAGAAGTACTACTCTAGTCCACTCTAGAAGATTCCATGATACAATGTTAGCCTAGGGAGACTATGGAGTTTTACCAATAAGATGCCCATCAAATGCTTTGAACTGTGCATTGTTTCTCTATTTGCACCTGATTTCTAGATATTAAAGTCCCTTTACAACCTATCTGAGTTGTCATATGAAAGAGAAAGATGCTCATAGTATGGTGAATGGAAGCAGGAATTAGTAAAAAAGTGTACCAGGTTCAGAAACAAAGACATCTGCCTACAGCATATGTAGGTGTCATCAATAGGGCAACCTTGTGTACACAGTTATTTGCTGCTATTCAAGAGCTAGGCCAATTGCACTAAGAAAACCTTTAATAGTGTAGTCTGACTCTTTAAGGGTCTTGGTTTCTCATCCTGGCCCTCCAACTATATTTAAAAGCCCTTTGAAGATCAGACAATGTATCTTTGACTCCTACATGTTCAGTGCCCACTTAAGTGTCCTGTACATAAAAGCCTCTTAGTGAATGTTTGTTGACTGTGTGACCATACAGATTTAAGAGGAAAAAATAAAACTCAAAGTCATAAATCTCTGAGTCCCTTACATTTTAGGTGGTCTGTACAGATGTGTCCACAGGCCAGAGCATTTATCTTCTTTTCCTTCTGGTATTTAATCACCTAGTGGTGTTTCCAGATAAGAAATGTAAACATAATTCATTACTTAACTGGAACATGTATAACTCATTCATCATAGGGTATCCATACACAGGAATTATTTCGTTTAATGAACGCAGTTGTAAATAAACGAGTTGCTATTGTGAAGAATTGCCACTGAATGGTAGGGATTTCTTGAATGCTGTCAACATTTGGAGACTATTAGAAGAGGGAACTGTATTTAATGACAAATTGCTAAATATTCAGAATTTCAGTGCATACTGAAAAGGTAATTCAACCCCTGGTTTATCCAAAGACTCTTGGAGTTACTGGCAATAAGGAAACCCTAGAAAGAATCTTTAGGAGTGAAAGAGTTAACTTAGTGTGTAAGCTTTATCTTTTGTCCAGTGGACTTGTGGTTTGCTGATTAAAGTCTGCAGTAAATGATTGTTAGAGACCTGTCGTTGCTAGCTGTTGCTAGTTGCTGCATTTCAAAGCCTGTTGACTCTTCTGAAAGGCTGTGCAGCATCTTTGATCCCTTTACTCATTTCAGATCTCAGGTTTGCCGGCAAAAGAGCTATAAGATCAATAAACATGAATGACGAAGACTACAGCAACGTCTATGACAGAATCCAAAAAGAGGGGATGTATGATGTTCCAGACCAGCCAGGAGAAAATGACAATCCCCTCTACTATGGCATCCGTGAAGACTTGAAGCCAGAAAACCATTTATATGACACCCAGCTAGAAACCTGTGAGTATGACTCTGTGTCAGTGTATGTCGTTAAGGGTGAGGAGAACAGACAAGACTCTTCCCAGCCAGAAGCAGAGGGCTACCTCCAGCCTGATGAGGTTCAGCCTGAGGCCCAGGATCCTAAACCAGCTGAGCTCCAGGAAGACAGAGACAACTTGATGAAAGAATTAGATTTAACAGCTCAGGCTCAGGAGCTTCTTTCAGAAGAGCCTTGTTCAGAGGAGCTCCACTCAGAGGATCCCCAGGAGAATGGAAGCATGATAAACGAAGACCTGCCTTCTCCTTCAAGCTTTACCATCCAGCAGAGTAAAGCTGTTTCCACCAGGGTGGATTCACCAACTGGCTATTCCATTGCTAATGATTTGGAAGAAATTGAAGCATCTTCCATGCACCCTGAGATTAACCTCTTTGTGAAGGTAAGGGCTGCCTTAGAAAGCACATCAGCACATGCAGATGTTTGAATTTGGATTTTATTTTGCTCCGAGTGTCCAGGGAAAGATACATAGTGTCATGATCCCTGGACCTCAATACACATTCAAAAGGCTAGGGCTGAGTAAATGGACTTCTCCAAACAAGAATTGGGAAGTACATATAAAGTTTTGTTTAATCACTGACTTTTATATGCTATGGACAAAGCATTTTTAAGAGTTCATTTATGAGTGAGCAGAAATTGTTGCTTGGATGCTTACCTTTATGATAGATGTTAAGTACATTTCCTGTCTGGTGAAATTTCCTTGTTAATGTGGTTTTTAAAAATGAAACCAAGGCTTGTGGGAGAAAGTCAAATCTACAGTTAGGCACTGGAGTTTCCTTCTGACATTCCTAAGGTCACAGATACTTCAAATATATGGTCAATAAATGTTACTACTGACACTGAGTTCACCCTTTTGTTACCAATATAACTAATGCATCTTATCAGTAGTAGTAAGAAAATTGCCAGTATTAATGTTTAAAATTTATGATATTTAAACAAAGAACTTTGATGACCTTTGTCTTAGATGGGTATTATAATAAAGATTATGTTAATGAATATTAAATTATAGAAAAAAATTTCAGTTATTTATTAATCAAGATGATAAAATCTCTTCCCCAAAAATTGTTCTCCCACACAATATTTATATATTTATGTGTAGTTAGCATATTAGTAAATACCGCTATTTCTGGCTAATCAAAGATTATTCCTGAGGACCTACAAAAATTCCAGTCCACACTCATTTCTCCCCTTCTTTGTTTCCAACACTTCTAATGAAATAGACTTTGTCAATTTAATACATTATCATTTTCTACTTTTCTCTGTTTTGTGTGTAAATCTATTTATTCTACTATAAGGTTCTTGAAAAAAATGCCTAGCTAACACTTATGCAGTTGACTGGATGCTGCTAAAAGATCAGTGATAACCACCCCCCTTGGGTTTCCAAGGTAATCTTTCTTGCAAGAAGTGGCTGGGGGGTTAGAACCGCCAGCCTTCTGGGTAGCAGTCAAATGCCTTAGGCACTATACTACCAGAGCTGCTTGTAAAGATCAGCAGTTTGAGCCTACCAGCCACTCCACAGGAAAAGATGAGACTCTCTGCTTCCATAAAGATTTACAACTTTGGAAACCCTACGGGCAGTTTTACTGTCCTAAAGGATCATTATGAGTTGGAAGTGACTTGATGGCAGGGGATTTGAGATTGTGGGATGAGCAGAATGAGGTGAGAATTCAGAGAGTGAGGACCGAAGTGTGCATGGAGGAGTCAGGAAAGGCTCCACAGATGAGGTGACATTTGAGCAGGGCATTCAAGCAGATGCCCACCCTCCATATCCACATAATCAAGTTACTGTTTGCAATAATATTTTAAAGTGAAGACTCAGAGTAATTTTTTGAAGACAGAAGCATCCAACCACGCAACTTCATGCAACAGGTCATCATCATCAACATCATCATCATCATCATCATCATCATCATCATCATCGGCACATCAAGACGTCATTTGTAGATTTGGTAAACGGTTGATCTCACCAGAAATTTGACTCACTGGTATTGAACCAAATAAAAGTAGTATGAAAGTTGGTATCTCCAGCTGGTACTAGCAATAGGAAAAACTGCTTAATAGTAATGTGTGGTTCCTACATTATTTAAGACTTTGTAGTTCTCTAAAGCAAATATTGGATTAAATTAACTCTTTAAGTGTACTTTTTTTTTCAATATATATAATAATGTTAACCTAGAGACCATAGAGTGTACTGTACCATAGACCTCTGCTCCTATGTGTGAACTCTTTTTAAATAATATTCAGCAGTGCTCAGTAAGAAGAGCTCTGGTTATAACCTTACTTCCCTGACCCTCTACCTCTCACCCTCACTGGAGTTCTTTATTCAATGTTGAATGGAAGGGTAATGTATAAAAACAGGTAAAACAGAAGCTGCTTTGCTTGAAGTGGGAGTGGAGAGTCTAAGCCTGGCCTGGGCAGGTCACTTCCTTCTCCCAGCATCACAGAGAAGATGCTGAGACCACTGTAGTGGGCTTGAGCATGCTTTATGTTTCATCAGCTTTCTAGGAGGCTGAAGACTATGCAGTCTCAGGGGTTTTTTCCCTGCACTGTTTTAGTGTAGACTACCTGGTCTGTATCTATACCTGTACCCATTTCTATTTGCTTCCACTTGTTCTAGCCAAGTCAGTGAAAATGTGCATGTTCGTAACTGCATAATGAACCAACATGTTATTGAGGCTCAGCCATTTCAGGGTGTTGGCCAATTACTTAATTCATTAAAATATATCATTTATATATTCATCCAACAGATAGTTGCCAGGCACTGGGTTTACAATGATAAAGAAAACAAAGTCCAGGCTCTCTCGGACTTTGCATACCAGTGGCAGAGACACTGAAGGACAACTAAATAATAAGTAATATAAATTATACCTGGTGGTGATAAAGCTACAATATTGTTGTTGTTAGGTGCTCTTGAGTTGGTTCCAACTCTTAGCGATCCTATGGACAGCAGAACAAAACACTGCCTGGTCCTGTGTCATCCTCATAATCATTGTTATGTTTGAGCCCGTTCTTGCAGCTGCAATGCCAATCCATCTCATTGATGGTCTTCTTTTTCACTGACCCTCTAATATGCCAAGCCTGATGTCCTTCTCTAGGAACTTTCTGGAAAGAGGAAAATAAGTATTTGCTCCATTATCATCATCTATTTAAGGAGTGAACAGCTATGCAGTAATAGTTTTGCTGTGAGTCTTCCTAATGTTATCTATTAAAAACAAACAAACAAACAAACAAAAACACCAGAGCTCCTTAATGTTATCTGTACAGGGGAAAAAATTAAAACATTTTTTTTTTTTAAATCCTAATTTCTAAAAATGCACCTACAGAAATGCCATCCACCAGTGGTTATCTCTGAGGGGTGGGATTTGTGAAAGAAATTTTACTTTCTTTTTTATACATTTCTAAACATTTTATTTATTTATTTATTCATTCACTGATTTATACAAAGAACGTGCATGTCTTTAAAACTCAGGAAAAACATAAAGTTAGTTCTGCAGTAAAATAAATTTTTTAAAAATTATAAAATGTATGTACTTGCCCACATTGCCCTGAATTGTGGGTGGATGTGTCGACACACAGGCCTTTAAGTTGGCTTTCCCCGTGTCCTAGCTCCATGGGGAGAAGGAAGAGACATGTATTAAAAGGCACATTTCCTCATTAACATGACTGGTAAAATATGATTATTTTGATAGTATCTTGTCCATGCGGCCTTCTAAAGATAGCCATAGAGGGAGAGATTTATATCTCAATAGAAGTCTCCAAAGCTGACAAAATGATCACTAGTTTTCTTCTGCTAGAAATGGTGTTATTTAGGCCCTGCCTTTAGCTCTTCTGATTCCAGGCAGAACTACCAAAAAAAAAAAAACCCAAACGCATTGCCATTGAGTCAGATCCGACTGATAGCGACCTCTCCTTGGGTTTCCGAGGAGGTATCACTACAGAAGTAGATTCCTCCTTCCAAGGAGTGGCTGGTGGGTTTGAACCACCAGCCTTCTGGTTAGCAGTCAAATGCCTTAGGCATTATGCCACCAGAGCTCCCAGGCAAAACTAGGTCACTGCCAAAATCAAACAAACACATAGCCCTCAAATTAATTCCAACTCACAGCAATGCTATAGGACAGAACTGCCCCATAGGCTTTCCAAGGCTATAATCTTCATGGAAACAGAACCCACCACGGAGCTGCTGGGTTAGCAGCAGAGTGCTTAACCACTGTGACACCAGAGCTCTTTTTTATTTATTAACAGGAGTGTGCAGTTTAAGAAATCTTGTTGACCCATAAGACTTTCCTTCCTTTTCTGCCACCATCTGAGGGCCTGTGGCTTCTTTCTTTACCCAAAACCTGGTGAAAACAGGTCCCTCAACTTCTGTGTCTTTCTTTGTACTAAATTTTCACAAGCAACACATTCAGTCCATTTGCCTTAGAGGCAAACAGAGATATATGGTTACTGGTGAGAAACTGTAAAATCATATTGAGGAAATGACAAAAGGAAACTGGATTTGGATGTTGAGATGGGGCAAACTGAGTGGAAATGGTGTTCCCAGCAGTGGACTTAGAATAAGCAAAGGAGCAGTGAAAATGTGCATATGTATGACTAGATCCCTTTGGCTAGAGTGGAGAGAACGTCTGCATAGGGGCAAGGCAGACAGTGAGGGTGAAGAACTAGGAGTGTAGCCTTAAATGGCAAACTGAATGGTTTGGACTTTACCCTGAAGGCAACAAAAAGTAACAGAATATTTCAGAGGAGTATCTCATGAGCAAAGCGGTATTTAAGGTGATTGGTAAACAAATTAAAAAAGCATTACCACCTGTGTATAGAGCAGAACAGTAAACCTATCAAGCTTAATTTATATTAACCAAGGTCAAACATTTACATGTAAAGTCATTGTATGTAACAAAACTATATTTTTTATAGTTATTTAGTCATTAAATTGATCATCTGGAGATGCCTGAATGTTTAGATTTTTGGCATCACATAGACAAATTATGGCAAAAAAAAAAAAAAAAAAAAAGGATCCATGTGTGATGCTGATTTATTTGACTGCTAACCAGAAGCCTGGCGGTTCATACCCACCAGCCACTCCTTGGAAGGAAGACTGTGCAATCTACTTCCATAGAGATACTGCCTTGGAAATCCCAGGAGGGGTCATTATGAGTAGGAATAGACTTGACAGCAGTGAATTTAGTTTTTTGGTTTTATATATCTACCTAAAGGAACTCTGGCGGTATAGTGGTTAAAGCATTTATTTGGCTGCTAACCAAAAGGTCGATGGTTTGTTGGTTTGAACCTACCAGCCACTTTCTGGGAGAAAGATGAGGCAGTCTGCTTCCATAAAGACTTATAGTCTTGGAATCCCATTGGGGAATCACTATTAGTTGGAGTCAACTTGATGGCAGTTGAGTTTGGTTTGGTGAGTGATATATCTACCTAGTTAATTGATATTAGGTTTCGGGACAAAGTTTTGATTGTTGTTGTTTTAGTATAGTTTCTATATATTTGTGTGGGATTGACTTAGCCTAGCTGAACTATTTGAAGTTAGTAAATAGCTGGAAACCTGAAAGAGTCCTCTTGTTCCATGATCCTCTAGGAACAGCCTGCTCTAACATCAGTAATAAAGATATTTCAAGCTACGTCCTTGGAAACATTTGTGAGAAAATGCAAGTCTGAGCTTGTCCCAGGTACTCAATTGTCCTTTCAAGGAACTGATGAAGTCTACAAAAATGGAACAAACATCTTCTTAAATAGGGTGCTTGGAACACAATCAAGACCTTATTTTACTAAAAAGTCATTTGGTAGGTGTCCACAGGAATCAATGCCAACAAACAAAGAGGTCACAGAATCTCAGGTTTGTCAAAAGAACATTGAAAACCAGAGGAGTCAAGTGATCCCACTCATTGCAAGACTGCCTTCTAATCAGTGGCAAACTGGGACTTTAGGCTTTTAACCTAGAGCACATTCCATTATATTGGCATTCCTAGCCTGGGGTGCTAGATGTTCATGAATATACTTCAAGAAGTTCAGGAACATTCTAAATCACTGTGGCAAATTCTGTGTGGGAGATGATTCTCAGAAGGGTTCATGATCCATCAGAAATGCTAAAAATCACTGTAATGCATTCCACCTTCCCTGCCTGAGGAGTCTGTGATGTCATATGTACATGTGGAAGGAGGTAGAATGTGCTGTGGAGCAGCCTGATTCCATTTATTTCCTGTGGAGTTATCCACTTGTTCTAAGTTTTTCACCATCCTCAAGAAGCCATGGGAAGAAGCCCTCATGTAAGAGCAATAAAGAATTGCTCAAATCATCATGTGGGGATTGTGTCAGTTCTGAAGATGAAGGTGATGTCATGCTCTGAAATAAATGTCCCCAAAATAGAACTTATGCAGGCATTTTTTTCTCAGGGATGAACATTCAATTTCAGTTCATCCACAACTAATCCCACCACCTTGGTGGGCATTATCACCAAGTGTACAAGAGAAAACTTTTGAGTAACTTTGACTTCATCACCTCCCAGCCAATTTTAAAGCAGCAGGATGGGAGAGTGGGAGTAAGGGGATTGAAAGCCAGGAACCCGGACAGAGGAGCAGTCAGCCGTGGGGATCCAGGTGAGGAGAGAGAACCCATGCACACCCAAAGCAGCAGGGTGGGAGAGTGGGAGAAAGGGGATTAAAAGGCCAGGAACCTGGACAGAGGAGGAGTCAGCTGCAGTGACCGAGGTAAGGGTGGTATGACAGGTTTCCAACAGGAAGACAAACCTGTCTGTCAGTTTGTCCTACTGTGGTGACGTGTTGATGTGAGTTTTGAGGCTGAGCCACTGGTGTTTCAAACCCAGCGGGATGCACATGGTGCACAGGTATCAACCCAGCTTACAGACTGAGACAGACTAGGAAGAAGGAAGAGGCCGTCCACTTCTCAAAGAATTGGCCAGGGAAAACCTTATGAATAGCAAAGAAACACTGTTTGATACATTACCGTGCAACTTTATGAATAGTCTGGTTAGGTTAGAAGGCTTTCAAAATAGGACTGGGAAAGAGCTGCATCATCTGAGTAAACCCAGCCTTACTCACATGGATAAGGTAAAGTTTTTGAGACCTCCATTTGCTGATGTGGCACCACTCAAATTGAAGAGAAACAGGCACAGACATCCATTAATCATCAGAACATGGAATGTGTGAACCTAGGAATATTGGAAGTTGTCAAAAATGAAATGAAATGCATAAAGATTGATATCCTCAGCATTAGTGAGCTGAAATGGACGTTTTTTGGCCATTTTGAATCAGACAACCACATGATCTACTATGCTGGGAATATACAGTTTGAAGAGGAATGGGATGGCATTCATCATCACAAAGGATGTTTCAAGATCTGTTCTGAAGTACAATGCTGTCAGTGATAGGATAATATCCATACATCTACAAGGAAGACCCGTTAATATGACTATTATTCAAATTCATGCACCAACCACCAAAGCCAAAGAGGAGGAAATTGAAGATTTTTATCAACTT
>NW_006921621.1:11348648-11354992 GCF_000298275.1 Orycteropus afer afer
TGGTCATGTTGTCAGAAGGGACCATTCCCTGGAGAAGGATGTCATGCTTGTTAGGGTGGAGGGTCAACAAAAGAGGGGGAGGCCTTCAACGAGATGGTTTGACACGGTGGCTGCGATGATGGGCTCAAGTATAGCAGAGATCATGGAGCTTGCGCAAGATTGGGCAGTGTTTCATTCTGCTGTGCATGGGGTCACTATGAGTCGGAAATTACGCGATAGCACCTAACAACAACAACAGCAGTCAATTTCAACTCCTAAAATGTTATCTTCTCCATCTGGGCCACCACTGACGACTGTCTTCTTGGCCATATCTATTCAACTGCTCTCTCTTCCTCTAGACTCATCTCCCTGTCAATAAGCCCCCAAATAGCCACCAGAGTGGTCCTTGTAAAGTGGGCATCAGACCTCGCCATTCTCTTGCTTTTTAGTGTGCAGTGGTTCTTCATCACTTCTAAGAAAAAGGCCAGCCCTGACAAAATGCATAAAAAGCCCTTTGTGATCCATCAGGCCTCAGAAACTGCCACTCCTCATCCACACTTTTTTTCAAAAAGCATTCACTTACCTGTACTTCCCTGCACACTTCATGTCATTTTATGTCTCTAAGTGTTTGCACAAGTTCTTCCCTTTCAGAACTCTCTCTTCCTGGGATAGCTGTCATCCTTTCAGAACCAACTATAAGCCACTTCCTTAGAGAAGCCTTCGCAAACCCCTTCAGACAAGGTAGAACTGGATCTTCTCTGTGATCTCCCATTTCTCTTACCTCAATGTTATAATTAACTGGTAAGTCTTTATCTTCCTCTATAGTTGTGAACTCCTGAAGGACAGTCTGTATTTTATCCATTTCCATGGACTTAGGCCTTGGTATATACTTAATAAATGATAGTTGAAGGAAGGAGCTAGCTACCCTCAGGGATCTGCAGAGCAGAGTAGGGGAGGAGGAAAACTTGTCCAAGTAGCCTACAGCAGTAACAAGTGTGATGCTCCAAACCCCTTAAGGAGGAGCGAGCTGAGGGAACCTCTGAACACTAGCAGTCACTTCTGGGGTCCATCTTTTCCCCAAAATGCAAGAGTTTCTGTGAGAATTTGGTGGATTATGTACATTTACATCTCTTTAATTCTGAGATATTCATGAGAATGCCTGGCATGTTCCTAGCATTGTCCTGAATTTGGACAGAAAGCCAATATTCTGAGTGCTCGGGTTACAAACGAGATCTGTTCCCAAGTGTATTTTTAAGAATTTGTAGGTAGGTTGGAACAGGTGCATAAAATTCTTATTTAGCATTAGTTTAGTGCAAGAAAAGACTTGAAGGCTTTTCAATGATTCAGAAGATGCACATGCAGCAAGTGAAGGTGATTGTCATGAGTTTGTTGCAAGTAGGGATTGGTTCAGTTCTTTCAAAGTAAGGGCAAATTTACATAACATTAAAGGGCAAGTATGAGTTTTCCATAAGTCAGAGGTTTGTAACTTGGGGACTGCATATACTGACCTTGGAAGGGATGTTCAAAGCCAAAGAGCTTGAGGTGGTGTTAAACACTTCAAGGAACAGCCTGAGAAAGTGATGTTGCCATAGCTAATTCAATGCATTCTTGTCCCTGAGCCTGCCTTTGTTTTTTTTTTCTGCATCAATAGCATTTACCAAACACTGTTCTGTCAATAGACACAGAAGCCAAACTAAATGGAATGACCAGGAAAAAATGAGAAGTGTCGACACCTGAGGGAGAGAACAACTGACAGGGATGTGAGTGCCAATCAGAAAGGAGGGGGTAGGTGGAGAAGGTTAGGGCATGGTGGGTTAGACTAGTAGGTGAGGGACTATTTTCTGGGCTCCAATTTTTTAAAGGGTAACTCACCAGACTGTCCATTCCTTGAGGGAAAGGGCCATGTCTTATTTATCGTTGTAGCTCAGTGTCCTGTATGAGACTGGGTTTGTCCTGAACAGTCACCCCTGAGACACGCAGGTAGTCTTCACCTGCCTAATGTCATGAAGATCACCATCCCTTGGAACAAAATCACAAATTTGATACTTACCTCCTCTGCTTTAAAACTTGCCCATTGCCAAGAGGACCAAGTCTAATCTGCTGTATTACATGCAAAACCTTTGATGCTCTAACCCTAACAACCTAGATAATCCCATTTCCCATCATGCCCTGCCTTCAAACGAGAAGTATGCCCCAGGAATACTGAGCTGTTTTAGCTTCTCACAAATCAGACATTGTTTTACATCACCTGGCAGTGCCCAGGCTCTGCCCATAGCACATTCCCCTCTCATTTATCTGGAAAATTCCTCCTCATCTCTCTAGACTTAGATTCCCTGGTAAGCCATCTCTGAATGTCCAGGTTATTCCAAGTGATATTCCCTTAGTGCTTGTTTTCAACTTAGCTCTTGCCCCCTAATGTTACAATTCTCTGTTTATGTGCATGTCTCCTCCCAACTTCCTCACTCAACTGAAAGCCCCACAGGGAAAGCACTCTCCAGCCATATCTTCTTCACCAAGTGTCTCCATAGGTGACACAGAGCCTGGACCATAGCCATTGCCATTGAGTTGGCTCCAACTCATAATGACCCTGTATGAAATGAGATGAGTGATAAATATTTACTGAATGTTTGCTTTGAACCAGAACTAGGCTCTGTGGTGGGTTACCTCTTCATTCATATTACCTCTAACATAGGCCTCAAGAGGTAGCCCCCCATCTTCATCCTGAAACTGACTAATTGTGTGACTTTACATTCTTTGGGGCTTAGATTTATTGCCCATGAAAAGAAACGGAATGAGAAGAGCCCTAGAGCCCCAGCTGGTTCTAACTTACTGTGTATAGAACCTTTGTTCTTATCCTATGGTAAAGTAATCTCCCTCCTTCTCTCTCACACCTTAAATTTATGTGATTGCCATACCCTCTGAAGGTCTTAGGGAGCACTGTGGTTTTTAATATGGGGATCAGGGGGAGATGATGAGTAACAAAGATAGAGATATTCTTACAACATAGAAATAGGATTTTTTTAAAAAAATATAATCTATTTAATTTTTGTTGTTGAGAATATACACAGCAGAACAAATACCAATTTAATAATTTCTAGATGTACAATTCCTGACCTGTTACCATGAAACCACTCCAACTCACCCCTAACTGCTGGCAACCACTGATAGGCTTTCTATCACTATAATTTTACCTTTTAAAAAATGTCATGTAAATAGAATCAAACTGTATGTAGTTTTTTGTGTGTGGTTTCTTTTACTTAACACAATGCTTTACATTCATCCATGTTGGTACATTTATCAGTAGTTTGTTCCTTTTTATTGCTAAGTAGTATTCAATTCTATGACTATACCACATTTGTTTATACGTTCACCAGTTGATGGACATTTGTCTTCTTTCCTAGTTTTTGACTATTATTGATAAAGCTACTATAAACATTCAAGTATAAGCCTTTGTGTTATGTTTTCATTTACTTTGGGTAAATATTTAGGAATGGAATTAATGGGTCATATGGTAAGTGAAAGTTTAACCTTATATAAACCTTTCAAATTATTTTTAATGTGGCTGTCAGAATTTGTACAAGATTTATAGTTGCTTTCTTTATGAACTTGGTATAGCCAGTCTTTTACATTCTAAGCATACTGGTCAATGCATAGTGCTGTTTCATTGTAATTTTAATTTGCATTTATCTAATGACTAATGAATGATGTGGAATATCTTTTCTGTGCTTAGTAGCCATCCTTATATCTTCTTTGGTGACGTGTTTGTTCAAATCTTTTGCTTATTAATACAATTATTTTTGTATTTTGTATTGATTATTGTATTTAATTATATTAGTATTTTTGAGTTTTAAGAATTCTTTACACATCTGAGATACCAATTCCTTATCATGTAAATATTTTGCAAATAGTGTATCCCAATCTGTAGTTTGACTTTTCATTTTCCTAAGTGTCTTTTGAAAAGCAGAACTTTTTGATTTTGACAAAGTCCATTTATCACTTGTGCTATTTGTGTCCTACCTAAGAAATCTTGTCTGAAATTAGGCCACAAAGATTTTCTTATATGTTCTCTTCCAGAAGTTTTATAGCTTTAAAAACTAAAACCAAACTCACTGCCATGTAGTTGATTCCAACTCACAGCAACCCCCTTTGGGCATCTGAGGTGGTAAATCTTTATGGAAGGAGATTGCTGCATCTTCCTTCCACACAGGGGCTGATGGGTTTGAACCACCAACCTTCTGGTTAGCAGTCATATGTCTTAGGTACCATGTAGTTTTATATTTAGTTCTATGATCCATTTTGAGTTAATTTTGCATATGATACAAAATACAGAATAATTATCTTTTTTCCTTCTATCCTTCCTCTCTTCCTTAGGTATGTCCAATTGATTCAGTACCATTTAATAAAAATTTATCCATTCCCCATTGAATTGCCTTGATACTTTAATTAAAATTCAATTGATTTTGTATGTCTAAGGAGTTCTGGTGGGGTAGTGGTTAAGGTATTTGGCTACTAACCAAAAGGTTGGTGGTTCAAACTCACCATCTGCTCTGTGGAAGAAAAATGGGCAGTCTGCTTCCACAAAGATTTATGGCCTTGGAAACCTAGGTGGCTATGAGTCAGAATCAACTCCAGTGAGTCTGGTGCATGTCTAGGTCAATTTTGAACTCTCTATTCTGCTGTTAAGGAGCTCTGGTAGCATAGTGCCTAAGGCACTTGACTGCTCACCAGAAGGCTGGCGGTTCAAACCCACCAGCCACTCCTCAGAAGGAAGGTTGGGCAATCCTACTTCCGTAGAGATACTGCCTCGGAAACCCAAGGAGGGGTCGCTATGAGTCGGGGCCGACTCGACGGCAAACAACAACAACAACAACATTCTGCTCTTAAGGAGCTTAGTGGATAAGGCATTTGAATAAGATGGCTAACCAGAAGATGAGTGGTTCAAACCCACAGCCATTCCACAGAAGGAAGATGGGGCTATTTATTTCCATAAATATTTACAGCCTCAGAAACCCAGTGGGGGTCTCTATGAGTTGGAACCTAGTTAATGGCAATGAGTTTGGTTTTGGTGTTATTCTGCTGTTAATCTGTGTCTAGATACCACACTGTCTTGATAACTGAATACAGGAAATCTTGAAATCATGTTTATGTCTTTGTTCTTTTTTCAAAATTATTTTGGCTATTATTGGTCATTTCATTTTCATATAAATGTTTGATCTTCTTGTCAATTTCTATAAAAAAACAAAGCCTCCTTAGATGTATGTTTTCATTTTTATTTAGTTAAAAATATTTTCTAATTTCTCTTTTGATGGTTTTCCTTGATGTATGGGTTATTTAGAATTATATATTTTAATATCCAAATATTGTGGGATTTTCCAGATATTTTTCTGGTACTCTCTTATGATATAATTTTGTTTTTATTAGAGAATATACTATGCATGATTTCAGTCCTTTTATATTTATTGAGACTTGTTTTGTAGGTGATAAGATGATCTATTTTAGTAAATCTTCTGTGTGACCTTGAAAAAAAAAAGTGTATTCTGTTCATTGGGTGGAGTTGTCAATTAATGTCAACAAAGTCAAATTGTTTGATAAAGTTCACACGTTGCATTTTTACTGATTTCCTATTTTATTAGTTATTGGGAGGGGATTAAACTAAACTCACTGCTGTGGAGTCTAATCCGACTCTAGCAACCCCTTCTTGGGTTTCCGAGGTGGTATCACTACAGAGGTCAATTGCCCAACCTTCCTTCTGAGAAGTGGCTGGTGAGTTTGAGGGAGAGCTAAATCTTTTAATCTTCTGTTTTTCCCTTTAGTTCTATCAGTTTTTGCTTCATGTACTTTGAATCTCTGTTTGTAGATGCCTATACATTTAATCTGATATGTCTCTTGGTGTATTGACCCCTTTATTATGAAATTATCTCTTTTATACCTGGTGATAGTCTTGTTATGAAATCTATTTTATCTGATATTAATATAGCCATTCCAGCTTTCTTTTGCTGAATATTAGCAAGGAATGTCTTTTTCTAGCCATTCACTTTTAACCTAGTTGTGTCTTTTTACTTTATTTTACTTTTATATAAATTATAATTCCCATAATGCAATGTTATTAGTTTTGCTTTAAATGATCAGTTACTTTATAAAGAGATAAAAATGAGGAGGAAAGATCTTTTATATTTACCCTCTGTTCTGGTTACCTAGTGCCACTCTGACAGTAATATACCACAAATGGGGTGGTCTTAACAAACAGGAGTTTATTCTCACACAATTTGGAGGCTTTTAGTCCAAGTTCAAAGTGCCAGGCTCTAGGGGCTGGGTGAAAGCCCCTCAACCTTGGGGTCCAGCTCTGCCTCCTGCTCCCGGCCCAC
>NW_006921621.1:11355092-11366060 GCF_000298275.1 Orycteropus afer afer
TAGAGGCATTTCTTCACTCAAACAGCTGCTGGCTGCTGAGGCTGAGAAGCCCCAAGGTTGACAAGTAAAAAGGCACAGTCCCAATGTTACCAAACCACATGGCAGGCCATTAACTTAAGTCCATTGTAAGTTCCAAGGTCGGCACAGCATAGCAGGCTGCTGAGCAACGACATGGCTACATGCAGGGTCCAAGCGTGCCACAGGCTAGAGCCCTTTCTCAAAGCTTCTCCTTATGTACAGGAAGCAGACCACATCCCAAAGGCAGCTACTCAGCTGCTTGTGGTAGATCCCACCATGGAGTTGATTGCCAGTCTCATCATGGGAAATAACTACCACCAGCTGCCCAGCCACTCAACCAGGCCCAGCCAAGTTGACACACAAACTGACCTATCACACCCTCTTATGCCATTTCTAATGCAAATTTCTAACTGATATTATTTGTATTCTGTTTGGAAAACTTTCTTTAATATTTCTTATATTGCAGATTTCCTGGTAATGAATTCTGTCAGGTTTTTTATGCCTGAAAAAATGTCCTTATTTTTCCTTTACTGTTAGAAGCTATTTTTTTAAGTTATAAAATCTGAATGGATGGGTTTTTCTTTTCTTATACATTAAAGATGCTCCATTGCCACCTTGCATAGTTTGTCATGAGAAATCTGTTAGCATTTTTACCTTTATTCCACTACAATTAATGTATCTTTTATCTTTGACTGTTTTAAAAATTTAGCAGTAAATTTTCTATTTTTTAGCACTATCCTCATGTGATATTCTTTATGTTTCTTCTTCTTGGAGTTCATTGAGCTTCTTAGGCATGTGGGTTTACAATTTTCATCAAATTTAGAAATTTTTCAGTCATTGTTACTTAACATGTTTTTGGCTCCTTCCGCCACTTCTCTTTGGATTCCAGTAATATGTGTATTAGAACCTTTGATATTGTCCTATAGTTCACTGAAGCTTTGTTTATTTTTTTTCAATCTTTTCTTCTTCTGTTTTATTGTGAATAGTTTGTATTGTTACATACTGAAGTTCACTGATAGTTTCTTTTGCTGTGTCTAATCTACTAGTAAGCCAACCAACATATTTTTGGATTTTAGTTTTTGTATTTTTCAGCTTTAGAAGTTCTGTCAGGCCTTTTGTATCTCTCCAATTTCTCCCTTCATCATATTCATCTTCTACATTGTTGAACATGTGGGATATATTTATAATAGAGATTTTAATGCCCTTGTATATGAATTTTATTATCTTTGTCATTTGTGGTTCTATGTTTATTGCTGTTTTTTTCCCCTTGGTTATGAGTTGTATTCTGCTAGTTATTTGTATGCTCTGATAATATTTTTTTAATTGCCAGACAATGAATTTTACGTTGGTGGGTGTTAGATTTTGTTGGGCCTTATTCTGAGATGCGGTTAAGTTTCATGGAATGAATTTGATTCTTTATGGATTTATTTTTAATCTTTGTGAGGGTGGTCCAGAAAGCACTAGTCTAGAGCTAATTTGGCCCCATTGCTGAAGCAGTGGCCTTCTGAGGAGTCTGCCCAATGTGCTTTATATTAGGAGGTCTTTCAACTCTGGCTGGTGGGAACACAAACTATTGCTGGTCCTATGTGAGCTCCTCATTCACATTATACTCAACTGAACTAAAATCCAGCAATTACAGCATTAATATTATAGGATAACAGCTATAGCAAAACCTTTTGGCCCTCTGGAAAAAGGTTATCTCTTGAGCCTCCTGTTTTCCATTCTCTTTGAAAGGATATGCTGTCTTCTGCAAAGTCTTTTATCTTATTCCTTAAGTTCTTGACAATTAGGAGATGGGGGGTTGGTGCAGGGAGAGAGATGTTCCAGTTAACCATTCATAGACACAAGCCAACATGCAATGCCATCTTTTCATCTTTTTACCACATCCCACTCAAGCTTCTGGTGATCCTGTGAATTTACTTGGAAAACCCCAGGAAAAAAGACTGTGCTATTATCATAAGGAGATTCTATCTCAAGCTGTTTTTTGATACCCAGGCCCCAAGTGTCCTGAATCAACTTATGTATGAATTTTATCATGTGCATGGGGAAAAGGTGCTGACTGGAAGCTCTGCTCCCAGATTATATAAAAAAATATAAAATAACTCTCCTTGTGAGCTGAGTATGTGCCTTAAACTTGAAGCCAAGTGTTTCTGTACAATCCTGTTAGGACAAAAATTAGATCTCTAGGCTTGGAGGCATGTCTCACTTCTATATTTCTATATAAACAAGGTGCTTCTGCCTCCCTTCCTAAGCCTATGGGTCAGTAGAAGTTCCAGGCCTGTCAGAAGCCATCAGCTTCCCATTGCTGCCCAGGCTTGCTGGACAACAGTAACATGGCAACAACTGAAATAAATACAAGAATTCATTGTTTAGGAAACTACTAATGTTCTGAGGTTTCAGTGATAATAACCACAAAGTAAACATGTAAGGAATAACTAACATGAGTACCTTTTGTTAATTGGACTGCAACTGCATGCGTTTGCCCTCCACAGAAATTCTTTTGTTATATTCTTTTATGACTGCAAGAAAGGACAGAATATGGTGGATAGTCATTTTATAGCCACAGTAGCAACCCTCTGTAAACTGACTTGGTTCTTCTAGAGCTGTACTGTTCAAAACAATAGCCATAAGCCACATGTGGCTATTTAAATTAATTAAAATGAAATAAAATTAAAAATCCAATTCCTCAGATACACTGTTGTTGTTGTTATGTGCCATCGAGTCAGACCCGACTCATAGCGACCCCTCCTTGAATTTCCGAGGTGGCATCACTATGGAAGTGGATTGCCCAAACTTCCTTCCGAGGAGTGGCTGGTGGGTTTGAACTACCAGCCTTCTGGTTAGCAGTCAAGTGCCTTAGGCACTACACTACACTAGCCACGTTTAAAGTGTACCATAACACATGTGGCTAATGTCTACCTATTGAAAAGTGTGGACATGGAACATCCATCATCACAGAGAGTTCTATTGGACAGCATTATTTTACGGATGACTTGTATTTAGATTTGGCATAAAGGCCAATCAGCTGTCTTCAGACAGTTTATGTCCATTCTATGGGATTTTATTCCTTTGTTGAAGACAAATTGGTACCTGGGCTTAGTGAGCTGTAACAATGTTCATGCCAATAAAACAAAGAAACAACAGGTACAAATTGTTCATATTAATAAATAGTAGCTGTGATATAAGTTCATATTAATCAACTGGTTACAAATGTTAACTATCTAGGAACAGCTCCACAGCTGAATATCAGTCCTTGAAAATATCCATAAAAATCTATTGGCCTTACCCCCAAGGGAAGTGGAATCTATCAAAACTGCAACAACTTTGAGAATAAAGATGTTGCCTCTCTAGCCATCAAGACCAGATGAAGCATTACTCCTGGGACCAGGCCACAGAGATCTAGATCCCTCACTCATCCACCCTTTGCCTCAGAGTCAGAACAACTTATCAAGTTAAAGCAAGGAGAATTATTGGGCTGGAAGAAGGGGGTTTTTATAACTACTCAGAAAATGTGAGGGTGAAAGTTGAGCAATTCTCTGGTGAATGTGAAGAGTCCTATTCCATAATAAAAATTTTATCACTGGAGAAGTGAAGTCAGGTAAATATGCTTATTCCTTCCTATGTATCCTTTTAGTATATCTCAAATCAACAGGTTGATAAATCTTTATAGAGCCTGTACTCTGCACCTAATATACAGAAACCATTAGAGATATTAAAATACTCTGAGATAGGGGCCCTTTCTGTGAAACTCAGGCCCGCTAGATCAGGAGAAAGGTTTAATACTAGGAAGCATTTAGATCTTAATACAAGAGCTCTGGTGGAATCAGGTTCTAGAACATACTGAATAACCACTGAAGACATTCAAAGATGGGAGAGGCCTGGATTTATCAAGAAAAACTTCAAGGAAGAAGCAGACCTTGAAATAAACTCTGAGCAAACAAACAAACAAAAACACTGTCACTGAGTCAAGTCAACTCCAACTCATAACAACCCCCATAGTTGTAAATCTTTACGGAAGCACACTGGCTCATCTTTCTCCTGAGGAGCTGCTGGTGGGTTTAAACTGCTGACCTTTTGTTTAGCAGCACAATGTTTTAACCAAAATAAACTCTAGACATTCAATAATATGGTTTGGATGGAATATAAGGTAGCTGGAGGTAGAGGCAGGAGAGAAATAAAATTATACCTGGGGATTGGATGGGACCACAGAAGGCTTGAATACCAGCTAAGACTTTTGAAATGTATTTGGTCTGAGTGTTTTAAATCAAGAAGTTTCAAGGTCAGAATGATGCACTGGGAAAATGATTTTAGCGGTGGTAGGTTTTACAAGTTTTGCCCTAACTACCATGGAGCATAGTGGCTAAAGCACCTGACTGCTAACCAGAAGGCTGGCGTTTCAAACCCACCAGCCACTCCTCGGAAGGAAGGTTGGGCAATCCTACTTCCGTAGTGATACTGCCTTGGAAACCCAAGGAGGGGTCACTATGAGTCGGGGCCAACTCAAAGGCACATAACAACAACAACAACAAATCCCAAAGCAAAACAATCCCCGTTATCTCAGCAAAAGGCTTTGAATGGGAATGATTGCTCCATGGACCAAAATAACTTTGCATGGTTTCTTGCTGACTACCAAGCACACAGCCCAGCTACCTGATCTTCATCTCATAGAGTATCTAGTTCTCAGAAGTTGTAAATTATCAAATCTCAATTATAAAGTTCTTCAGGGCAAGATTACAGAATGGAATGCCTTTCCCCTGGGTAAAGTTCTCATCAACCTCCTGAGCTGATTGGCCCTAGCAGCCACTGCTGACAACACCTAAAAATAGCCACAGTATATAATCCTAGTTCTGGGAAAAGCTGGGAGAAAATAATTTGCTGAGAAAGAAGTACAGGCTGTGATAAAGTGTTGCCTGGTGTTTTCTAACACATCATTGGGCATGATGTGTACCCTGGAATCATTAATGCCAACGTCAGCAATTAAAGTGAATTTACTGGGCGGGATTGAAGGTCATTTTCTAAATTGTGACAGGCCTTACAGATTATCTAGTGGAATGTCTCAGTATACAGATGAGAAGAGTGAGGTCTTCCCTCCCTTAGCACCACATCATTCTTCCAGCTGTACTTCATCCTTTTATTCACTCAGCAAATGTTGGCTGAGCATGGCTCAATTCCTCACTTCATTCACTATCTCTGTTCAAATATCATCTTCTCACTATCTAAGATAGCACCCCAGTATTGCTCTGTTTTCTTTATGTTGTTGTTATGTGCCGTCGAGCCAGACCTGACTCACAGCGACCTCTCCTTGGGTTTCTAAGGCAGTATCACTATAGAAGTAGATTGCCCAACCCTCCTTCCGAGGAGTAGCTAGTGGGGTTGAATGGCCAGCCTTCTAGTTAGCAGTCAAGTGCCTTCGGCACTATACTTCCAGAGCTCCTTGTTTTCTTCATAGCACTGGCATTATACTTTCTGGTGGTGTAGTGCCTAAGGCATTTGACTGCTAATCAGATGGCTGGCAGTTCAAACCCACCAGCCACTCCTTGGAAGGAAGGTTGGGCAATCTACTTCTATAGTGATTCTGCTTCAGAAACCCAAGGAAGGGTCACTATGAGCCGGATCCGACTTGACAGCAGTGAATTTGGTTTTGGAGCTACCCTACTAGAACATCAGACAGCTCCAGGGACAGGGATTTTGCCTATTTGGTGTCTGGCACATGAATAAATGTACTGAGTGTGGAGTGTGTGTCAGGCATGGCCTTTTCTCCATTTTCTCTGTCCTCTCTTTCTATAGCTCCTATTAGTTGGGTGTTGGCCCTTCTGGATTTGCCCTGTAAGAGTCATTTCTCTCATATTCCCCCCCCCATTTTTTTTCTTTGCTCTTGGTTCTGAGTTATTTTCCAGCTCTGAAGTTTTTAATTTTTGACAGTTAAGTTCTTAATTTTTAGTAACTTTGATCTTATACTCTGATTGTTCCTTTTCAAAACTTTCCATTCTATATAACAAGGATGAGAAACAGGGCAGGTCATCTATCTATCTATTTATCTATCTATCTATGTACCTAACTACCTGCTAACCTACATTTCTACCTGTGTTGCATAAGGACACAGACTGCGCCTCAAAATGTCAGGCAGGAATAAGATTGATAGGAATGAGGACTTCACCCAGTAGTATCAACCACTCCATGGGTGCTATGCTCATTCAGTATGATCAAGTTGGACACAGGAGACATATATACAATGTTGGCAAAGTGAAAGTCATTATTATTATTTAAGTAGGCAAATAAAAGGAACAGATTACTTATGGTAAAATGGTCCTGCCACCCTACTCATAGCTCACTTTATACAAGAAGAATCTGCTTCTGTCTCTAAGGGAGAACCCCAACTTACCCTTCCCCCAAATTATCCATGTCCATACTTATATCTGTTCTGGACGAAGTGCACCCAAAATGCTCCTTGAAAGCAAGAATGGCCAGACTTCGTCTCACCTATTTTGGTCATGTTGTCAGAAGGGACCATTCCCTGGAGAAGGATGTCATGCTTGCTAAGGTGGAGGGTCGACAAAAGAGGGAGAGGCCTTCAACGAGATGGATTGACACAGTGGCTGTGATGATGGGCTCAGGTATAGCAGGGATTGTGGATCTGGAGTGGGATCGGGCAGTGTTTCGTTCTGCTGTGCATGGGATCGCTATGAGTCAGAGATGACTCGATGGCACCTAACAACAACAACAACAACAACACCAACAACAACATACTTATATCACTGGGAAAGCACTCCATAGTTCAGATAGGATGTTGTGTTCACATCACTGCTACCTCAAGCTCCTGTCACACTACTCTGGGCCTGCATGGGACATGCAAGGCTTCTGTCACTTCACTGCCCTAAGGCCCAAGCAGCTCCTGTCCAGGCCACATGATTCCAACCCTACTCTACTCTGCCACAGGACCTCAATGGGTTCAGCATTGCTGGCTCTGCCCTGTTGTAGAAAGACCCCTGTGCAGGATCTTCTAAGTCTGGACAAGCAACTTCTACTTGAGAGTGTCCATCTTCTCTTCACGAGCCGACTAGCCCACTGCAGATCTCTCTCTTTCCATGGACCAAGAAATCTACCTCTCTTCTTCTTTAGTGATACAGCTCTTGACCTGTTTTATAGCTCTTTTTATTTGAATGGAATACTGAATATACCATGGATTGCCAGAAGAACACACAAATATGTCTTGGAAGAAGTATAGCTAGTATGCTTCTCAGACACAAGCATAGCAGGACTTTATCTCACGTACTTTGGACATGTTATCAGGAGGGACCAGTTCCTGGATAAAGATACTGTGCTTGGTAAAGTAGAGGGTGAGTGAAAAAGAAGAATATCTTCAACTAGATGGATTAATGCAGTGGCTGTAACAATATGCTCAAGCACAGCAACAGTTGTGAAGACAGAGCAGGCCCGGGCATTATTTCCTTCTGTATTACAAAGGGTTGTTATGAGTTAGGACCAACTTGACAGTACCTAACAAAAACATGATATTCTTAATAACCCAGGGACCCTGGGTCCAAAGCTCCAAGCTCTAGATGATCATGAGACCCCTAAAAACATCTAAGAGACAGGTCACTAACATAGCCATTTCCTCTCCACAGGACCACAAACTGCCCAACATCCTAGACGTAAATGCAAATCCCTCAATCCTACTGAGTGGATCACAAACTGCTTCTTTCTGTGACTAGTAAACCAACCAATCCCTGCAAGCCACTTTTGCAGACTGTAAATAGACCAATCTCTTGCAAGACTGTAGTCTCACCACTCATTTTGGAAGTACAAACTCAGGACCAGAAAGGCCATGTATAAGAGAAACCCACTGCACTACAGCAGGCCAAGTTAACCATCCTCACTTTAGGGTGAGGAGAAGGGAAGTGGATCTCCAAATGACAAACCAAGGAAGGCTTTACCCTTGCACCACCACACCCACATCAGAAGCATGAGCTTTCCCTAGACAAACAGATGGATCCCGAAGAAGAAGAACCTTCCATCTACAATCTGGAGGTTAATGCCAGGTTGCCAGCCCTCTGAACAGAGGTGAGTAGTGAGAGACAGATTTGGAACAGTTGTTCCAAGAAAAGACTTGAGCCCAACATCGTTCCTTCCACCCACTGTGGGATGGGCTAACTCCAGGCCTGCACTGTCTCTGGCAAGGAACCTGGTCTCTACCTCTTTTGCAACCCCCTTAGAATTTATTCTTGTTGTTGTTGTTATGTGCTGTGGAGTTGGCCCCGACTCATAGCGACCCCTCCTTGGGTTTCCGAGGCAGTATCACTATGGAAGTAGATTGTCCCCTCTTCCTTCTAGGCTATGGCTTTTTTAGCTGCTTTCTCTCTTCCAGAAGTTTGTCTAAATCGCTTCTTCATTGATGGCTCTGCCTCATTTTCTTTACTGTTAAGGGTTTATTTCTTTTCATATGCTTATGTTTTTATCTCAGCATGATCTCAGCAGGACCTGTAGACAGAAACCTGTCAACAATAGTTTATGAACAAAGGGTTCTAAATGCAATTTGGGGGCTGTTGAACTTAAAAAAAATGTTTTAAAGGGCTCTTTATATTTTGAGCAGCTATCTAAGATGTAACTATTGATCTCCTCCCATCTGGAACAAAGATGAGTGATGAAGATCAAAGTAATCTGGAAACAATTAGTCCAAAGATAAGATGGACCATGAGGACCTCGGCCTCCATGACCCAAGACCAGAAGAATTAGATGGTGCCCAGCTACCAATGCCAACCACTCAGAAAGGGATCAAATCTGGAGGTCCTGGATAGAGTGGGAGGAAAAATGTGGAACAAAATTAAAAAACACAAAGATGACCAGAAGTGCGGTTGGAGAGAGACTGAAGGAACCCCCCAAGGTTATGGCCCTGGGTTACCCTTAGGGCCTAGAAATGGACTCACTTACATGGATTGGCTCCAGGCCCAACAGTAGAAAGACCTATATACAGAACAGCTACCCCAGGTTGATGCACCCACCTACTGTAGGGAGGTGCACCCCTTGGAACAAGCAGCCATGAGACACCAGAGGAGAAGCACTCACATAGAGGGAAAGCTGGACAGACAGGAATATATGGATGAGAAAGGCACAGGGAGGGGGTGATCAAAGTAGGAAGAGGGGAGAGAGTTTTTTACAGTTGGGACCATGAAATTAGATGTGCACGAACTGTTGAATGTAAAACAAGTTTGCTATGTAAATTTCCACCCAAAGCACAATAAAAATTTAAAAAAAAAAAAAAAAAAAAAAAAAAAGGATTCTTTACAGCAAGACTTCTCAGTGTCTTAAATTTGCAGATTAAAAAACCCAAAAATCAAACCCATTGCAATTGAGTTGATTCTGACTCATCACAACCCCCTTGGGTTTTCAAGGTGGTCAGTCTTTATACAAGTAGATTGCCCCATATTCCTCTTGCAAAGCGGCTTGTGGCTTTGAACCGCCAACCTTCTGATTAGAAGTCAAATGCCTTAGGCATATGTACTGCAAATATTTAAGAGAGGTGTGGTATGAAGCATTTCCCAATGATTTGCTCTTAAGACTTTCCTTCAAGGAAATCTTATCATGCTAGTGTTCAGTGGAATTTCACTGTGGAAAATATCAGATTAATTTACTGATATCATGCTAGCCCTGCAACGGGAATAGAGTAGATATTAACCACGTTTGCTGAATATATGCAGTTGAGTTGATGGGTCCTAAATACCTCCTCTACATATGTGCGCGCGTGCGCGCGCACACACACACACACACACACACTAGGTTTACTAAGTGAAGATGATTTCTTAACTCAGACAATGGATAGACCACCCAGGCTGAACTCAGACTAGGATAACTCTGGGTGACATTAGGTAAATTAATTTCTCTGAGCCTCAGTTTCTATGTCTGTGATATGGAAATGCTCACTTTTCTTAGTTTATAAAGCAATTAATTGTGAGCATCAAAAGATAAAATATATGGAACAATAATGTGAAAAATGCAAAATACTGCAAAATACAAAGAATTGTTGTTGCTGGTGTGAGATTCAGTTACCATGTCACAGGGAGTTAGAAGGTGGAAGAGAAAGACATTTAAACATTCTATAAACATATCATATGGCTGGTTGCCTAATCATCTACATTTAATGATGGCCTGAGCCAGACACAGAGTCACAAAAACCAAAAGACCAAACTCACTGCCGTCGAGTCAGAGTCACAGGGAAGAACAATTTTACAGAGGAACTTAAATCATTAACATGACTTGCACATCAAGCTAAATCATGACTTTGTTGTTGTTGTTGTTATGTGCCGTTGAGTTGGACCCAACTCGTAGCAACCCCTCCTTGGGTTTCTGAGGCAGTATGACTATGGAAGTAGCTTGCCCAACCTTCCTTCCGAGGAGTGGCTGGTGGATTTGAACTGCCAGCCTTCTGGTTAGCAGTCAAGTGCCTTAGGCACTATTTATCCTCGCAAAATGAGGGACACAGAGGGAGAGAAACAGAAACTCCAAGATCTTTAGATCTTAAAAGGACTAGAGATGTCCTTTGATCCAATTTGCTTGTTTCAGACGTGTGGAAACTGTGGCCCATAGAGGTAAAATTATCTATCCCCAGTCATAGTGAAACAATGGTAAAGATAGAGCTAGCAAGCTAGTCTCCTTGTTCCTGGTCAACAAAACTCAAACCAGCAAACATCTGCTTTTTGCCACTGCCCGAGCTGCTGCAAGGATACATAAGTGTAAGCGTGGTTTCTACCCTTAAGGAGCTCATAAGTGCCTGTGGAAAAAAAAGAGTAACAGAAAACAATAGGAAAGAATTGATAATTAAAAACTGAGTTGCTTAGTTAAATGTTTTAGGAGTTCAGAAAAAGGGGTCTTTGTTGATGGCTGAGGTAAACGGGGAGATTTTGGCTTGTAGCTGTTATTTTCCATTTTTAGAAATTCTGCCCCTTCACCTCTAAG
>NW_006921621.1:11373798-11376687 GCF_000298275.1 Orycteropus afer afer
ATTGTTATGTGCCGTCGAGTCAGCCCTGACTCATAGCGACCCCTCCTTGGGTTTCCGAGGCAGTATCACTACGGAAGTAGGATTGCCCAACCTTTCTTCCGAGGAGTGGCTGATGGGTTTGAACCGCCAGCCATCTGGTGAAGTCAAGTGCCTTAGCCACTATGCTACCAGAGCTCCCAGTGAGAAGATTACATATATATATAATTACATGTATATAAAATTTACTTGCCAAGTTGATTCTGACTGATAATGACCCACCCTATAGGACAGAGTAGAACTTCCCCATAGGGTTTCCTAAGCTGAAATCTTTACAGAAGCAGACTGACACTTCTTTCTCCAGTTGAGTGGCTGTTGGGTTCAAACTGCTGAAATTACAGTTTGCAGCTGAGTGTTCAACCATTACACTAGTACTTTGAAATATCTACTTTATATCTCAGGTACAAGTTGAAGAATCTGTTGTGAATATCAAGGATAGTTTCTTTACCTTAAAAACTACAAGAAAAAGTGAGCCGGTAAGAGACCACTCTCCCTGAAATGTATTTGTTTGGCTTAGTGCCTAAGGCATTTGACTGCTAACCAGAAGGCTGGCTGTTCAAACCTACCAACAACTCCTTGGAAGGAAGACTGGGCAATCTACTTCCATAGAGATAACTGCCTCAGAAACCCAAGGAGGGATCACTATTATTCAAATTGACTTGATGGCAATGAGTTTGAGTTTGGTGAGAAGCCATCTCTAAAGTACCTCAGAGCCCATGTTCCTTTTGTGGCAAAGAAACAGAAAAGAAAATGCCCATTTCCCTGGCCACAATTTTTATTTAGTACTACAATAACATCCCTGGGTTTGGAAGACCAATGCATCTATTAGTGTTTTAATTTCTAAAGTTTAAAGAGCAGAAAATTGGTCTGGCATCTGTTAGTAACTCTGCTGTGGTTGGGATGATTCAATCTTGGCAATTAGTGGGTACTGTCTCCCATTAGTAAAAGTAATGAAATGATGTGGTTGAACTCAGAATGCCAAGTTTATTTTGTGTTTGGACAAGTGACATATTGTCTTGATTTCTATTTTTTAAAAGATCTTTTAAAAAGTTATTCCTTTTTTAAATTTATGCTAGAAAATTCAATTTACCCAAATAACCAGAACCAGAACACAAGGCATTCAATGCCAGGGACTGGGTGCACGTACTCTGCACTACCTTATGCACAACAGCAAGTATGGTAGCTTTCAGAAGAGCAGATTAACTTTGGTGGTTCTGCATAAGGGTGTGTTCCAGGGACACAGAGGGCCATGGAGAAGAATCAATGGGTGACAATAAACACTACACTGACATCCACATGGCCTAAATGGTTTGCTGTTGAGAAGATGGATAGGAAATAGATAAGGTAGAATCTCCTAAGGCTGACAATTATTTCTGAAAGTATATCCCACAGAGCACAGGTCCTCAGAGATACTTTGCACCAGAAAAAGAAAAAGAATTCTATGGCTAAAGAACTTTGGGAAACAATATGAGTTATTTCTCTTCTTGTAGATTCACAGTATACATCAGCCTATAAAAACAGAAGAGAAATTGTCAAGAAACTCATTGAACATTGTTTAATTCAGCATTTCCCAAACATTTTGGAAATAGTAACTGTAACATCCTATACAGTAGAATTGATATGCCCTAAGCTTTCTGACTAAGGCTGTTTATAACACCAAAAATAATTGATGATACAAAAGGGGGGTGGTGCTCTGGTGATGTGTTGATGACAAAGAAATGAAAATTTTATTCTGTATGAAATCTGTTTTTTACCCTGAAGTAATTTAGCCAAACCAATGTTTTGTCACTTGTTGAAATAAGTTCTGCCTAGTTCCTGGTGCTAGCGTAGTGCCTAAGGCACTTGACTGCTAACCAGAAGGCTGGTGGTTCAAACCCACCAGCCGCTACTCAGAAGGAAAATGGGGCTATCTACTTCTGCAGTGATACTGCCTCGGAAACCCAAGGAGGGGCTGCTATGAGTCGGGTCCGACTGGATGGCACATAACAACAACAATAGTCCCTGGTGGTGCAAATGGCCAACATGCTTGGCTGTTGATCAAAAAGTTGGCAGTTCAACTCCATTCAGAGATGCCTTAAAAGAAAAACCTGATGATCTACTTAGGAAAAATTGTCTACTGACAACCCTTTGGAGTACAGTTCTACTGTACACACATTAGATTGCCATGAATTAGAATCAACTTGATGACAACTGTTGGTGTGTGCTGTTGAGTCAATTCCCACTCAGCAATCTTTTAGAACAGTGTAGAATTGCCACATAGTGTTTCCTAGGCTGAATTCTTCATGGGAACAGATCACTAGGTCTTTTCTCCTGAGGAGCAGCTGGTAGGGTCAAACAGCCAACCTTTCAATAAGCAGCTTAGCTCTTAATTACTGTGCCACCAGGGCCCCTCAATGATGAGTTGTTATCATTGTTGTTGTTATGTGCTGTTGAGTTGGACCCAAGTCATAGTGACCTCTCCTTGGGTTTCTGAGGCAGTGTCACTATGGAGGTAGATTGCCCAACCTTTCCTCTGAGGAGTGGCTGGTGGGTTTGAACCACCAACCTTCTGGTTAGCAGTCAAGTGCCCTAGGCACTACGCTACCAGAGCGCCCCAATGATGAGTAGTTACTGGTTATTCCTACAGCAAGGTTGACAGGTCTTGCTTGTATCTGATGAGCATATAGAAACTGCAAGTCATACCCATGTCTGTTGGTCTCCAAAGTTCATATTTTTAACTATTACATTGCTTGAAATGTAAGTACATTCATACTCTCCTGTAGCATAGTGCCTAAGGCACTTGACTGCTAACCAGAAGGCTGGTGGTTCAAACCCACCAGCCACTCCTTGGAAGGAAGGTTGGGCAATCTACTT
>NW_006921621.1:11376787-11403154 GCF_000298275.1 Orycteropus afer afer
ACCAGAAGGCTGGTGGTTCAAACCCACCAGCCACTCCTTGGAAGGAAGGTTGGGCAATCTACTTCCATAGTGATACCACCTTGGAAACCCAAGGAGGGGTGTCTATGAATCAAATCTGACTCAACGGCAGTGCATTGAGTTGTGCTGTGTCCACTCTGAAGACAACTCAAGGACTGGGCACTCTCATTGTCTCTTATTATCACCCAGCTTCTCCTGCCTGTTATAAATGAAAAACAAACAAATAAAAAAATAAGAAAGACACAGGATGGAAGGAAGGGAGAGAAAGAAAGGAAGAAAGGTGGTATTTAATTTTTGTAGAAATAAAGGGTAAGGACTTAACCACAGAAACACTTTTGAGCATTGGTGACATGTTTCTTTATCACACATTATGGCTGGTATAACAATGCCCTGGAGATGTTATGCTTGGGCATAGGTTAAAAACATTATTTAAAGAGTAAAAAAATCCATCTTCCTAGCATAGGGAAAGGATTCCAAAGATGATTGTGAATGAGCTGAACTAGTGCTACTCCTAAAATTCTCTAGGGTTTTCCTAGCCCAAGTCTATGGGCCAGCTCTTACCAAAACAAAAACTCACTGCTGTCAAGTCAGATCTGACTCATAGTGACCCCACCTTAGGTTTCCTAGGCAGTATCACTACAGAAGTAGATTGTCCAACCTTCCTTCTAAGGAGTGGCTGGTGGGTTCGAACCTCCAGCCTTCTGGTTAGCAATGAAATACTTTAGGCACTACACCACCAGGTCTCCTATGGGACAGCCCTTAAACTAGAGTTTTAGTTCTTAGTCTTCATTTGCAATGCAAAATGGTTGGCATAATTGTTCTCTTGTCTTTCCCAAATCGGCCTGACTGCTGGGAGTTGCCCAGGAACTTTCAAACAGGAAGCCTTTAGGAAAGGGCTTTGGAACAGCAAGCTCCTTTGTTTTTCTTCCTTGCCTCTGACCAATCTGGTGTAAAATTCTCCAATTTGAATTCTCAAATTAGATTTTTTATGGCCATTAGCACCATTTTCCAACCAGGAAGATTCCATTTTCCCTGCTGTTTCCATCTTCCTGAGAACGTACTCTGATGGCTAAGACACCATGATATGACTACTAACTGATGCCCCATGGTTCAGGCTCTCTGCTGCTCTTTCTTCTGAAGACAAGGCCTGATCAAAGTGCCAACTTCTTATTGGTTAAACTGTTCTGAGCGGTCCTCACTGCCAGCCTAAACTACCTTCCCAGACAAGAAGGAGGTCCAGGGTCCTGTCTTGGCCTAAGGTTCCAGGAGTTGAGGTGGGTATACAGGAGCAAAGTTGGGAGTTGAGTGTGTGTGTAGGTGGTGGTTACTGCTGGGTGCAGCAAAGCAGGCAACATCAAAGGTGAGAACTGGAATAAAGATGCCATTTACTACCATTTACTACCAGCAAAGAGGCTGGAATAGAGATGTAAGGCAAGGAGCACGCAGAGGGGACATTTGAACTTGGGAGGATGGAGAGGAGGCAAGGCCTGAAAAAAAATCCTCTTGCCAGAGTAGGGTAGAAGCAGGACAGATCCACATTTTGTGGGTGGGGCCTGAAACTTGTACAATTAGGAAATGCTATTTAACAAAGGCGTACAAAATTATGAGTTTGAAATTAGATAGAGGAATGAATATTTATTAATAATGAAGAAAACATAAAAATAAATAATAAACTTTAACAAAAGTTGTGAAATTTCACAAACATCAAAAAATCCAGAAAAGTAACTTAATATTTTAATAATTAAATAGCAGATATACATCTACAAGATTTCCCCTGCCGCACACACACATTTTTTGATTGCATAGACTTTGGTTGCTTCCCTGTTTGACAATTATTTTGTAATATTGTTTTCTATGAGGAAAAGACATAGTATAGTTTTTTTTTTTTTTCACAAACATGATTGATCAAAATTTTGTATTTAGTGTTGATAGTTGGAATCTAAAACCAAGCAATTATTTATAGAACTATTATAGGGTTCAGCCTTCAGCATAGATTACATTTCAACCTAAAGAAAACAAAAATCCTCACAACTGGACCACTAAACAACATCATGATAAATGGAGAAAGTATTGAAACTGCCTAGGATTTCATCTTATTTGGATCCACAATCAATGCCCATGGACACAGCAGTCAAGAAATCAAATAATGTATTGCATTGAACAAATCTGCTGCAAAAGACCTCTGTAAAGTGTTAAGAAGCAAAAATGTCAACTTGAGGACTAAGGTGTGTGTGACCCAAGCCATGGTATTTTTCAATCACCTCACAGGCATGCAAAAGTTGAACAATGAATAAGGAAGACAGAAGAAGACCTGATGCATTTGAATTATGGTATTGATGAAGAATACTGACTAGATCATGGACTGCCAGAAGAATGAGCAAATCTGTCTTGAAAGAAGTACAACTGGATTGCTCCTTAGAAGTGGGGATGGTGAGACTTTGTCTTATATACTTTGGACGTGCTATTGAGAGGGACCAGTTCCTGGAGAAGGACATCATGCTTGGTAAAGTTGAGGGTCAATGTAAAAGAGGAAGACCTTCAACGAGATGGATTGACACAGTGGTTACAACAATAGGCTCAAACATAGCAGTAATTGTGAAGATGGTGCAGGTTCAGGGAGTGTTTTGTTCTGTTTACATAGGGTCCATATGAGTCAGAATTGATTTGGGATCTATGACAACAACAAACATACATTATATACTACAAAACACATAAAGTCTATTTTGAAACTCCCCATTAAAAAATATATGGTTCATTTATTATTTATATGCTGCATTATGAAGTATATTCCTGATAGGAAAAACTTTTGTTTTGACAATTCAAGGATGAGAACTAAATCCTCTGCTTGTGGTTTTACATAACTGATAACTGGGAGAGTTTACTGTAGACTAGCTTCGTAGCATAGTGCCTAAGGCACTTGACTGCTAACCAGAAGGCTGGCGGTTCAAACCCACCAGCCACTCCTTGGAAGGAAGATGGGGCAATCTACTTCCATAGTGATACTGCACGGAAACCCAAGGAAGGGTCTCTATGAGTCGGGTCTGACTCGACGGCACATAACAACAACAACAACAACAGCTTCTGGCTCTGTGTATTCAGACCTTGATTTTCAATCACCCTCCTACTTCTTGATCATATCCTACCTCTTGAAACGGTTGAACACTGATCAATTCTTTTTGGTGCTCTGTGTATTCTTCCATCTTCTTTTGATGCTTCCCATGTCATTCAGTATCTTGTCCATAAAATCGTTCAGTATTGTAACTTGAGACTTAATTTTTTTCTTCAGTTCGAAATGTCAAGTATGTCCTTCCCTTTTGTTTTTGTAACTCCAGGTCTTTGCACATTTCACTATAATAATTTACTGTGTCTTCTCAGGCTGTTCTTTGAAATGTTCTGTTCAGCTCTTTTATGTCCTTGTGTGTTCCATTTGCTTTAGCTATTCTACATTCAAGAGCAAGTTTCAGAATCTCTTCTGACATCCGTTTTGGACTTTTCTTTCTTTCCTGTCTTTTCAATGACCTTTTGCTTTCTTTATGTATGATGTTCTTGGTGTCACCAACAACTTGTCTGGTCTTTGGTCATTAGTGCTCAATGTGTAAATTTTATTCTTGAGATGATCTCTAAATTCAGGTGGGTTATACTCAAGGTCATACTTTGGCTCTCTTGGATTTGTTTTAATTTTTTGAGCTTCAGCTTGAACTTACATATGAGCAATTGATGGCCTGTTCTGAAGTCACCCCCTGGCCTTGTTCTTACTAATGATATTAAGCTTCTCCATTGTGTCTTTGTACAGATGTAGTTGGTTTAATTCCTATGTATTCCATCTGACAAGGTCCATGTGTATAGTCACCATTTATGTTGTTGAAAAAAGATATTTGCAATGAATAAGTCATTGGTCTTGCAAAATTCTGCCATGCCATCTACAATATAGTTTCTATTTCCATGCCATATTTTCCAACTAAATCCTTCTTTGTTTCCAACAAAGGTAGATATATACTAATAGGTAATACAGTATAATTACAACTTTGTAAGATACAAAAAAAATGACAACAATGTATAGAACACAGATAGGGAAGGGACATACCAAATTATGAACAAGGGTTATACTTGGGTAGTGATCTTGCAGGTCCTTGTCATTTTTTTCTTTATTATAAAGATAGAAAGTACAGAAGTATAACTATTTATGTTTTTCAGACTATTTACAATTCATAATTTTTTTACTAAGTTAAAAAAAAAAGCAGATCTAGAGCTATGATGCTCTAACTTGAAGAATGCAATCAATCTCACTGAGTTGTACATGTAGAAATGGTTGGATTTGTGTATGTTTGCTTCAGGATGAACCCCTGAAACTATTGTCTTGAGACAAACTTTAAACCTTAAATCAAAAATATGCCCTGAAGTTTTCTTAAAACAAAACGACAGCCTAGCTTAATTAGTAAAAAATATCTGCCTTGAGCATTATGCTCTTTTAAGAACTATCTATTTGGGAACTCGGGAGCTCTGGTAGTGTAGTGCTTAAGGCACTTGACTGCTCACCAGAAGGCTGGTGGTTCAAACCCACCAGCCACTCTTTGGAAGGAAGGTTGGGCATTCTACTTCTGTAGTGATACTGCCTCCGAAACCCAAGGAGTTGTTGCTATGAGTCGGGTCTGACTCAATGGCACATAACAACAACAACAACATATAGGACAAACTGATAGGAGCAACTTGAAAGATTAGATAGGAACCTTAGCAGACAGTGAGTTTATGTTAATGGGGAGGAACAACTCAGAAAAGGAGGGTGAGAATGGTTGCTCAACTTGAAGATTTAATCAATGTCACTGAATTGTGCATGTAGAAGTGGTTGAATTGGTGCATGTTTTGCTTATGTATATTCTCAGCAAGGATGACAATATAAATAAAAGAAAAAAGAAAACAAAAGTGGATTTAGTTTTTTAAAGATCATAAAATTAACATGAACTTGCATAATGATTAAGGAAATTTTCATCTGGTTTGCTGGTTTTGACTTGTGTTGTTTGATAAACAGGGAAACCGTACACCCACAGGCATTAAGTAAATTTCCACTAAAATTTTCTGAGAATTAAGAACTCTTGACAATTAGATCTTGTTGCCCAGAAGACCTCTGGTTTCTCAAAACCCAGTCTTGTGGAGAATAAGTTAGTGACACTCTATCCTCCCAGAGCCTGACTTTGTGAGTGTCTCATGAAGTCATTCTCTCTCTGAGTCAGTCCAGGGTGAGTAATGTTTCCCCTGGACAGGCGGTTCCCACATCTGCAAGAGGAAGGAAGCAAGAAAAATAATAATAGCTTTGTTGTTACATTCCAGTATGTCAGATCAGGTGGTAAAACATAAACCAATCTTTCTGAAAATGTAAAATGCAGTGTATTGGATCAACTGTTTTCTTTTTTAAATTTCTTCAAAAATTGTTGCCAAATTTGCTAATTTTCTGACCTCTTGGAACTGACTATTGAAAAGAGGCTGTTAATTCCTCTGGCAAACCTTGTGGAAACTTGACACAGTCTTGGGGGTGGCATTAAAAATGCAAGAGGGCATTTTACTTGCAGGGAAGGTGGGGGCTGCTGCCCACTCATTGCTCCAGGTCAGTAAATGAGCAATTATTTATTTATAGAAAGTGTGCTAGGTACCAGTGCGATGCTGGAGAAGCTGAGTGCCTGAGAATGAAGTTCTCATATGCAGCAGATAATCTCCCACGGCCTCTGACGATTTATGAGTTTTACATTTGACTCTCATTGTCACATGATTTTTCAAGAGACGTTTTGAATTCAAGCTACTGATCATTTACTTTCTTTGGATTCAATAGGATAGGATTTAGGTTGCAATCTTTATTAATTGTGTCATAATTTAGGAATCACTGGATACTAATTTTACATATTCAGTGACTCTGTGGCCCCCTCAAAATACAAGTCATGTGTGCGAATCAGGTTCCCCAAGACATTCCCATTTGTTGTTGTTTTGTGCTGTGGAGTCAGACCCGACTCTTAGCGACCCCTCCTTGAGTTTCTGAGGTGGTATCACTACAGAAGTACATTGCCCAACCTTCCTTCTGAGGAGTGGCTGGTGGGTTGAAGCCACCAGCCTTCTGGTTAGCAGTCAAGTGCCTTAGGCACTATGCTACCAGAGCTCCTTTTAGACTCACCCAAAACCCAGATTCCTGCTTCTGACAAATTGATCTATTCTCCCATGTCAGACAAGAGATGGCCAAATCTTCATTTACATTTTATCTGTGCCCTAGAATTCTTGGGTGCTACAAATGGTGCTCTGCTGCTAATAAAAATGTGGGACATTTGAGTCTACCCAAGGGCACCTCCAAGAAAGGCCTGGTGGTCTACATCTGAAAAATGAGGCACTGAAAACCCTATGGAGCTCAGTTTTACTCAGACATATGTGGGGTCACCATCAGTCAGAATGGACTCCATGGCAACTGGTCTTGAAAATTCAGAGTAATACTGTAAGCAAAAGAATTTGGATTTACAGCATAAAGTTTCCAAATTTATACAAATTTCTGGAAAGGCTAGGTTTAAAGCAAAGTGGTGATGTGGATTCAATCTGATTTTCTGGGAGCCATGGAGTCTTGGAGGCACAGTGGTTAAAGCATTTGACTGCTAAGTTCTCCCGGAGTTTGGCAGTTCTAACCCATGGGAGAAAGACATGGCAGTCTGCTTCTGCAAAGATTTACAGCCTTGGAAACCCTGTGTGCCAGTTAGAGTAGCTCTGAGTCAGAATCAACTTGATAGTAACAACTTCGGATGCTAACTACCCAGAGGCATCTTGTAAGAAAGGCCTGATCTCCTTCCAAAAAATCAGCCATTGAAAACCCTATGGAGCACAATTCTACTCTTACGCACAGGGCTTTGCCATGAGTTGGAATTGACTTGATGACAACTGGTTCTATGCAAGTTACACAGAGGGCTTCTCTGCTATAACTTGATGCAATGTGCCATGCTTGCCCTCATTTTCCACATTGGAAAATGAGATAGAGCAAGGTAAGGGAACTATCTTCAGAAAAAAACTGAAGCACAAATGAAGGGATATTTCTCTCTTCCCCTTCTCCAGGGCTGAAATTTTTGTTATACTTCCTAAGCTATAGGAGCCCTGGTACTGCAGCACTCAAGTGGCTGCTAATTGAACGGTTAGCAGTTTGAACCCACCAGTTGCTCCATGGGAGAAAGATATGGCAGTCTGCTTCCATAAAGATTACACCCTTGGAAAGCCTATTGGGCAGTTCTACTCTGTCCTGTAGGGTCGCTATGAGTTGGAATTGATTCAACAACAATGGGTTTGGTTTACCCAAGCTATCCTTGAAGTGACGTAATGCCTAAGGCATTTGACTGCTAACCAGAAGGCTGGTGGTTCAAACCCACTAGCCACTCCCTTGAAGGAAGACTGGGCAATCTACTTCCATAGAGATACTGCCTTGGAAACCCAAGGATGGGTTGCTATGAGTTAGATTTGACTCGACGGCAGTGAGGGTTTTTTTTTTTTTTTTAAATCCCTGAAGTTGATCCTAACCTTAGCCTCCTCTAATTGCTGCAATCACCTTTCAACTTGAAGCAACTTCTCCCCTGTTACATTTATAAATACAACATGAACCTAGAATGTTAGAGTTGACTTTATTTGATACGGAAGCACAAGGAACCCAAACTTTGTTTAACTGCTATAGCTCTACCACCTCAAGTCCTTCCTTAAGTCGAGCCCTATCTCATTTCATATACTTCTCAGGTATTTGAGAACGTGGTGGCACACAAGTGAAGACACTGATCTGATTTTATAGTTTAGTTTGCTGTTTACCAAGTGTGTGATTCTGGGTTACCTACCTAAAACTCCTAATCTTCACTTTCCTTATCTATAAAATAGGGATAAAAATAGTAAATATCTTATAACTTATAAGGTATATATTGTAATGAGTAAATGAAGAAATATATATATATATAAAGTATCTAGCATAGTACCTGGTAGACAAAAGGTGCTCAATAAATGTTATCCATCATTGTCATCAATAGTCTCGTCATGACCATCACATTCAGTAGCAGTACCTGACACTTGCTATACCATTCATATCTGAGCGTGTTTGCTTTGTTGATCATAAGGAGGTAGAGTCTTTAGATGTGATTTAAGGGTAGAGTAGAGTCAAAAGGAAGAAAATCTCTGTGAATTATACAGTTCTAAAATGTACCCCTGCCCATCTGTTTTTGCTTCCTTGGAAGAAAAACAAATAAGCAAGGGAGACTCTGCCTCTTGAAATGTGCATATTGATGGATGTTGTTCTTTATCCACTTGCAATTGATTTTCTTTATCAATTGTTGTTGTTTATCCTTTGCAATTGATGAATGCTGTTCTTTGTCCACTGTAACACAGTGTGGTAGAGCCAGGAAGGTCTGATTATCTGAGCTCTGGGCTCCAGAATGTCTTTGTTACTAATGAGTAAGCAGAATGACTTTAGCCAAGTTACCCATCTCTCTGGGTTTCTGCACCCTCCCTTGTCAAGTAGGAACATAAACTCTACACTCTCATGTGCTTTTGGATTTGGGCAATTTGTGTTTTGTTTATGATGTATCCACATCACTCCTTTTTTTCCCCCTTCCATTTCCCAATTAAGAACACTTGGCAGAAATGATAACAAACAGGAAAACAGTGCCCTCTAGGGCCTTTCAGAGGCATGCCTATATTGAGGATGTGTGGGTGTATAACCCCCTGATTGAGCATCCTTAAGGGACCTGAGTGCTTCCTAAGGCCTACCTGCCATTGCTTCTTAGTTGGGATGTTCAATGTTGTTTCAATCTTGAGAATTTAAGGAAATTTATTTTGAATAATTTTGAAACCCCAAAACACACACTCATAGACAAAACCTGGAGAAAACTTGGAAGTACAGAAACCCACGTCAAGGTAGGGAATTATTCGGGGGCTGGGCAGGCAGGAATTAAATCCCACCTGAAGAGATCAAGCATCCTTTGTCTCAAAATAAGTTTAACACATAATGAACTACAGCCTTTTTGATGTTTCCATTGTGACAGTTAAGAAAATGTTCAAAACATTTAAGCAAGGTAAATTTTAGTATTTTCATTAATGCAATATTTTAATTTTTTTTACAAAATAAAAGTTATTAAATAAAGTCCATTTTGGTTTATGTTTTGGGGTTTATTATTCTCCTTCCTAACACAATCAATAGGCAACAATCAATAGAAGAGAACACTGGTCTCTCCTAATCAGCAGAGTCATTGAAAATTACAAATTATCTGGTCTAATCATCACATCATACAGATGAAGAATCTGGTAACCCAGCTCTTTTATTTTCAATCCAGAGCTTTTGATACTTTCTGGGAGAGTAGACGTAATAGTAATTGTTGCTGTGGCCATTGAGTTGACTCCAACTCTAGTGACCCTATATGACAGGGTAGAACTGCCATGTAGGGTTTCCTAGGTTGTAATCTTTAGAGGAACATATTGCCAGGTCTTTTCTCCCACAGAGTTGCTGGTGCATTCAAATCACCAGCCTTTCAGTTAACAGTGCTTTAACCATTGTACCACCAGGTCTCCTCAATAATAGTAATGGTAATATATATTCACTACAAATAATAAGGAGCTCTGGTGGCGTAGTGCCTAAGGCATTTGACTACTAACCAGAAGGCTGGCAGTTCAAACCCACCAGCCACTCCTTGGAAGGAAGACTGGGCAATCTACTTCCAATAGTGATATCGCCTCAGAAACCCAAGAAAGGGTTGCTGTGAGTCAGAACCGACTTGACAGCAGTGAGTAATGGTAAGGTATTATACACTACAAATAATAATAAGCATTAATTTACTATGTGCCAGGCACTCTGCCCTATAATCCTCCTATCATCCTTACAACAGGATAATGAGATAGTTATTATTATCTCCATTTTACAACTAAAGAAATGGAAGCATGGAATATTGCCATAAATTGCTAAGTAATTGCCATAAAACTTGTATTTTCTCAACACTTGTGGCCTTTTTATATGCAACCACAAATCTAACTCATATTCAAATTAATATTGTTGTTGTCAGGTGCCATCAAGTCATCTCTGACTCATAACGACCTTTCATGCAGCAGAACAAAACACTGCCCGGTCCTGTGCCAGCCCCATAATCCTTGCCATACCTGAGCCCATTGTTGCAGCCACTGTGTCAATCCATCTCGTTGAGGGCCTTCCCCTTTTTCATTGTCCCTACACTTTGCCAAGCATGATATCCTTCTTCAGGGAATGGTCCCTTCTGACAACATGACCAAACTAAGTAAGATGAAGTTTAGCCATTCTTGCTTCCAAGGAGAATTCCAGCTGCACTTCTTTCAGGACAGATTTGTTCGTTCTTTTAGCATTTCATGGTACTTTCAACATTCTTCTCCAACACCACAACTCAAAAACATCGACTCTTCATTGGTCTTCCTTATTCATTGTCCAGCTGTCACATGCATATGTTGTTGTTGTTGTTATGTGCCTTCGAGTCAGACCCAACTCATAGCGACCCCTCCTTGGGTTTCCAAGGCAGTATCACTACGGAAGTAGATTGCCCCATCTTCTTTCTGAGGAGTGGCTGGTGGGTTTGAACCTCTAGCCTTCTTGTTAGCAGTCAAGTGCCTTAAGCACTATGCTACCCATGGCTTGTGTCAAGCGCACCTTAGTCTTCAAGGAGACATCTTTGCTCTTCAACATTTGAAAGAGATCCTTTGCAGCAGATTTGCCCAATGCTATATGACATCTAATATCTTGTCTGCTGCTTCCATTGGTGTTGATTGTAGAACCAAGTAATATGAAGTCTTTGACAACTTCAATCTTTTTCCATTTATCATGATGCTGCTTATTGGTCCTGTTGTGAGGATTTTTGTTTTCTTTATATTGAGGTGTAATCCATACTGTGGACTGTAGTCTTCGATCTTCATCAGTAAGTGTTTCAAGTCATCCTCATTTTCAGCGAGCAAAGTTGTGTCATCTGCATAATGTAGGTTGTTAATGATTCTTCCTCCAATCTTGATGCCACATTCTTCTTCATATAGTCCAGCTTCTTGGATTATTTGTTCAGGATAGAAATTAGTAGATATATATTTAGATAGATACCACTGTGTTTTTTATGATCTATATCTGTAGAATACTTGTAACAGCTTATTGAAAGCTCTTCTTAATTATCATGAGGATATGGTGTGGAACAAAGAGATGGAATAGGTGATAGATGGACTCTAGGGAAACGGTTGGAAGTGGTTAGTCTCAGAACTGATCAGTTAGGGACCAGTTGTTTGGAGTGAGGTGAAGCTTGAGGGTCAATCATGATCCTTCATCAGTTAATGGGCCCATTGAGCAAGTATGTTGTTGTTGTTGTTGTTTGCCGTCGAGTCGGCCCCGACTCATAGCGACCCCTCCTTGGGTTTCCGAGGCAGTATCACTACAGAAGTAGGATTGCCCAACCTTCCTTCCGAGGAGTGGCTGGTGGGTTTGAACCGCCTGCCTTCTGGTTAGCAGTCAAGTGCCTTAGCCACTATGCTACCAGAGCTCCCTGAGCAAGTATATATAAAAGAAAAAAAAAGCTTAATTCATATTAAATCTTTAATAAACTCCAGGCACATACATTTATATTTTCTTCTCTTCTTTGGTAATTGCACACAAATGCACACTGACTATCTGAACACATAGTTTTGTGTTGTTCTAACAGTATTTTTCATATGCATTTTTTCTCCCATCTCATTTTAATTGGCTGTATGATATTATTCCTTCATCATAGTTTGCTTAGTCATTTCCCTGCTGTTGAAGCTTTGGATTGTTCCCAGCTGTATGTAGCACTGCTATACCACTTCCAGACAATTTCTAATTTGGATAATATTTTTCCTTAATGTATATTCCTGAAAGTTTAAACATTATGTCAAAATATTTAATATAGTATAGTTTCGGCAGTATATTGCTAGATTGATTTCCAGAGAGACTAAAAAAGAAGTGGCAAGACGAATAGCATTGCATATGCTTTCCATTTTTGTGATTTACTCACCAAATTGGTATTTATAATTTTAATGTTTTTTTTTTTTTTTACCAAAGAACCACAAACAATGGCAGCATCACAACTCACCAACAAAGCCAAAACCAAGAGCACCATTATCATCATCAGATACAGTCACCATTAATACCACCACCATCATCATCATAGGCTTCAACAACACAACCTGCAACACCACCAACATCATCACTTATTTACTACCACCACCACCCTGAAACCACCTACACCACCAGCATCACCACCACACTGTTATTTTTACCACCATCATCAGCTACCATCACCAACACCTTTTGCTGTTAGGTGCTGTTGAGTAGACTGTGACTCAAAGCAACCCTATTTACAACAGAATGAAACTCTTGTCTGGACCTGTGCTATCTTCATAGCCATTGCTATATTTGAGCCTATTGTTGCAACCACTGGTCAATCCATCTCCTAGAGGGTCTTCTCCTTTTTCTACTGGCCCTCTGCTTTACCAAATATGATGTCCTTCTCCAGGGGCTAGTCCCTCTGGATAACATGTCCAAAGTATATGAGATGAAGTCTAGCCATCCTCACCTTTAAGGGGCATTCTTGCTGTACTTCTTTCAAGACAGATTTCTTCATTCTTCTGGCCGGCCATGTTATATTCAATATTTCTCACCAACACCATAATTAAAGTGCATCAATTATTCTTTGATATTCCTTTTTCATTGTCCAGCTTTCTCATGCATATTAGGCAATGGAAAATACTATAGCTTGGATCAGGTGCACCTTAGTCCTCAAACTGCCATCTTTGCTTCTTAATACTTTATAGAGGTCTTTTGCAGAATATTCACCCAGTGCAATACGTTGTCGTTTGATTTCATGACTTCTGCTTACATGAGTGCTGATTGTGGTTCCAAGTAAAATGAAATCCTCGACAACTTCAACCTTATCTCCATTCAAAGTGATGTTGCTTATGGGACCAGTTGTGAGGATTTTTGTTTTCTTTATGTTGAGGTGTAATTCATACTAAAGGCTGTAGTCTTTGATCTTCATCAGTAAGTGCTTCACATCATCTTCTCTTTCAGCAAGCAGGGTTATGTCATCTGCATATTGCCAGTTGTTAATGAGTCTTCCTTCAATCCTGATGCTGAGTTCTTCTTCATATAGTCCAGCTTCTTGGATTATTTGCTCAGCGTATAGATTGAATAAGTATAGTGAAAGAATATAATCCTGGCACACACCTTTCCTCATTTTAAACTGTGCAGTATTCTCTTGTTCTGTTCGAACAATTACTTTTTGGTCTATGGACAGGTTCATCATGAGCACAATTAAGTGTTCTTGAATTCCCATTATTTGATACATTGTCCGTAGTTTGTTACAATAGTCTAACACTTTTGCATAGTCAATAAAACAGTAGTAAACATCTTCTTGGTATTCTCTGCTTTCATCCAAGGTCCATCTGACATTAACAATGATATTCTTATTTCACATCCTCTTCTGAATCCAGCTTTAACTTATAACCTGTACCTCCACCAACACCACCAATTCTCATGAACCACCATTAACATTACCTTAACCAATACCAACAATAACACCATCACCATCATCACACAACCAACAAAAAAAACAGTACTACACCACCATTAGATACATCATCAACAGCATTGCCATCATATACTGCCATCACCATTGTCGTCACCAATATCAACAATACCATCACATTGTCACCATCACCATCATCACACAACCAACAAAAAAACAGTACTACCACCACCATTAGCTACATCATATACTACCATCACCATTGTCATCACCAACATCAACAATACCATCACATTGTCACTATCACCTTGACTACCACCAACACCAGCACCAAGACTATCATCACTATCTTCCACCACTATTCCTCCTACTATTCATGCAAACATTCAATATATGCTATGCACTGTATTAAATGTTTTATTTGTATCAATCATGTTGTCCTTGCAATAGCTCATAAAAATAGATAATAATGCACTGTTACTGATTAGAGAAATATAGTTGAGAAGTTAGGATCCATTATCCACACATATAATTGTCTGACTCCAAAGTGTGTACTCTGAACTGCCAGTGACTACACTTAGTATAATAGATTGTGGCTTTTTAAAATTCTTTTGTTTACATTTCTTTAGTTGCTATTGAGGCTGAGCGCTTTTCCATATGATGATCTACATTTTCTAGTGTATATATGTTCTATTTATTTCCTATGACCTCATTTTGAATGAAAACTTAATATTAATATTAAATAATTATATCAATTGTCCATTTCCTATAGTAAAGCTTTACCTTTAACATTTTTAACCTGTAATTCTCTCATCTATATTTCTCTTTGAAACTGTTTTATATTTTTGTATTCTAGTATATCTACTTTATATCTAATTATATCTTAAGGAATCAGAAATGTTTCCTCTTTAATTGGAATAGATATAATCATTTCCTTTTAGTTGTCTTTTAAATGTTCATTTTCTTTCAAGTGCATTTTATTATAGTATATGATTTGAGGTATATACCTAATGTATCTACTGTACTGTGACATGATTCTCCCTTACATTAAATAATGATTACTTGTTATGTATGCATATTATATATTTTTTCACATAATAAATTCTTATAGTAATTTGAATTTACTTTTGAAATATATAGAAGCTCTGGTGGCATAGTGCCTAAGGCATTTGACTACTAACCAGAAGGCTGGCAGTTCAAACCCACCAGCCACCCCTTGGAAGGAAGTTTGGGTAATCTACTCCATAGTGATACTGCCTTGGAAACCCAAGGAGGTGTCGCTATGAGTAGGATCTGACTCGATGGTAGTGTTTTTTTTTTTTTTTTTAAATATATATTCTATTACATAATTTTTCAAGCTTTAAACCCAATGTCAAATACCAAAAACAAAACAAAAACTCCTTATCACTGAGTTGATTCTGACTCATAGCAACCCACTGGAGAGAATAGAACTGCCCCATAAAGTTTCCGAGGCTGTAATCTTCATGAAAGCAGACTGTCTCACCTTCCTCCTACAGAGTAGCTGGTGGGTTTGAACCACTGACCTTTCAGTTAGTAGTCAAGTGCTTAACCATTGTGCTACCAGGATTCCTTCAATGTCATATAGTTCTGATAATTATCACATGTTTAAAAATCTGTAAGATAGATATTTTATCTATTCCTTTGGGGAAAAAGAGAGAGAGAGAGAGAGAGAGTGTGTGTGTGTGTTGTATGCTTTTCTGCTTATTCTTTTGGAGGCATTTCAAAATAAGCATTTCAAATTTTAGTGACCGTATTATAGAGACCTTCATTATTATCATATGAATAGGGTGTATTGTTATCTAAGAATATTTGGTTTTCCATCCATAAATAAGTTGTAATTCTCCATTTATTCATTGTATTCTTGTTTCTCCTATAGAGTTTTATCATACCAAAAGCTCAAAATAAAAAATAAAAAATTCTTTTGATATGATAGAACGCTATCTAAGCATTTAATGATTTTTTTTTATCACCAAAGTACATAGATTTTATAGCATTGTGGAGCTTTTCTTTACTTAAATACCAGTTTTCAAGTAATTTTATAGAATTTAACTTCTACCAACTCATCTACTTTTGCTTTAACTGCAAAATTTAGGAAGATAAATGGATGGTTTGGATGTTGTAAGAACTTTCCTTGTCACTTGAAACCCAACATCCAAATTAGTAATAAAGATACTATCTTCTTTAAAGTCATAATGTTATCGAAAGGCTGAACCCCAGATGAGCCAATCTGGGAAAGAGACAGAGAGAGAGTGACTGCTAACTCATGGGTATTCATTAATGTAAACTTAGTTTGTAAACTAGAGCTGAGCATATGTAAAACTGTGACAGGAAGTAGAGTTTTGATACCAATAAACTTACCTTTTTCCAAATTCTGTGGAATTTTCTTTCCCTTTCAGGTGTCTGGGGCTCATATATGTTGATCTCTAGCTGAAGTATGAGCTAGAACGATGATCTCAGAAAGGGCTTCTGTGTCAACCCCACACAGCATTTGGTTGCTCTATTTCTCCCAAAGGTAGAGTACTGCCCTTGTGCTAATGCCTGGGATCCTGGGGAATGAGGACCATGTGGGTAGGCATTACTCTAAAAGGCAGAATCTAAGTTTTGAGATTAGATTTTGCAGTTGCAGCAATAGTAGATGAGTTCAATATACGTTCATTTTTTTCAGCAAATATCATTAAGCCATGTAGACCACTAAGTGTATGGATTTTTGTCAAAACATCTATCTGTGCTTTAATTTTTTCATCCATGATGAAAGTAAAAAGGGGAGAATTTAAGACATTGGACTAGGTGAGTTCCTTGGTATCTCTCACTTTAAAATTAGAGTATTTCTAATATTGCAGAAAGGAGCTCTGGTGATGTTAGAATTAAGCACTTAGCTGCTAACCAAAAGGTTGGCAGTTCAAACCACCCAGCAGCTCTGTGTGAAAAAGGCTTGGCAATCTGCTTCCATAAAGATTTAGTCACGAAAACCCCATGGGGAGGTTCTACTCCACTCTTTCACATGGGAGTCTCTATGAGTCAGAATTGACTTGACAGCACCCCACAACATATATCTCAGAAGGGCTACCCAAGAAGCTGAGCTAATGATCTCTGACATATTTAAAACTAATATCAGTAAGTTAGCCCTTTCAATATTCACTAAACCAATCCCAGGCTCTGTCTGAAGGCCCAGGTCTCAATCTCTTCTCCCGAGGCTCGCTGTCAGTGACTTTATCTCCTCAATATAATTTCAGTATCTTCAATCTACTTAACAAATTGCTTCTTGGCGAGTCCCTGTCTATGACCAAACACCAGTTCTTCCTGCAGTTCTCCAGTTATGTGCCACGCTGTACCTTCTGGCACCTCATAATGACCACATGCCTGACACAGATCTAAGATGGGCCTTCTGACATTGGTACGGTTCTGTCATGGATCCATCCACTTATTTATGTATTTATTTATTTATTATTGCTTTGGCTCTTCATTGATTTGTCACAGAGCACAGTCTATGTGCCAGTTCTCTTAGGCCTTTCTGCCCAGTAACACGAGTGGAAAATTTGTTCTTTCAAGTTGGCCAAACATGCTATCTGATGGATAAAATGTGACTAAAATATTGCATTTAAAATTTTTAAATCAATTGTATTTTCAATGTCCATCTGCAAAAATAACTTCTTAGCATTTCTGTGAGAATTAAAAGGGGGGGGATTAATGTCATCTACTCATGCAGAATAACGGTTATGGCCTTCTTATGGTGAAAGTCCTTGGTTATTCATGAGGGAAGCAAAAAAAGAAAAGAGTAGTACCTATAAATGTAGCACCTGAGATTGAATAAAAGTTGTTAATCTAAGATCAAATGAGCAGAGAATGGACACAGAATTAAAGGATAGGGATTCTCAAGAATAAGATGGCTTCCTTTATTACTTTCCAAGAAAGCTATCACAGCCTTTACACTGCAAAATACATAAGGTTTATAAGCCTTGAGCATTTGGGAAGCTACTAAAAAAGTTCTTGGTATTCTAAAATGCTACTGAATTAATTCAACATCCATTCATTTATTCAATGAGTGCTTACTGAATACATTTTTGGCATAGTCTCTAATCTTAAGGACATTGCAGACTAGTTGTGATAATAAGACTTATGGAGTGAAAAGAAAACTAATAACAGAACACAGTTTAAGATTAAATAACTGTTCTGGTTACTAGTGCCACTCTGGCAAGTATATATCACAAATGGGTTGGCTTGAACAAACAGGAATTTATTCTTTTACAATTTGGAGGCTTTAAGTTTAAAGTGCCAGGCTCTCGGGGCTGAATGAAAGCCCCTCAACCTTGGGGGTCCAGCTTTGGCTCCTGCTTCCATCCCACTGGAGCTAGAGGCTTTTCTTCACTCAGACAGCTGCTGGCTGCTGAGACTGACAAGCCCAAGATGGACAAGCAAAAAGGCACAGTCCCAATGTTACCAAACCACATGGCAGGTCATTAATTTAAGTCCATTGTAAGTCCCAAGGGCAGCAGAAAATGGCAGGCTGCTGAACAATGACATGGCTACTTGCAGGGTTCAAGTGTGCCATAAGCTAGAGACCATTCTCAAAGCTGTATCTTATATACAGGAAGCAGACCACATACCCAAAGCAGCTACTCAGCAGCTCCAATAGATTCCACCATGGAGTTAATTACCAATCTCACCATGGGGAATAACTATATTCAGCTGTCCAGTCACTCAACCAGGCCCAGCCAAGTTGACACACAAACTTAACCACCACAATAACAAAAAAAACTCAACTGCTGTTGAATTGGCTCCAACTCATGGCAACCCCTCCTTGGGTTTCCAAGGTAGTATCACCATGGAAGTCGATTGCCCAATTTTCCTTCCGAAGAGTGGCTGGTGGGTTTGAACCACTAGCCTCCTGGTTAGCAGTCAGATGGCTTAGGGACTTTGCCACCAGAGCTCCCCCACAATAACAAAGGGGGTAAAATAATGATCAAATGAAACAATAAAAGCAGCCCTAAGTTTCAAGAGAATGAGTCATTATAAACTAAAGGGTCAGAGACGTCTTCCTGGTAAAGTAGGACTTGAGCATTTGCACATGGGATGGATATAGGTGAGGCCATTTGGGTGGAAAGGAGTCATTGAAAACATACTCTGGCTGTGACAGACGTCTTCATCTGCTTCATGCTCCAGTCAAACCACTGGCCATTAGACTGACTTGACTACTGAAGCAAAATGACTAGTTATTTTAGTCCAAAGCAAAAGCAGACTGTGCACAAGCTGGATGTAACTCTATGTTAGTTTTCAGAAACAATTCTCAGAGATTCCATATCCAGAGGCAAACAAACCAAAAGAATAGCTAAGATGGAGGTATTGATAGGAGAGTCCAGGCAGAATTATGTCATTTAAAAGAAATTAAGGCATCAAACAATTGCAGGTACTTGTTAAACAATATATTTGGGCTCCTGAAATAAATGGCCATGCTATCACTTAATCAAAATACCTTTTACTTGAAGGAAAATATTTTCTGCTCCATTAGATTTTTCTTTCTTCTTCTTCTTCTTTTTATTAATGTTAGTCAGTGACTTGGAAATTTCTATCTTTTGAGAAAAACGTTGCAGTACAATGTAAAATAGGGAAAGGTATGTGGTTATTAAGGGTCAAGACACCTGAGTTCTGGGCCTGACTTTTTCTTTCATAAGACAATAGTGCAGCACCTACACTTATACAGGATTATTTGAGCATAAAGATGATATAAATTAAAAAAATTTGTTTTGAGCAATTATTTTGAACTAGGTACTTCCACATTCCATGTGTTATTTATTGCTGAGGACAATAATTCACATTAAAGATCCCAGGTGATGCTAATGGTTAGGCACTGGACCATTAATAGAAAGGTTGGTGGTTTAAATCCATCCGATAACTCTGTGGGAGAAAGACTTGGTGATCTGCTCCCATAAAGACCACAGCCAAGAAAATCCTATGGGGTGGTTTTACTCTGTTATAAAGGGCCATTATAAATCAACATGAGCTGAAGGTAGCTACAAGAGCAACAGCAACATTAATAGCCCTACTGTGGGAAACTACAATTTAGAGAGATTAAATAATTTACCCAAGGTCACATAGTCACCCTTTCCTTTAAGGTTCAAACAACACCCTTCCAGCCCATGACCTGCATGGTTGTTCTGCCTTCCATCAGTTAGTGGCTCCTACTGCAAGGTCTCAGACAGAAGGTGGAAAGAGAGCAGGCTAGAGGTGACGTGTTGTCAGCCTGGATCAACAAGGTGACATGAAAATCTCCGATTTGGCTAAGGTGGAAAATAGAGGTAGATTGATGGCATGTGGCACAGAACACCCAAACCATTGGCCACAACCACCTTTTCACTCTAAATGTGGTAGACATCTCAGTGTGAAACACCAGTATTGGGATTATTCCCCAGCTCAGGGCTATTTGCAGGGCAGGGCTTGGTTTCCATCTATTAGACTGATAAGGCCCTGTGCCACATATCTGTCTCAACCTTGACTGCATATTAAAATTACCTGGGGAGTTTTAAAAATAATCCTGGTGCCAGGCTTCATCTCAGATCAGTTAAATGAAAATAGTGATGGGAGATGGTCATAAATATTTTTAAAGCCTCCAAGTACAGCCAAATTTGCAAACAGGCACTCCATATTATACCCCAAGGAACAAAGGAAGGACCTCCCCATGGGCAAATTTGCACTCCCAGGATTTTAAGATCCAGACTCTTCAGTAGCAGGGAGAAGCTACTATGGCATGATTTGGAATAGTAACTTTTCATTTGTTTTGTTTTGTATTTGTTATACTAACAAATGATATGAGTCCCGAGATTCCACCCTAGGTCTCCTTACTGTAAAACACCATTGTTACCTTTAAAAGAACAATGTTGTGTTGTTGTTATGTGCCATCAAGTCAGCCCCGACTCATAGTGACCCCTCCTTGGGTTTCCAAGGCAGTATCACTACGGAAGTAGATTGCCTCATCTTTCTTCCGAGGAGTGGCTGGCATAGCCTCTTGTATTAACTTAAGGAGTTCTGGTGGTGTAGTGGATAAGGCATTTCGCTGATAACCAGAAGTTCAGTGGTTCAAACCCACTGTCTGCTCTGTGGAAAGAGGATGGGACGATCTACTTTGGTAAAGATTTACAGCCTTGGAAACCCAATGAGGGTGTCACTATGAGTTGGAATCGACTCAATGTCAGTGAGTTTTTTTTTTTTTTTAATTTTTTCTATTAACTTACCTGAGCCCTGGTGGAACAAATGGCTAAGCACTGGACTGCTAACCTAAAGGTCCACTGTTCAAATGCACCAGACACTCTGTGGGGAGAAAAAGATGTGTCAGTCTGCTTCCGTAAAGATTCATAGCTTTAGAAACCCAATGGGACAGTTCTACTCTGTCCTACTGGATTGCTTTGAGTCAGAATCGACTCAATGGCTTTTTTTTTTTTTTAATTTATTACCTTAGCATTTATAGCCATCTCTTCTGCTTACTCCTAAAATTGGACCTCTAATTCAAAATGTTGACATAAATAAATAAATAAAATCACATTATAGAGATACTGTTGTTGGTGATCATTCCTTCTGGTTACAGCAGTGCCTAGGGGCAGTGCAGGAAAGACTCCCCAGATGTAGAGATAAATCTAGAGATAAATTGATCTCTGGCTAAAAATTTAATTTTACAAAATGATGTGAGTCTCCCATCCTTTGGCTTTTCTTCTCCCTTCTTTACACGGGATTGTTGTGGGCCTTCAGAATCAAGACGTAAAAGCTAAATGGGCTGATACTGTCCTGAAAAACTGGGTAGGTCTTCCAGTGTGTACTGATTAGGTCCGAAGGCAATGGAGAGCTGCAGGAAAGATCTGAGCCGCTGACTCTCCTCTCTTCACTTCATCTACTCCAATGGCAGGAGAATAACAACTGTGGATTTCCAGGCTCTACACTAAGGCACGGGGCTATGGGAAGGGCTCAGAGAAATCCATTTTTAAGAAGCTCCACAATAATTCTGGTACAGACTGTTCTAGGAAATTTTGCTTCCCCCACACCCCTTGTTTGGAATGCAGGCCTTTGTGCTATTGTCCTCTCCTGAGATGCTCTTTGAAAATGCAGATGTGACCAGCCTGGGTAACTCACTAAGTTCTTCTGTGCTGTGGGTAGATGTGAGAATGACAGCTGTAGGAGGGTCTCAGTTCTTGTTTATTGTATGAATGATAGGAAAGTAAGATCTGTAAGATCTGTTAGTATGCTAGAGTTAGGGTTGAATCTAGAGAAAAGCCTGCCGAAGAGGGATTTGCCTTTCTGAAGACAAGAGGTGGTTGATTCAGATAGAGGCAAGAACCTTCCTAGCACAAAGAGATTTTGAGAGATGGTTGGGCAGAGGAGGCTGGCTGAGATGCCTGGGTCTTGCTCCACAACTTATTTTTTTTTAAATTAGAATAGTAACACTTGCTTCTTATAACCAACCAACCAACAAACAAAACCAATATAAAGTAAAAATTGGAAAGTTCCTGCCCCAATCACATTGTCTTGAAATAACCACTGTTTATATTCAGCAATCAACATCCATGGAAACAGCATTCAAGAAATCAAATGATGATGTGTGCACTGGGCAAAGGTGCTGCAAAAGACCTCTTTAAAATGTTAAAAAAGTAAAAATGTCACTGTAAGGACTAAGGTGCACGTAACCCAAGCCATGGTATTTTCAATCACTTCATATTTTTGCAAAAGCTGGACAATACATAAGGAAGACCAAAGAATCGATGCCTTTGAATTATGGTGTTAGCGAAGAATACTGAATATACCTTGGACTGGCAAAAGAAAGAACAAATCTGTTTTAGAGGAATTACAGCCAGAATGCTCCTTAGAAACAAGAATGGTGAGACTTTGTTTCACTTACTTTCATAGTGCCTAAGGCATTCATGTTATTAGTCACTATGAGTCCAAATCAACTTGACAGCAAATAACAACTACCCCTGGAGAAGGACATCATGGTTGGTAAAGTAGAGGGTCAGTGAAAAAAGAGGAAGATCCTCAACAAGGTGGACTGACATAGTGGCTGAAAAAGTGGGCTCAAACATAGCAACAATTATGAGGATGGCACAACATTTTGTTCTGTTTTACATAGAGTCTTGTGTGCCTAACCCAAGCCATGGTATTTTCAATCACCTCTTATGCATGTGAGAGCTGGGCAATGATTAGGGAAGACCAAAGAAGAATTGATGTTTTTGAGTTGTGGGTTGATGAAGAATGCTGAGAGTACCATGGGCTGCTAAAAGAACTAACAAATCTGTCCTGAAAGAAGTGTAGCCAGAATACTCCTTGGAAGCGAGAATGGCCAAACTTTGTGTCAGAAGGAACCCTTCCCAGAAGAAGAATATCATGCTTGGTAAAGTGGAGGGTCAATGAAAAAGTGGAAGGCCCTCAACAAGATGGATTGACACAGCGGCTGCAACAATGGGCTCAGGCATAGCAAGGATCATGAGGATGGCAGAGGACCAGGCAGTGTTTCATTCTGTTGTACATAAGGTCGCCATGAGTCGGAGACAGCTCAATGGCACCTAACAACAACAACAACAATACATGGAGCCTTCATGAGTTGGAACCAACTCAGCAACACTTAACAACAAAAAAATTTCTCACTGGTGCGATTCGAGTTTACTAGCCTTTTCATACATTGATTAGTAACTGTGTCCTTCTTCTGTGAATTAACTGTTTGTGTCTTGTACTTGAGTGATGGTTCACCATTGTGCTTTCCCACATTGTATTTTCTTATTTTCACTGTGAAATTTGTTGACAAAAAGCAAAAAGTTATGTTTGAAGACAGCATATTCCATGGAGAGGGTAAGGGACAAGGAAGACATTTTCACTTTATCAAGGTATCAATAGTGGCAAGTGCTTTATATATTATTTAGTATATAAGGACTATAAGAACTGGAGCAGCATCTTATATTCTGCAAAGCACAGTGATGGAAACAACAACAACAATAATAACAACGACAACAACCAACAACAAACTCATTGCCGTAGTGTTGGATCAGACTCATAGCGACTTCTCCTTGGGTTTCCGAGGTGGTATCACTACAGAAATAGATTGCCCAACCTTCCTTCCAAGGAGTGGCGGGTGGATTTGAACTGCCAGCCTTCTGGTTAGTGGTCAAATGGATGAGAATAAAGTAGGATCTTAATCTGTAGTAGTTGAATACATGAGTCAATGTGTATAAATACACCAATATAAACATATACAATGTGCTTTTCTCTGTTCTAGGCACAAAGAAACAAAGAAAAGAAACACTGTCTGTCTTCTAAAAGCTTGAAGCTGTGTTTGTTGGGGCTGTGGATGTGTAGAATGATAATTATAATGTAATCAGTGATTTAAAAGAGCTCTGGTGGTATAGTGGTTAAAACATTTGGTTGCTAACCAAAAGCTAGGTGGTTTGAACCTACCAGCCATTCTGCAGTCTGCTTCTGTAAAGGTTTACAGGCTTGGAAACTCAATGGGGGTCACTGTGAGTCAGAATTTACTCAATGACAGTGAGTTTAGTTTTGGTTTTAAGTGATTAATGGAGAGATGGTTAGATGACTCTTAGATTTTGAGAAATTTGGTTTAGAGGGCAAGACAGATACATAAAGAAATAATTTCAGTGTAATGGAAAAAGTTTAGAGGTTTGCATAAAGTGCTATGGAAGCATGAATTTTAAGGATGAGGAATAGTTTGGAAAAGCGTTTTAAGCAACATGAGCAAAGACACAGAAATGTGAAAGAGTAGGGTGTGTATGTAGAAAAGGAAAAAAACATAGTGGGATTCCCAGAATCTGTGGAGCCTGAAGCCAAATGAGGTTAGGTGAGCATACAAGGAGAAGACAGGGAGCATGTTACCGCCTGTTATTGTGCTGGAAGCATGTCCAACACAAAATCACCAAAGGGATTTGAGCAAGGGCAAAGTGTTATCTGATGTGCATTGTAGATGGCTTACTTTGGCCACCAGGCAAAGGATGGTTTTGGGGGCAGAGTGTGTGGCCAAGGGAGAGATCAGTTAGGAAGGTTGTGTGACTGACCATTCAGGCCTGAGGAGATGAGGCTGCAATAACAAGGATGAAGATTGGAGGGATTTGGGTAGAGAGACTTGGTAATTAGTTGGATTTGGGATATTTGGGTTAGTAAACAAAAATGTGTGTTTGGTTTCTGGTTTGGGTGACTTGATGGATAAGATCACTAACTGGAAATGAATATACAGGGTTGGAAGAGGATTTGGAATGAAAAATTATTATTAGTATAGTATTTATTAGTATATATTAGTATAGTATAGTATTTTGGAAATGTTGAGTTTGAGGAAACTGGACACTCAAGGGATGTACCCAGTAGACATTTATATATTAGTATAAGGCTCTCAGGGAAGTTATCCAAAAAACCAAAAAAACAAACTCACTGCCATTGAGTCGGATCCAACTCATAGAGATCCCTCCTTGAGTTTCCAAGGTGGTATCAATACAGAAGTAGATAAGAGCAAAAAATTAAGATTTGAAAATGAATGAATAAATTCAGAAAGGCAACAAATTTTAAGGTAGGGCTCTTTTTGAGCCTCATCCATAACTCACTCAAAACTAGATGTAACTCTTGGGAGAAGTTCATTATCCATTTCAATTCCTTTCATAACTGCAGATCTGGAGTGAATTTTAGCCTGGCCCTTTGAAGCCCTTTTGATCCCTAACAGCAGCAGGGGAAGCCCAGCAGTGTAATAACCCAAACCTTGCTCTTCAACATTGAATGAAAATGGTCTATTGTTGATGAGTTGTTAAAGGTTTCTTCCTCAGAGGATCAATTCTGCAGCCCAGCAATAGTTTACTTGTGGTGAAAGGAAAATTGGGGTTTTCTGGTATGTGCTACACTGTGAAATCCAACAGGACTCTTCTTTGTGAAAAGTTAGGTTCTCCTTAGCAGTAAGATTTGAAGGGAAGGGAAATGTGTCTTTTAGCTCTTGCCTGTTACTATCAGCATCAACTAATTTTTTATTACGTATTTGTCAGTTTAAATGACCCAGAGCCCAGGTTTCAGGGAGATTTCATATAGGATAAGAAAGACATCAAGGTACAACACGGGGTTACATATGACAGGTCCTGGCTCTACCACTTCCAGCTCAGGGAACTTGGAGAAGTTATTTACTTCTCTGAATCTAAGTTTCCTGATCTTTTAAAATGGGGATAATAAAAATAATATCTGTCTTCATACTTCTCATGACTGCTGTTTTCATAAAGCAATATTTTTGGAAATTCTGTGCAAATGCTATTGTTGTTTGAAGATGACTGGCAGAGTGCCTACACCTAGCAAAAAACAAAACAAAACAAAAAAACGTTACTGTCAAATTGAGTTCAACTCATGGTGACCCCATGTGTGTCCTCTTATGCACTTAGCAGGCCTTCATAAACTGTTGTTGAATGAACTGTGCCATGTGCAGCAGTCATCCATTTGCTTACTTATTCAACAAATGCTCAGTGGGTCCTTACTATGTGCCAGGCACTGTGCTCGTTGTTGTATGGTTGTTGTGTCTCATCTAGTAAATTATGCCTCATAGTAATCCCATGCGACAGAGTGGAACTGCCCCACAGGGTTTTGTCGCCTGTAAAACCCAAAAGATATTTTTGGGAGCAGATTATCAGACCTTTCTCTAGTGGAGCCACTGTGTGGGTTCAAACTGCCAACCTTTCAGTTAGCAGCCAAGCACTTTACCATTATGCTCCTAGGGCTCCTTGTTGGGCCTGTGTATGCATTATGGGCCCCATGCAATTTACTGGAGAGGAATGTAAACAATCTTTTTTTTTTTTTTTTT
>NW_006921621.1:11403357-11405423 GCF_000298275.1 Orycteropus afer afer
ATGCCTGTCTTTTGTTTGGCTGGAAGCCACAGGTGTGGGTTCAGTTCCAGACCTGAAGGGCAGCTAGAGGCCATAGTCTCAGTGGTTCCACCAGGCTCTATCAGACCAGCAAAACTGGTCCTTCCCCCCTTTTTTTTTTCCAAACGATTTTGAGTTTTGTTCCACATTGTTCTCCCTCTCTATCCAGGATCTCCTACATAGGTCCCCCTCCGAGTGTTTGACAGTGGTAGCTATCCTCTAGTTCTTCTGGTCTCATAGCTGTATAGGCTGCAGATCGCATGGTATACCAGTAGCTAGGACTAATTATTTCCATGAATCTTTGGTCTTCTTCATTCTTCTTTGCTCTGGATAAGGAGAGACCCATCGTTGCATCTAGGTGGCTGCTTGCAAGCTTTTAAGATCCCAGTCACTACTTGCCAAAGTGGGAAATGGAACAATGTTTTGTGTAGTATGTTATGCCAATTGAGCTTGATGTTCCCTGCGACTATGGTCCTGAGGCCACAGGTTCAACTACTTGGTCCCTCTGGGTAGCTGGCCATGACCAAGAAGTGACCACAACCTTGTCCCTTGTCAGCTCTACTGTGCACCTGGGAATTCTAACAGAACATACAAATAGACTTATAGAACCATTGTTTGCCAACCCTATACATGGTCTTGGGTACACTCCTTGTTGCAAAGACATACCTAATAGTTCAGCCTGTCCACCCCTCTATGCACCTGTATATCCATGTTTGCCTTCACTGACAATGCAGTACTGTATGTGCAAAAGAGGTCATCTTTGTTGTCTGCACCTCCCACGCACCTCTCTATGTCATCCTCTTCCTCAGTGCCACCATGTTGACCACTCATATTTGGTACATTGTCCTTTTCTTCACCCAAATCAATACTTATCTCTACCTATCTAACAGTGTTCCTTCCTTTTCCCTCCCACCCTTGGTAACCAACAAAGAAAGTTTTCTTTCATATATAAACCTTTCCTTGACTTTTACAATAATGGGCCAAAACAATATTTGTCCTTCTGTGATTGACTTATTTCACTCAGCATAATATCCTCCAACTTCATCCATATTATGTGATGTTTTGAAGATTCTATGTTATTCTTTAGGGTTGCATGGTATTCCATTTTGTGTATGTATCAAAGTTTGGTTATCCATTCCTCAGTTAATGGACACCTAGCTTGTTTCCATCTTTTGGCTATTGTAAATAGTGCTGTGATGAACATGGGGGTGTATGTGTCCTTGTCATGGCTCTCACTTCTTTAGGCTATATGCCTAGTAATGGAATGGTTGGGTCAAATGGTATTTCTAATTCCAACATTTTAAGGAATCGCCATACTGTTTTCCACAATGGTTTTACCATTTTACTGTCCTCTTTTGGAGAAGTCTTTGGAAGCACATAAAAATTTAATTTTCAGAAGGTCCCGTTCATCTAGCTTTCGTCTGCTGTTTGTTCATTGTGGGTTATGCTTGATAGTATATTTATGCCATATATTAAGGCCCCAAAATATGCCCCTAGTTTTTCCTTGAGGAACTCTATAGTTTTAGGTTTCACATTTAAGTCTTTGATCCATCTAGAGTTAGTTTTTGTGTATGGTGTGAGGTACAGATCTTGTTTCATTTTTTCTGCAAATGGATATCCAGTTTTGCCAGAACCATTTATTAAAAAAAGCATTCTCTTCCCCATTTAATGGATTTCAGCCCTTTGTCAAAGATCACCTGACCATAGGTTGATGGATCTATTTCTGGGTTCTCAATTCTATTCCATTGCTCTATGTGCCTGTCATTGTACCAATACCAAGCAGTTTTAACTACTGTGCCTGTATAGTAGGTTTTGAGATCTGGGAGTGTGAGACCTCTTACTTTGTTCTTCTTCTCCAATAGTGCTTTGCTTATCCAAGGTCTCTTTCGTTTTCATATAAAGTTAGTGATTGGTTTTTCCATATCCTTAAAAAATGTTGATGGGATCTGGATTGGGATTGCATTGAATGTATAGATTACTTTGGGTAGAACTGACATGTTCACAATGTTCAATCTTCCTATCCACGAGCATGGGATGTTCTTCCATTT
>NW_006921621.1:11405910-11408616 GCF_000298275.1 Orycteropus afer afer
GCCCTTTATTATGTTGAGGAATGTCCCTTTAATTCCTATTTTGCTGAGAGTTTTGATCAGGAATGGGTGTTGGATTTTATCAAATGCCTTTTCTGTATCAATTGATGTGATCATGTGGTTCTTTTTTTTGGTTTTATTTATGTGGTGGATGATGTTGATTGTTTTTCTAATGTTGAACCATCCCTGCATACCTGATATGAAACCCACTTGGTCATAATGAGTGATTTTCTTGATATGTTGTTGGAGTCTATTGGCTAGGATTTTGTTGAAGATTTTTCTATCTATATTCATGAGGGATATTGTTCTGTAGTCTTCCTTGTTAGTGATGTCTTTGCCTGGTTTTGGTATCAAGCTCATGCTTGCTTCATAAAAGAGTTAGGGAGGAGTCCTTCCTTTTCTGTGTCTTGGAATAGTTTGAATAGGATTGGTGTCAGTTATTCTCTAACTGTTTGGTAGAATTCTCTGGTGAAACTGTCTGGGCCAGGACTTTTTTTAGTTGTTAATTTTTTCATGACATGTTCAATTTCTTCTTTTCTGATCTGTTCAACTTTTCCACATTAGTCTGTGTTAGTTTAGGTAATTGGTGTATTTCAAGATATCTGTCCATTTCTTCCAGATTTTCAAATTTTTTGGAGTACAATTCTTCATAGTATCCCATTATCCTTTTTATTTCAGTTGGTTCTTTTGTGATGTCACCCATTTCATTTCTTATTCATGTTATTTGTATTCTGGAATGTAAACAATCTTAACACCAGATGTGTGGACGATAGAGCTGTGCTGCATGCAGTATAAGGCAATCTACTTCCATAAAGATTTACCACCTTGGAAACCCAATGGGGGTTGCTATGACCCAGAATCAACTCAATGACAGTGGGTTTTGGGTCTCTTTTTATTATACAAATATTTTATTTTCATTTGTGACAGGTGTATGTCGAGGGTCAGATCTATTTATTGTTCAGACAGGCCCTCTATTCTTTATTCACTACAGGATAAATGGTTAGCCAGTGGTGAGAGGCTCAGACCACCCTAGGCCTCCTTTTACTGGTGGGTGGAATGGGTGGTGTACAGTCAGCACTCATATGGTTAGGCAAGCAGCATCCCCATGACCAGCTGAGAAGGAGTAGTGAAGGAATTGGAGTTGACCAGCCAACTCAGCCAGACCACTTTGGTGGGGCTATTTTGCATCCTTCGGCCCTTTAATTTGATGACTTCCCTCAAGGAGCCTGCTGTCTGTGAGTAACGCAGAACTTAAGTCAGCATTTTGACCCTTTGGGCATTAACATTGGGAAACTTCATTAAGGGTTTTAAGTGTGCTGTCTACTGATGCAATTGCACTGTACCGTGTTAATTGGAGATAAATGACTGAGTACATATTCAATATTATTCCTTTCGGGACTTAATTTTATGAAAGAGGAAAAAGTGACAATTGTTGGGTTTACAAGATGCCAAAATAGCAAGGTTAAAAAAAAAATTCATTGCAATGTAATCCAGTTAATTTCAATGCAGTGTTTTTTTAAAACATGAAATCACTGAGATAAAATACCAGCCTTTGGGAGAGGGTTCTCCCATTCCTCAGATGTCCCTGCCTGGTGTAGGGGAATCCAGTGAACAAAAAATGTATACTATTGCAAAGGAGTCTGAGAATAATGTCTATCTTTAGTACAGGGGTGCATATAAGCCTTTCCAAAGTGCATTTAACTGAAGACACTATGAATAGTAAAAGAGCAAGGCAGATATTCTTTCCTCTAAGTGATTTATTGCAAATTTAACACATTATTTGGTGGTGCAATCATTATTTATGCTAGAGCTTTTTCATGGAATTACAAGTTCTGGGAAGATTTTTGCCAGTGATGTATTTAAATTACAAAGATTGCATAATATAATTACATAGGAAAAAGTGCAAATGTGGCCCCACAATGTAGACCCTATACATATGTTTGTTGTTGTTAGGTGCTGTAGAGTCGGTTCCTCCTCATGGAGACCCTACATACAACACAATGAAACATTGCCTGGTTCTGCATCATGCTCACAATTGTGTTCCCAATAGATAAAATGGAAGAATTCAAGCCAGGGTTTCAGTTAGTGAAGCATAAAATGCTTTGTCCTACCTCACTGCCTTCTCACATGCTATTATTCCCTTCTCCCTTCTGTTCAAACTTCAGATGACTGTCTCTTTTTCATCTTTCAGTTCTGGGCTTAAATATCACCTCCTCAGAGATGCCTTCCCATTGATCTTCCTACAAAGGAGGTTCCCTCACCTCACTGTGATTCTTTATCATTGTGCCACAGATTCCTCTAACAGCATTATCAAAACCAAACCAAAATCATTGCCATGGAGTTGATTCTGACTCAGCAACACCCACTGGATTTCCAAGGCTATGAATCTTTATAGAAGCAAATTGCCTTATCTTTCTTACGTAGAGCAGCTGGTGGGTTCAAACCACTGACCTTGTGGTTAGCTGCCAAGTGCCTTAACCACTACACCAGAGCTTCTTAATTGCATTTTCATAACTTATAATTTTTCCCATGACTGTTCTATCCAAGGAGTGTATCTACTTGAGGTAAATGTTCAACTCATATGCCTGTCTTTTCTTTGGCTGGAAGCCACAGGTGTGGGTTCAATTCCAGATTTGAAGGGCAGCTAGGAGCCATAGTCTCAGTGGTTCCACCAGGCTCTATTGGACCAGCAAGCCTGGTCCCCCCCCC
>NW_006921621.1:11419022-11421522 GCF_000298275.1 Orycteropus afer afer
TGACAATTTAGTATTAATCTTCTGGATTTCTATCTGTAGATTTAGAATCATATCTAATTTTTCATTTATTTTGTCATTTTGTTCTTGTATTTTCTCCCAAAATTCTTCTAGGTTTGTGTGTGTGTGTGTGTGTGTGTGTGTTTTCCTTGGTCTTCCTCTCAATCCTTTGAAGATACCTGAAGACAATTCTTTTGAATTCTTTATCAGAGAGTTCTAATGCTGCTTCTTCCTCAGGGATGTGTTCTGGGTCTGTATCCTGCTCCCTTGTTTCTACCACTTTATCCTGCTTCCTTATGTGGACTGTGATGGTCTGTTGTCTCTGAGGCATCATGGCGTTGTTGTATTTAGATCTCTGTTAACTTTTTGAAGAGCAGCCTAGGGTGATTCAGGCTCTTCTTGGTGGTTTTTTATCATTGGCCCGTTGGTGGAGAAGGAAGTAGTGGCTCTCGCTCAGGAAGTGAAGTTGCAGGAGGTGTGGGTGTAGTTGTGTCTTATGGGGACTGTTGTTGTCTCCCACTTAGTTAGACACAAATTACAATTGAATAGCCATCAAAAAACTAAAAGTACATGGACAAAAAAACACACCATGTAATCACACAGGAACAATAACCTAAAAAAGAAAAAAGGGAAAAAGAAGAAGAAAAAACAAGAAAACCTGCAATATCTGGAGATAGGGCACTAAGAGAACAAAAGCAGAGAAGCAAAATAATGAAGGGAAAAAAACGGGAAAAATCCAAAAAGAAAAATGAAGAACGGGGTTAACCACTTGAGAAAAAGGTGTGTGTGGGGGAAACATTTAAGTTAAAAAAAAAATTAAAAAAAAAATTTCAACCAGGAACAGGGAAAAAAAAAAAATGCTGAATACTAGGACCTGGGAGGGGAAGATTAAGAATAATAGTAAAAAGGACAAAAGTATTATTAATAGTAATTGTTTTTAAACAGACAAATACAAGCAAACTAATCACCAGAAAAAAGAAAGCAAAAAAGAGAAAAAAAAAAAAAATTGGTGGAGGACAGGGCAGGGCACCCAGGCTCCATCTGAGCACACAAACTCTGATGGAGTTTCTGTGGGCCCAAAAGGTAGGTGGGAGTGGGGATGGCCACACTTTGTTCACCAAGTGGCTTTGGGGTATAAGAGCAACAAGAGGAATGTCGTACCTTTTCAGTCTTACAGGTCCAGAGTGACCTTGGGGTTGCTGGAAAGCAGAATGTATTCTGAAGCCCCAGGAATCTGCAAGTATGTTGTCTCTTTAAATATCCAAAATAGTCAAGCCACTTTTAGACCTTCAAAGTGGCGGCATCCTCCAGACTGGCAAAAGTCCACAGCTCAGCCCGCCCTTCTCTTCACCTTCTCCGTTTATTCCCCAGCCACCAGAGCAGTCCTCTGTGCAGTCCCTGGCTAGCAGGGCTGATTTTTAAGTTAATTCTTAGGTCCTACCACCACTCAGCAATCTCCAAGCTGTCTGTGCTGTCAGGATCGCTCAGGATCACTGCCAGACCGCAGCTCTGTATGTCTCCTTTTTGATATTTTCACGCAAATTCTTCTGCTAATTGGGGTGTAGTCTACTTCTATATCCTTTCCTTCAAGGCTGTGAGGTCCAAGATTATCTTCTGTGCCTGTGTTAATTGGTTTCCCTTTTCTTTGTTGAAGAAGGTCTGTGCAGTCTTTCTGCCTAGTCTGCCATCTTCATGGCTGATCCCTATTTATTTCTTTACAAAGTTTTTTTCTGTCTCCCACCATGGATTACAAAACTCAACAGGCAAATGCTGTCCCTGACTGCTTTATTCCCCAAGATACCCAATGTCTGCAAGAATATTTGGTGTCTAATAGGCAATCAATAGAAAAATCAATGCGAAAATGAAAAACTGATTACAGAGAATGTTATCTCCATGGAAGAGGACTCATTTGTGAGGCAGCTGGTGTAGATCCAGTGATATCTTCTTGTTATGAAAACTTAAGCAATGAGCATCTTTTCTCAATACTATCAGCTTCATTTCAATTATGTTTTTCTAAAAGCACATTGCATCCTCTCAGCCACAAATGTATGGAGAATGGGAGTACCCGACAAGTGTTTTGAGTACTATGAGCTCCTTGTGGGCAGAAGCTGTATCTTACCCATATGTTTATCCTCAGCATTAAGCACAAGAGTGACACAGAACAAGTGTCAGGGTAATATTTGTTGTATATAACCAAACTCTGGTATTTGACTGCTTCCTGCCTTCTCTCTAGAAGAAAAAATTTGGAACAACTCAAGATAATATTCTTTGATTTTCTGTCCACCAAGCTTTGTGGGAGTAGGCTTAATCTTCCCAGCAGATCGCAAAAGATTGTACAATTGGGGAAAGTATATGGCAGAAATAGAATCAAAGCTACCTACCTAAATAAAGATTAAAGAGAACTGCTTATTACAATAAGGCACTTGACTGCTAACCAGAAGTCTTGCAGTTCAAACCCACCAGCCACTCCTCAGAAGGAAGATGGGGCAATCTACTTCCGTAG
>NW_006921621.1:11426522-11434798 GCF_000298275.1 Orycteropus afer afer
TTTACCTCCCTTTGTGTCCACACTCCCTGGTCTTGCCGTAGAGACACAATGTAACTGGTGCTTCTGTCACTGTTATCAAAATCCGCCAGTCCCTTTCTCCTGAACTTCTAGCTTTTGGATTATCTTGCAAGATCCTCAGTGGAGAATGTAAGGATGGTACGACCTGTTTAATTCCCATAGAGTATAGTGAATGTGTCCAACTAAATACTGTTGGAGCTTGCAGCTAATAATATACTTGTATTCTGGTAGTGGGTAAGGTGAACCTATTTTAAAATCTCCCCACAAGGATTATCATTATCTCATAATATATATACCTTTTTGTCATGGCTAAAGATAAAACTGCAATACACACTCTCAATCCAAATATACTTATTATATTTGGTTTTATTTTTTTACTCCAGTGAAAGTTTGTTCTATTTTATTGACTGGCCATAATTGGAAGCACTAGGTTTCAATGATCAGAGGTCTGTTTTATATTTCTGAAGTCAATGGTAAATGAGATTCAATATAAGGATTTGAAGCAAAGAATGTGTGGAAAGGGGATGTGGAAATAGAACCTGGTTACTTTAAAAGGTAGAACTTTACATTTTTTTAAAACTTAATTGTTTTGATCATGTTTAAAATGTGCATACAGACAATTCTCATTTTTAGTATATAATTCTATAGATTTTTCACACATACATAAATCTATTTAACCTCTATCACAAACAGGATACAGAACAGTTCCATCACTTCAAAAAAATCCCTTCATGCCGCCTTTTGTAGTCAAATTTTCCTTACCCCTAAACCCTGGCAACCCCTCATCTGCTCGCTCTCTGTATAATTTTGTCTGTTCCAGGACTTCATATAAATGGAATCATATAGTATGTACCTTTCGAGACTAGCTTTTTTCACTTAGCATAATACATGTGAAATTCATCTGTTTCTTATCTATGAATAGTTCTTTGTTTTCCCTTTTTTCTAAGTGATATGCTATTGCATGGATGTACCACAGTTTGTTTATTCATTTACCCATTCCAGGGCATTTGGGTTGTTGTTTCCTGTTCCAGGCAATTATGAATAATTCTGCTGCAAAAACATTTGCATACAAGTTTTTGTGTAAATACAAGTTTTCATTCTCTAGGTTAAATACCCAGGAATGCAACTTCTGGGATACCTGGTGGGTGTATCTTCAACTTTATTTGAACTTGCCAAACTGTTTTCCAGAATAGCTACACAATTTGAATTCCTATCAGCAATGTGTGAGGATTCTAGTTGCTCTATATTCTTGCTAGCACACAGAATTGATATTTTGTTTTGTTTTGTTTTTAATCGTTCTAATAAGTACATAGTGGTATCTCTTTTTTAATTTGCATTTCTCTACTGAATGATGATGGCATTAACATTATTTCATGTCCTTATTTGCCATCAGTATATTTTCTTTGATCAAGTGTCTTTTTAGATCTTCTGTTAATTTTTGTTTTCGGGGAGGGGAGATTGTTTCTTTTGTTATTGTTGAGTTATAAAAATTCTTTACACAAGGTTGCAAGTCCTTTGTTGGACATGTAATTAAAAATAGTTTCTCCCAGCCTGTGGCTTTATCTTTTCTTAACATTGACTCCCATGGACCAAAAGTTTTTAATTTTGATGAAGTTTACTCTATGAATTTTTTTCTTTTATGAATCATGCTTCTTATTTCTTAAGAAAGTCTTGATTAACTCAAGGCTGCGGAGATTTTCTTGTATACGTTTTCTTCAAACATTTTTATTGTTTTGTGTTGTACATTTAACTCTATGCTACATTTTAAGTTAATTTGCATTTGATATATGAAGTACAGGTTGATATTTATTTTTTGATACCCACTTGTTGAAAAGACTACCCTTTCTTTGTTGAATTGCCTTTGCACTTGTTAAAACAAAATCAATTATCATGTATGTGTGTGTCTATTGATGGACTCTGTTTTATTCCATTGATCCATGTGCCTAATATTCTGCCAATATTAAACTGTCTTGATCAAGGTAGCTTTTATAGAATGTCTTAAAAATACTCTATGGAAGAATGATTTTGTTCTTCTTTTTCAAAATTGTCTTGGCTATTTCAGTTCCTTTGTCTTTTCATAGAAATTTTTAGAATTAGGTTGTCTATATCTAGAAAAGTTTCTGTTGGGATTATGATTGAGATTGCATTAATCCTATAGATCATTTTGATGAAAATTGGTATCTTAACTATATTGAGTCTTAGAATCCATGTACATGGTAAGCCTTTCAATTTATTTAGGTCTTCTTTGATTTCTTTTATCAGTATTCTGTAGTTTTCAGAGTACAGATTCTACTTTTAAGTTGAATTTTTACCTAAGTACTCACTTTTTTGGAGCTATTATAAATGGTATTTTTTCTTTTTTAAAATCAATTTCTAATTGTTCATTGCTACTATATAAATAGAATTGATTTTTCTATGTTGAACTCCTAAGTTGAGACTTTTCTAGATGCATTTATTAGTTCTAGGAACTTTTTGTAGATTCCTTCCAATTTTCTACTTCGTTCCAAACTCACTGCTATTGAGCGGATCTGACTCATAGTGACCCCCCTTTGGGTTTCCGAGGCACTATTCTATGGAAGTAGATTGTCCAGTCTTCCTTCTGAGGAGTGGCTGGTGGGTTTGAACTGCCAGCGTTCTGCTTAGCAGTCAAACGCCTTAGTCACTAGGCCACTACTTACTTACGTTATCCGATAACAGGAACTACTCAACCCTCCTTTCTAATCTGGATGTATTTTATTCCTTTTCTTGCTTTCTTGCTTTATTTCACGGACTAGAACTTCCAGTTCAATTCTGAATGAAGTGATGAGAAGATCCTTGCTTTGTTCCTGATCCTGGGGGAAAAAAAAAAAAATCAGTATTGTCCTGTTAAATATGTATCACATTTGCTACAGCCTTTTTTGGTGGATGCTTTTTGGAAGATTGGCCAATCTACTTCTGTAGTGATGCTGCCTGGAAATCCAAGGAGAGGTCTCAATGAGTCGGATCTGACTCGACGGCAGTATGTTTGGTGTTTTTGGTTTTTATCAGATTGAGGAAGTTTCTTTCTATTCCTACTTTTCTGAAAGGTTTTTTTTTTTTAAAAAAAAAAATCACAAGTGAATGTAATTTTTCTAGTTTGTTAATAGGGTGAATTACACTGATTGATTTTTGAATGTTGAATCAGCCTTGCATTTCCAAGGTACACCTCACTTGACTGCGGTGTATAATACTTTTTATATATAGCTGGATTCAACTTATTCATATTTTGTTGAGGATTTTTGTGTCTACATTTATGAGGGATATTGGTTTGTAGCTTCTTTTACTTGCACTGTATGTTTTTTATATCACTGTAAGGTGGACTCAAAAAATGAGTTGAAAAGTATTTCCTCTTCTAATTTGTGGAAGACCTTTCATAGTAAAATTAGTGTTATTTTTTTTTTTTTTTTTACTTAAATGTTTAGTGAAGACATGTGGGTATAGTCTTTTTTTTAAAATTACTTTTGAGAGTTTTCAATCATGAATTTAATATCTTCAATAGCTATAAAACTATTCAGGTTATTTACTTCTTCTTGGGTAAGTTTTGTTAGTTTGTGTCTTTCAAGATCTGACCCATTTCATCTGAGTTATCTTATTTATTCACAGAGAGTTGTTCATAGTATTTCTTTATCATCCTTTTAATACTGGTGGGGCCTTTAATGAAAGCTCATCTTTCAGACTCAAGTTTGTGACTTAAATTTCCTCTCTTTTTCTCTTGATAGGTCTGATTAGAAGTTTATCAGTTTTATTGATGTTTTAGAGAAACCAGCTTCTGGTTGTATTGATTTTCTCCCTCGTCTTTTCTTCTTCAATTTCACTAATTTCTCTTCTTGTATTTATTATTTCATTCCTTCTGCTAGCTTTGGGTTTAGTTGGCTATTTTTTTCCCCCTCTAGTTTCATGAAAGCTTAAATTATCGGTTTGAGACCTTTCTTCTTTTCTATTGTAAGCATTTCATGCTATAAGTTTCAATTTGAGCAGTGCATTAGCTGCATCCCACAACTCATGATACATTGCATTTTTTTCATCCAGTTAAAAATATTTTCTAATTACACTTGAGCCTTGTTAACCTATGGATTATCTAAAGTTTGCCTTTTAATTTTCAAATATTTTAGCAGTTTTCCAGATATCCTTTTGTTATTGATCTAGTTTAATTCTTTCATGATCAGAGAAGAAATTTTAAATGATTTAAATAATTTTAAATTTAATAGTTTGTTTTGTGACCAAGAATATGGTCTATTTTTGTGGCTGTTTCATGTGCATTTGGAAAGGATATGTATTCTGTTGCTGAGTGTGTTCTATAAATGTTAATTAGGCCCAGTTAGTTGATAAGGTTGTTTGTTGTTATTATTGGTTGGGATTGAGTCAATCTTTTATATTATTGCAATTTTTTTTGGGGGGGGTCTATTTGTGCTAATGATTACTGAAAAGGAGAGTTGGTAGTTTCCAACTATAGCTTGTTTCTTTCTCCTTTCAGTTCCATTTGTGTTTGCTTCATGTATCTTGACGTTCTGTTGTTTAATATGTGTATATTTAGGACTGTATGTCTTCTTAAGTGAGTTGATTTTTTTATCCTTATGTAATATCCCTCTTTGTGTCTGATATTTTTCTTTGTTTTGATATCTCTTTGATCTGATATTAATATAGCCACTAACTTTCTTTTGATTAGTGTTTGTACAATATAGCTTTTCTCATCCTTTTAATTGATCTGTGCCATTAGGTTTGAAGTGAAATTCTTTAACAACATATGGTTGGGTCCTTTTTTAATCCAATCAAACAATCTCACCTTTTTTTTTTATTAGGTGATTAGACCACAGTATTTAGTGTAAGCATCAATAAGGTTGGATTTAATTGTAACATTTTATTATTGCCTTTCTATTTGTTTACTCTGCTATTTTTCTCTCTGTTTTCACTTTCCTGCTTTCTTTTAGAGTATGTGAGTATTTTTACCATTCCATTTTATCTATTGTTTTTTAACCATACCTCTTTGCATAACTTTCATGGTTACTGCTCTAGGGATTATAATATACATACCTAACTTTTGTTCATCTGTTTGGAGTTAATAGTTTGTGACTTCAAGTAAAATATAGAAATCTTGCAATGATACAAGTTCCTTTACCTTTATGTTGCCGTTTTCATTTGCATTACATCTAGATGAATTGAAAACTCAGACAATGTCATAATTTTTGCTTTCTTTCTATTTTTTTAAAAATAATTTTTGCTTTCAATAGCATACAAAAATGTATGAATTTGCGCATCATATTTGCATACAGGTCTTGCTAATATAAGTTCTGTATTATTCCAGTTTTAGTATATATGCTGCTGAAGTGAGCACCTTGATGGTCTTTTCTCTTAAAGAACTCACAGCAAGCTAAGTATAGTCTGTTATTAAATCCTCAACCTCAATGCCGTAGAGTCAATTGGACTCATAATGACCTCTCCTGGGTTTCTGAGGTGGTATCTCTATGGAAGTAGATTGCACAATCTTCTTTCTGAAGAGTGGCTGGTGGGTTTAAAATGCTAGCTTTTTGGTTAGCAGTCAAATGCCTTAGGCACCCCACCATGGTCTGTTATTAAGGAGGTATTTTTCTCTGGACAAAGCTGTATTTCACTTTAGCCAATTACACTTTGACATTAAAGGGTAGAAAATAAAGTTTTTTTTTTTTTTTTTCTTGAACCAAAGCAGTATGTGGAATTAAAAGCTAGAGATATTCATAGAGATATTTTATGACCAAAGCAATTATTTTAATTTGAAATATGAAGGCTTACAATATCAAAACTACCAGTTGTCTGCAGAGATGTCCAAATGGTAAGTATTATCTAGGAATGGAAAAAAAAGACTATTCCATTTGTCAATAAATAGTGGACAATTGGGAAAGATAGTTGAAAGCTAACCCTTCCAGATTTGAAATTAAGTAACGTAGAGGTCATGCCCAACATTATTTAGATCATAACCATGAAAATGATCACATTTGTAAAGCATTTTTCATTCATTCAAACAAACAAAAATCAAGCAACTTTATGTACATAATTTCATTTGCCTCTTCCACATTCCATTTGCAAATATTGTCCACATTCCCCACTGGATATTCTGAGCCCAGAGCAGGGAAGTGATGGGTCTGTGAGGCATGCAGTGAAGGCACCAGTCTCCCTCTTCAACCTTGGTCCTTCCCCAGGGTATGTAATCATTGGCTCGGAATGTACAGCTGTGAAGGTGAGTGCTCCTCTAAGGGCTTGGGTGATGTAAGCCTGAAACCAAGGAGGAGGAAAGCAATTAAACCTCACCTTAATTCAGCTATAGTGTGCCATGAGGATTGCAATTCAGGCTTGGTAGCTGCTTTCTTCAAGGGGAAAGAAACATTTACTCTTGGAGTCTGAGTCATTATTAAAGGATAGTCAGGATATGTTACCCTCTTATTGGCCTATCAGGTGCCTGACCTTTCAGGAGGATTCTGCCAAAGTGCCTTCCGCTCCATGAAGCCTTTCCCAATACCCACCCCAACCATGGTGAATAATCTCCATGCTTTTTATGTAGCCTCTCCATCTGCTCAATTCATGTGGCAGCCTTAGTTTTTCTTTCATATGACTATTACCTTGAAAGAGATTTTAATTTGTGTTAAGACAAGGCCTGTGTCTTTGTTTCCCCAGTGTGAGTTACCCAGAGTACACTAAGTTTGAGAAAGATTCAGTTGATAGAGTGGTTGAGAATGCAGTCAGTCTAACTGAGTTCAAATCCCAACTCTTCCATTTCCTACTTATGTGACGAGGGGCAAGTTACTTAATAATGCTATGCCTCAGTTTCCCTACCATAAAATTGTGCTATAACACTAATTGAGGATACACAACTACTAGTTAAGTCATACAAAGTACTTAGATATTTTAAAAAATATATTGTGATAAAAAAACATATAGCACAAAATTTTAGCCATATTACCATGCTTAGCATAGAAAGCTAGGCAATGGAAAAAAAAGACAGAAGAATCAACACATTTGAATTGTAGTGTTGATGAAGAATACTGAACATATTGTGGCCTGCCCAAATAACAAAAATGTCAGTATTAGAAGAAATCTAACCAGGATGCTCCTTATAAGTGAGATGATGAGACTTCAACTTTGGACATCATCAGAGAAGACCAATTGCTAGAAAAGGACATCATGTTTACTACAGTAGAGCTCTGGTTAGGGAAGATGAAAGAAACCCTCAATGAGATGTAGTGACACAATAACCACAACGACGGACTCAAACAGACCAGTGATCATAAAGATGGCACAGGATGGCAGCGTTTTGTTCTGTTATACGTAAAGTTCCCATGAATTAGAGCTGTCTCAATGGCACTAAGAACAACGACAAAGCATTTTGGCTTGGTCCAAAAGTACTGTTATTTATTTTTCTAATTAAGTGGTAAGGCACTTGACTGCTAACCAGAAGGCTGGCGGTTCAAACCCACTAGCCACTCCTCGGAAGGAAGGTTGGGCAATCTACTTCCGTAGTGATATCGCCTTGGGAACCCAAGGAGGGGTCGCTATGAGTCGGATCTGACTCAGCAGCAGTGGGTTTATAAAGCTGTGAAACAAATATATAATTTATTATATTTGTAAGTAAGGTAGGGTAGAGCACAAACAGGATTAATTCAACAGAAGGAAAAGAAAATAGAGGTGACCAGATTCCAGATGCAAAATTCTTAGTACCTATTTTTAAAAGAAATAAAGCATGGGTGTGTACATCTGTACAACCACCTTGGAAAACTATTTGGTTGCATTCAGATATTCTATAGCCCAACAATTCCAATCCTGAGTAGATACCTGCAATGATAAATCAAGTATCCATCTTTTTACCTCTCTGTTCAGTTTTGACATCAGCTGCCCCCTATGTAACATGTTCTCTTCTGACTCTGGCCACCCAGACCTAGATTAGATCTCACAAATTAAAAGGAAAACAGTCCTTCAGACTGCCAAATAGGCAGACACTAGCCAAAAGTTTGGGAATCCAAATACCACCCTCACTTCTGACCTGTTGGCTACAAATTTGAGGCTTCCTTCTATCCCTTCAGGATGCCAGATCCAAGCCCAGGACTATCCCCTGGTCTCCCTCTCTTCTGATCTGCTTGCTGTAAATTCAGGATTCTTTTCCTAATCAAAAGTCAAACCAAGGGGGTCCGGCAAGATGGCGGACTAGGCAGAAGGATTGCACAGACCCTCTTCAACAAAGAAAAGGGAAACCAATTAACACAGACACAGAAGAT
>NW_006921621.1:11443148-11460058 GCF_000298275.1 Orycteropus afer afer
TTAAAAAAAAAAAAAAAAGTCAAACCAAACCCAGTGTCACTGAATGAGTTTGACTCATAGTGAACCCTATAGGATAGGGTAGAATTGCCCCATCCGGTTTCCAAGGCTGTAAATCTTTATTGAAGCAGACTGCCACATCTTTCTCCCACAGAACAGCTGGGGGTTCAAGCAGCTGAATTTTCAGTTAGTAACCTAGCACCCCAAGGCTCCTTGGATTCCCTTTAACAACCCCATCCCCCACTAAGACAAAGTTAACCACTTAATTAATAAGAAAAATAAATAACTACTTTTGTACCAGGCAAAAATGCTCCTGCATTTTCTAGCCACGAGCTGGGGCTCTCCTGAGCTCCTTCACTTCTGATTGTCTAACTCCAACTACTATTTTGGGTTTGATAATTCACTGAACTCACTGTAAGTGTTATAAATAGGATTATGGCTTTATTACAACAAACTCATTAAAAACTCATTGCCATCGAGTTGTTTCTGACTACTCAGGACAGAGAAGAACTGCCCCACAGGGTTTCCAAGGTTGAAAATTTTTATAGAAACAGATGGCCACATCTTTCTCTCACCTCATTTTTCTGCAGCAGAGTGGCTAGTATTTTTGAACTACTAACCTTTCAGTTAGCAGATAATCTCTTTAACCACTGTGCAACCAGTGTTCCATATTATAACAAAAAATTAAGAGATGCATAGGGTAAGGTCTGGGAGGGTTTGCAACCCAGTTTCCATGTCCCAAAGGGCATGCTACCTTCTCAAGTGCCTGGATCCTTAGTGTCCAGAGCCTTTACTGAGGGTCCCTATGAGTCAGACTCTGGTGACATAATACCTAAGGCATTTATTTGACTGCTAACCAGAAGGCTGGCGGTCCAAACCTACCAGCCACTCCTCGGAAGGAAGATTGGGCAATCTTCTTCCATCAGAAGGATGATTGGCAATTTACCTCTGTAGTGATACTGTCTTGGAAACCCAAGGAGTTGGCAGTGAGTTCTATCAGTCAGAACCTACTCCTTGGCAGTGGGTTTCATTACATAATACAAATTTTAGCCCCTCTCCCCTGAGGCCAGTTGGATATCACAAAGTGATTCTGGCCTGGCCATCCCCCAGCCTAGTATCACTTCATCACTTCACCTAACCTGTTACTTATGTGTGGTCTTAAGTTCTTATTGAAAAGACTTAAATTTTATGGATTTTAGAAATTATGTCTTAGGACCTGTGGGCAAAGACCAACCTCATTGGGTAAAGTTAATGTAACTGTCACAAAACCCAAAAGAAAATTGTCCGTGTGTTTACCAAATGATGTTTGATGGATTATTATTGGCGTTGTTAGTTGATTTATAGTCGATTCTCAGTCAGGGTGACCCAGTGTGTGCAGAGTAAAATGGCCCCATAGGGTTTTCAAGGCTGTGACCTTTTAGAAGCAGATTCAGGCCTGTTTTCCAAGGTGCCTCTGGATGGGTTCAAATTGCCAACTTTTTGGCTAGTAGTGTTGTGCTTAAACTTTTGTGTCACCCAGGGATTCTGTGTGGTTGGCAGATAGAATGTTTATAGTCTCAGTATCAGTAGCACACAACATCCACAACAGAAGTGTACAAATAAATTGTGGTGATGAAAATGGATGGTCTACAACTACACACATCAGAATAGATGAATCTTACAAACATAATAGTGAGCAAAGAAGCCAGATACCAGGGAGCATATACTGTGTATACTGTAAGATTCCTGAGTAACACCATTTGTATATACCACTCACATAAAACTAACTTGTGCTGTTAGAGGTCAGTATACTAGATATTCTGGGGGAGAGGAGGGCATTTGGGGTTTATCTAACATTTGATTTCTTTAGCTGGTTACATGGCTGGGCTCAAACTGTGGAAATTCATTGAACTGTACACATCACAAACATATGCTCTTGTTTGAATGCATATATCAAACTTAGGAGCTCTGGTAGCATAGTGCCTAAGGCGCATGACTGCTAACCAGAAGGCTGGAGGTTCAAACCCACCAGCCACTCCTCGGAAGGAAGGTTGGGCAATCAACTTCCGTGGTGATACTGCCTTGGAAACCCGAGGAGGGGTCGCTATGAGTTGGGCCCACTCAATGGCACATAACAACAACAACAACATATCAAACTTAACTAAAAAGAAAAAAGAGAGAAAAGAACAGAAATGGAAGAGAAGAAAAAAGGTAAAAGAAAAGAGAACGGGAGAATAAAAAGGAAAGGGGGAAAGAAAAAAAAGAAAACCCAGACCCTTAAGAGACAAGGATCCTTGGCCCTGGCTCCACCTGACCCCGTTGGCTCATCCTCTGGTTTACCTGCCTTCCCTGCCCCGCCCCTCCGCCATGCCCTACTCGCTATTTGCTCAGCACGAGGATGGCAAACACCCTGTTTTTGGTGTCCTGTCGTTCCTTTCCCTGCTCCCCTCAGCTACACCCTATTCTGAGCATCGCTAAAGCAGGAAGGGACTTTCCAAATGGGTAACGCTGTGAATAACTTGGAGAAACCAATTCTTCACAAAAGAAACATAAGACTGTAAAGCCATCTCTTCTCTTCTCCCCTCCCCTTCCAAGTCCCTTCTCCTCTCTTCTCTGCTCCTCCCTTGTGACCCCCCTCCAACCCTTTGGCCTTAGTGGCTCTGCGGGGTTCCGCTCGGTAGACGCCTCTAGCCTTACCGGGTCTCTTGGGCTGGGGTGGTGGCCGAGGAGGCCGGCGTTTGGGGGCGTTCCCCCACCCCGCCCCACCCCAAGGCTGACCCCGCCCCAGCCGCGGGCTATTTTGGGCGAGTTGGCTGTTGCTGCCTCCGGATCCCTGACAGGCGCGGATCCTGTGACACCGTGACACCTCCCGGCAGCCCGGCACTTGTTGCTCCCTGGACTCGCTGCCATCCTTGAACCTGCTTTACCCCTTGCCCCGTTTCTCTTCCTGGCTTCTTTCTCAAGTGATCACCTTGGGGGCACAGATCTCCCAGCCAACGCTGTTCCTGGTTGAGAAATAGATGGTTTAATAATAATAATAATAATAGTAAAATAACACCACTTTGAAGGGAAGTCTTGCTAGGCAGGAATTAGGAGTGCAGAGCTCTGGCCCAGGCGTCGCAGAGGTGGCGCCTCCCCGGTCCGGGACGGTGGCCCCGGGAGCAGACGGCATGACGGATTCGGCGACGGCTAATGGGGACGACAGGGACCCCGAGATCGAGCTCTTCGTGAAGGTAGGTCGGCGTCTCGGCGCCTGCAGCGCACCTGCAGCGCCTCCAGCCGGCTCACGTGCCTGGGTGTAGACTGCGCTGCGACGCCCTACCCTCCCCAGGGAAGCCTGCTCAGAGCAAGCCTCACCTGGGGCTCCCGGGAGGAATGGAGTCAGGTGCAATCTGGCAGGTGGCTGTCTTCTTGGAAAGTTGGCCGGCAGTTTGTCAAACCTGTCACCGGACCGGCTGACACCGTTGCTGGTCCAGAACCCGGCCTAAATGCTATCCTGGTTTGTCCTGAAGGGCATCTCCCAGTATAGCGAGCCTGGACCCGTCACTTGTTTTTCTAAAATGGGGCGGGGAGGAGTAGGAGACAAGGAGTTTATTGGTAATAATTATTTTGAGGGGAGGGGTGGGGGGAAGAGCCATGTCTTAAAATCCTGTTTCTGTCTTTACTCAGAGCTGCTAAAATAAAAGCAAGAGAAACAAAGGTATTTACTCGTTTTGTGGTCTGCCAAGCAGAAAACACACACCCCATCCTTGACATTATTGTCTTAAGTATGAGTATGCAGGGTAATTATCAGGAAATGCAGCGGGTTTGGTAATAGGGAAAACCTCCCAGTCAACCCCGGGGCAGACTGGGATGAAGGACTACAGGGCAAAATTAAATTAAGTCGTCCTACTCCCTGGGCAGAAACAGGCTAGTAGCAAAGCTGCTGTACTTCATGTGCAACCTGTAGGAGGAAGGATGGAGGCTGGAGACAGCGTTTCGAGAACCGCTGGTGTAATGAGAAAGAAACATTTGATCGGTCCTTGGTGGCGACACCGCAGAAGCGGGGAAACCTGAGGCCTCAGGAGCATTGCCTCCAGAACTGAGCAGAAAGAGTCGCCAGGACTTGGGGGAGGGTGAGTGGGCAGGCTGCCCGTGAGCCAAGACCTTTCACAAAGGGTGTGTGTGGCGGGGCACCATAGAATGCAGTTTCCTTAGAAATATGCAGGTAACTGAGAAGGGAAGAGCCCTAGGAACCTGCTTGGGGCCTCCTGGCAGATTTAAAACGCACATATTCTCTGGAAAGGGAAAGATGATATTTTGCAGAAAGGGTCTTATCTACCAGCTAATTAAATAATTGCAGAGAGTTTTACAAAGATTATAAGTTGTAGACAAACCTTGATAACAACCTTTTGGTCTTTGGTATCTTTTGACTCCTAAAAAAATACAAAACTAGTCCTGACTTATTTTACATTTAAGAAGCAACCCATCCCAGTTGGCCCAGACTACCACAGAGGTTTGCTCAATTTCTTCACATGTGTTTACACTTTTTGTGTTCAGTTTTCAAAATTAGAAATCATGCTGCTCCTTTAATGTCACACACTTTCTTCATCTGTTTCTCTCCCCTTAATGATGACCTCTATTGGCTTCATTTGTTTTCTGTAACCCCTCAAGGACAGGATTTCCAGGTAGTCTGGCGGGCATAGGTAATAAAAGGGAAGAAGTCATATCCCCTCTAGTCTTTTTCCTGTGACTAAGCTGGGCTGTGTTGGACCATGGGGTAGTCAGGGGGTCCCCATGTCCAGGGCTGCAATCTAGGCAGTGAATAAGGATAGCATTAACAAAGCCACGAGTCTTGCTGCTCTCCTTGAAGAAAACTATTCTAGGGCTTAACTCAGATTCCCTGGGAGTAGATAGCTCCACGGTGTCAAGTTCCTGAAAGACATTTGAAACGTAAATTGGCTCTTCAGAGCCAAAGGAGCCCTTTGCCCTACTACTAGGCATCGAGACCAATTCTATCTGCACCTTTGGAATTTCATGTTGGCAGCTTTGGAGTTTTTCTCCATTTATATGAAAAGCTCACTGCACAGTCCCCAGTGCCCCTGAAGGATTCTAAAAGGCCTGTGCTATGATTTGTTTTTCCCTAAAAGAAAGCAATCCCTGAGAGTCAGGCAGGCTTTCATGGTCAGCTCAAAAACCAGATTGATAGAGGAACAAAATGTCAGGTAGGAAAACTATTTTGATTCTCCCTCCCCTCTTTGAACTTCTGCTTAGTTGTCACAGGGACAACAGTAAAGGCTGGAAATTTTGTGAATTGGAGACACACTGACCAAACCTTGAACTGTTTCATTGTAGGGAAGCTACATTCTGATTTAAAGAATCAGGTCCAAAGTTTGAATTTCCTCTAAGCTATATGATTCCCATAGGAGCTCTGGTGGTGTAGTGCCTAAGGCATTTGACTGCTAACCGGAAGGCTGGCTGGCAGTTCGAATCCACCAGCCACTTCGCAGAAGGAATATTGGCCAATCTACTACCCTAGTGATTGTTGTTATTTTGCCATCGAGCCGGCCCCGACTCATAGCGACCCCTCCTTGGGTTTCCGAGGTGGTATCACTACGGAAAGTATATTGCCCAACCTTCCTTCCAAGGAGTGGCTAGTGGGTTTGAACTGCCAGCCTTCTGGTTAGCAGTCAAGTGCCTTAGGCACTATGCTACCAGAATTCCTATACTGCCTCGGAAACCCAAGGAGGTGGATCCTACTTGAAGGCAGTGAGTTTATTTATTTATTTATTTTTTGGTTATATGATTCCCATAAAGAGAAAGGCCTTCTTACAGAAGTTAACTGAGGTACTTTGGGGGGGGGGGGGGCGGCGAGTTTCTATGCAGCTTCCCAGAGTGGGCCCCACCCAGTCAGAGTTATGGTTGCTGGTCATGTTCAACACCCCCCTGCAGAGGATGCTCCCTTGCCCCCACCGCCTGTCTATTGTGTGCCATCCTAAATCTCAGATACCCAGGAATTTTCAAGGACATTCACTTTTCTCCCACATCAGGTGATAATCATTATCTATAACTATTGTGATGACAACTAATAATGTTAATGAAAAGCTGCATTTTAGAATGCCCAAGTCCTTATGTCATTTGATCCTCAGCATCCTTGTTCATGAGCCTTGGTTCACTCATGTGAAAATGGAGAAAACAAATAATCCTAGTTCACCGTGGTCTACTGAGGCTTGATGCCGTCAAAGTGCTTGGTGAACTGCAATTTGCTCTCCTTGCAACAACGCAGGGAAGTATGAATGATGAGTAGTCCCATTTTATGATTGGACAACATATGTGCTTAGGGAGCATGTGCGAAATGCATAGAGGGAGATAGCAAATAAAAGGAGCTTTGCTAGTGCAAAATGGTTAAAGCACTTGGCTACTGACCTAAAGGCCGGTTCAAACACACCAGTCGCTCTGTGGGGGAAAAGACCTAGTGATCTGCTTCCGTGAAGATTTATAGCCTAGGAAACCCTATGGAGCAGTTCTACTGGGCCCATTAGCATTACTATGAGTCAGAGTGGACTCGACAAGCACACAATAGACAGCAAATAAAATTCTGACCCAGTCTTCAAATCTAGTATTTTAAACTCTAAATCTCTTGTTCTTTCCTCAATAGCCGTTTGTTAGGTCTTGTACCTTATTTTACTAAGTTAGGCTCTCAAATGCCATCCAGGATGATGATTATTTATAATTTTCTAATCCACTCTAGGGAGCTCTGGTGGTGTAGTGGCTAAGGCACCTGACTGCTAACCAGAAGGCTGGAGATTCAAACCCACCAGCCATTCCTCGGAAGGAAGTTTGAGGCAATCTACTTCCGTGTTGATACTGCCTCGGAAACCCAAGGAGGGGTCACTATGATTTGAAAACAACTCAACAGCAGTGAGGTTTTTTTTTTTAATACAGAGTTTAAGAGATCACTTCTTAGTTTCTTTATCAATAATAAGAAGGGCTAGATTAGATCAGCTCAGATCCTACTGTTCTGTGATACCTGTAAATGGGGGGAAGGACACAGATTTAGAACAAAGGAACTGAGTTCAGGTCTTTATTCTACCTTTAAATAATGACTCTGAACCAATTATTTAACTTCTGTGAGCCCCCTCTTAAAACAAGAAGGCTATAAACAGCAAGACACTTTGAGAGTGAAAGAGGATGCTACCAATGATTAGACTGGAGTAACTTGGTGTTGTTGGGGTAAATCAGGACATGGGGCCACCCTAATTATGAAAATTCTGTCATCACTGACTTGCTGTGAGGATTTTATGGGAACATATAGGTGAAAATTGTTATCAAAACACTGTCTTCAATACTGATATGAGATTTATGGCAGATAGAAACCTTTTGGACTGCATGTCCCTGATATGCTTTAGAGAACAAAAGCCTGGCTCCTCCTTCACTTGTGGAGATATTTTGAGAATAAATGAGATCATATGCAGTTTGGACTTTGGTCAGGAAGGGAGGACAACAGCTTAGAGAAATGATACTGGCAGGGAGTGTAGTTTATTTAAAGAAAAAAGAGCAAGGAAGTGAATCAAAACAGAAAGCGATTTGGAAAGACAAATACAGGGTGTTCTGGATATGTCAGAGCAAGACATTTCTCCTGTCTAGATTGCCTCCTCCACCCCAGTTCCATCACTTGACCCCACAGTACAAGGCTATGAAAGCAAAGCGATTATGGCAGAGAATTAGTGACAAATGTCTCTTGGGCCAGAGGCACAGGTTTCAAGGGAAACCAGTGGTTTCAATAAATATGGCTACATATTCAAATATTCAAATCATCTTTGGAGATTTTAAAACTGATGTCAGGTTGCTTCCCCTGGTCAATTACATCAGCACCTCTGTGGGTGAGACCCAGATGCATTGTTTTACCTTGAATGATTCCAGCATGCAGCCATGGTGGAGAGCCACTGAGTCATAATCAGAGGGCTGTCTGATAGCAGACAGCTTCTGCCACAGCTGAAGTGGGTAGCCTTGCTAACCAGTGGCTGTCAAGTCAATTCCAACTCATGGGGACCCTTTGTGGGTCAGAGTAGAACTGTGCTGATCAATGGCTGATTTTTTGGAAGTAGATTTGTAGGCCTTCCTTTCTTCCAAGGTACCTCTGGGTGGACTCAAACCTCCAACCTTTCAGTTAACAGCTGAAATGTGTGCACTACCAAGGGACTGCAGGTGACCTTGCTAGGGAGAATTAATTCCCAGATTTTCTAAAGGCTTTGGAACATCCTGGTCAGGACTGTTGTTGATAGAGAGCTTGCATCCATTCGATGCTTAGTTAATAGATGCTGATGGACCAAAACCCTATCCACAGGACTCCAGAATAGTCAGTGTGTGGCGTCCATCTAGTGAAATAATCATCAATTCTGTGTTGGGAAAATAAAGCAGAGTCCTGCAGATTGCCCAATGGAAATAACTAGTGATTTCATTTGCTGAGTAACCTGACCAGCTTTGACAATGATGAGGGGCACAAATCAAGTCATGGTAACCCATGGTGTGATCATCTGACTTCTGGACGCAAATAGGATCAAATCTGGTGATGTTCTCTGTCAGTACCCAAGCTGCCCACTGGCTGGGCAGCTTACCAAAGCATGGGCTCATTAAGCCTTTGAAATTCCCTTTATCGTTTTAAGCTACTGTGTTTTTCTTTCCTATAAGATCCAGGTTTTGGTTTGCAGTAAATAATCCAATATACAAACTCATCTATCCTGTTAGGTCAGTGAGTACTCCTTTCCCTGGTAACATTCCTGGGAGTCCTGATGTCAAAAGGTCATATGATACATATTCTAGGTACCTTAGCAGAGCAGTGGGAGTAATGACTTCATATCTGCAGATGCTAAAGTTCTCTCTCCTGATGTCAGCTCCTGTCTTCCAGTTAATTTATGTTGCTTCTCTGTGTGTTTATCAACTCTCTCCACCCAGTAGGAAGAGTTCATCTGTTTAGAGAGTCACTAGGATCAAAAGCATTTCATTGCTAGTTGCTTTTGAGTCTCCAGGTACTGGCCCATGTTAGTGGTGGCAGGAGACATGGTAGAAAAGGTGGCCTTGCATTCAGGTAGCCCTGCATTACCAGCTGTGTAGGGTGCATGCCCTCTCTGGGCCATGGTGCTCTTACCAGTGCGATGCTGATAACAGCAGTACATATGTCATAGGGTTGGTGTAAATATCGAATGAGCTGTGAATACAAGTAAGGCCTGCTATGTGCAGGTGCCATATAACCTAATTAGTGAGAAACCCAAGCCCTTAGGCTTCCTTCCCTTGATGTGTCCAAGATGCAGAGACACATGTCTGTTCCTGACTCACTGAACCAGAACTCAGACTATTTAAACTTGGAGAACAGTGCTACCCTCACTAGCTCTGATTACCTCTGACTGGGCTGCTGTTACATGAGTTGGAGGCCACCAGAGGCCACTGTCTGAAATAATGTGGTTGGACCTGACAGGAAAGCTGGTCAAGATCTCTGACACTTCTGTTGAATTCTTCAAAGACTCAAGGGAAGTGGATTCCTCATGACAATTTTTCCTTTATCCAAGGGAGCTTCCTGGCAGCTATTCCCTAAGTCCTCAGGGATGGCTGGACAAGGGTGCCTCATCCACTGGGCATGCTGCACTAGCCCTGCCCTTTCAGAGTGCTGTTTCAGGGGCTTCATTCTCTTTCCTGTTGCTGGGCTGTGGTTGAAACCTTACGAGCTCACTTGAAAGATGACTGTAACTTTGACCTTAGGATGAGAATGCACTGGGGTCTAGGTCCATTGGCTCCAAGAGGGTCCCCATAATTTTTCCCACCAGTTCCCCAGCAATCTTTCAGTTCTGGAGAGCAATTATTGGTTTCATAGAAAATATACACACTCATTTACATACAGGAGTTCTGGTGGCATAGTGCCTAAGGCATTTGACTGCTAACCAAAAGGCTGAAGCTTCAAAGCCACCAGCCACTCCTCGGAAGGAAGGTTGGACAATGCACTTCTGTAGTGATACTGATTCAGAAACCCAAGGAGGGGTTGCTATGAGTTGGGTCCAACTCAATGGCAGTGTAGTTTACATTCATTTTCATACCTTATCTACCTGGCCTATTGGGAAAGAATCTAGTACATAATGCATTCTCAACATATAGTATCTTTTCAAACTGTTATGCAGGAGACATCTTCAGTTGTCTTCATCATTAAAGCCAGAGGACTAGAATACCCTATGGAGCTTACTCAGTTCTACTCTGTAACTCATGGGATTGCCACGAGTTGGAATTGACTCCATTGCAACCAGTTAAAGTGGATAAGCACAGGTTTCCTGGAGATGTACACTGTGACAGATCTCACTTCACCCAGGGCATTTCAAATCTGATACTGCTTGTGTTCTGAGGAGTCAGCTCTAACTTTCAGAGAAATATCTCTGCCATCTCCCTGAGAACTTGCTTTCCAAAAACTAAACCCACTGCCATTGAGTCAATTCTGACTCATAGCAACCCCCATTGGGTTTCTGAGGAGGTAAATCTTTATGGAAGTAGGTTGCCCAGTCTTGCTTTTGTGGAGTGGTGGGTGGGTTTGAACCACTAACCTTCTGGTTAGCAGTCAGATGGCTTAGGCACTGTGCTACCAGAGCTGCTTGAGAACCTACCTTAGAAACTTTTATTTTCCTTCAGGGAGTCTCTTAGTTCTGAGGTGTAAAATTCTTTGAGGATAAATGAGATAGATATTCTGCTATCAGAATGGAAATGAATCTTTCCTGGAAAAAAAAGAAATGCAGTTGTTCACCTCTAGAAGTACCCTCTAACAGTGTTTAGTGTGGCAAGGTTCTTTGAATATTTTTCATAGCACTCAGTGGTGAACAATGGCTAGGCCAATGGTTCTTAGCTTTTGAAGCATGAAGAAGTCACTACAAAGCTTCATCATCATGCACTTGTCCAGAGATTCTGATTCAGGTGGTCAGAGTAAGGACCACGTATCTGTATCCTTACAGAAATACCCTAGGTAATTCTGAAATTCAACAAAGATGTGAACCACCAGCCAGAGCATGGGTAAATAGGGCCCGGTGGGTATTGACAAGGGGAAAATGAAGTACAGATCCTGTGAAACATGCATTTTATAAGATGGAGGAAGTTGAGGTAAATATGCTTATTAATATAAATTACCTCATACTGTGCACAAATAAACATAAAAGGGGAGGATAGGAATGCTTTTGGCTTTTCTTTTATATTTTTTCTTTGTTTATGTATTTTTAATGATGTAGGAGTGGCACATAATTTTAAAAGTTAAGTGTGAAGGAGATATTAGTAAGATAAAGAACAAAGGGAGTTAGGAGACTGAAGACAATTAATTAATCAAATAATAAAAATGCTTATGAAGTACCTACTCTGTCTGGGCAAACCTATATGAAAACTGAAGTGGAGGATTTAAAGAAAAAGAAGATGGGGTACCAGTAGTCTATGAGCTTGCATCTGAAGCATGAAAATGCAAACAAATTTCAGTGCCAGATGAGTGATATGAAAAGAAATGAGAGATGCAGATGAAGGGACCAGTGGGGCCTGAATGAGGTCTCCAGGTCTAGTTGGAGGGGAGATGAAACTTAAGTTGTGCCTTGAATAATATTCAGACTTCACATTGATGAGTAAGAGTAGGCAACCACATCAGGTCCAGAAATAGATGAAAATGAGAATGTAAGGATCTAGTAGTTATATAAGGTTGGCTGAAGTGAATGGTACATGGAGAGCACATAAATGGCAGGCAAGTGGTTTCTGTTTGCTTGTAAGTAGTGGGGAATAACCAGAAGTTTCTACTCGGATGGAGGCTAGATGAAGTCTGTGTTTAGAAAGGTTCAGATTCTGGGTTGCATGATATGGTGAGATCAATGAACTCAAAGTAAGAAGTCATGGATTTTAGATCTGCTCTGCCTCATGCTGGTTGCATGGTTTTCTCTAAGACTATGATTCATTTTCTGCAAATGGGAAATAACGCAATAATCAATAATGTTAAAGTGATAGAATTTCAAATGTAGGAACACCCTTAAAGTCATCTACTCTGGCTCCCTCTTATCAGATAAATTCACAGTCTAGTATTTTAAAATATATACTATGTGGATTTCAGGAAAATAAGTGAAATAAAATATAAGATGCTGCTGTTTTTGCTATTGTTATTATGGCATGTTCACTGTGACCATGTTAGACTAAGAACAGGCTTGATGCAGAGGCCAATTAGGGAGATACACCTTTTGGGGGGGGGGTGACAGGAGGAGTATGTTGTGGAACAGAGAATACACTCTGAAAGTATGCTATGGGAGAGAGATGTGAATACAAAAATTGGGAAAGCTGTGCAAATATTTGAGGGACAACTTAAGACTCAGTAGTTTCATGAGAAATTCACCTCTGGAGAAACAAGTTTCCATAATTTGAATGATGATATCATTGGTGGACTTGATAATTATTGTATAAGATGTTGTTAGTGGATGGAGCATAGATAAACTAATGGAGCTCCAAGTTTAAGGTTCTTTTTAACTCTGAAATCTCATGAATTGATGATGGAAATAGGGCTGTGAGGAAGGGAGTTGTTGTTAATGAAAATCATATTCCAATTTTAGAAATGTTTCATTTGAGGTGATGGCAGATCAGTCAAGTGCAGATGTCCATTAAAGTGCAAGTGAATCAGAACTGAGGAAAGAGGAAGGTCGTGACTAAGGATATGGGATTGGAATTCTGCTTAGAGCTGCAGGTGAAAGAATATGTTCCCTGGAGGAGGAAGTATAGAGAAGGAGTAAAGAAATAAAGGCCATACTTTAGGGAATGCCCACTGAGAGGGAGGAGTGAGGCAATTGAAGAGTTAGCAAAGGTGGTGAGGAAGCAATCAGTGAGGTAGAACATAAATGTAATGTCTCAGGAGAAGGTAATTGTGTGAACAGTGACTCTGAGGCAAGAAATGTCAGCATGTGTCCTGGAAGAACTAAGAGTTCTGCTTGGCTGTGGAAAAAGCATTTGAAGAGACGTTAGAAAGGAGTGGAAATATAAGTTAGAGTCAGATCATGAGGCTCCCCTTATAGCAAGCTAAGCAATTTGGACTTTTATTTATAAAATAGAGATTGCAGCCTCTCTGTGGGAGAAAGATGAGGGAGTCTGCTTCCATAAAGATTTACAGCCTTGGAAACCCTATGGGGCAGTTCTACTCTGTTCTATAGAGTCACAATGAATCAGAATGACTTGATGGCAATGGGTACTGTGTGCTGTAGGACAATTACATTTTAAAGGAGAGAAAAAAGGCGAATTATCTGAAGATGGTGTGCCTGTCCCTACTGCATCTGAAGAGAGAGGTATTCACAGTGTGTCTCTGGTCACCCACAGGACTTTGGTGTGTAAAAGTTTGGTGCTGGTTACCTTACAGCCTATTTCAACCTCTGAGGGCTTTAAGGTGATGTTTTTTACTTCTTTTTATCATTATTCTATACTTAAGAGGGAAAGTAAGTATCATACTGGAGAAACAACACAAAAGGTGAAGGAGAGGAAGATATGTGCAGTAAATGGAGTCCAATTGGGAACCCATTACCTAGAATGAGGAGATAACCATGTCCCAGTTACTATCTCTTAAAAATCCAATTTGGGAGGTTGTCATGGCAACAAATGTAAGTTTCTTGATTCAGCCCAAGGCTCTTCTCCCCTTAGGGAACTCCTCTGTTTCCTAAAGCTGACAGAGGGCACATTGGAAGCAGAGACCCAATAAACACAGCAGATATCAGTGTGTAAGAGGGGGTAATCTCATCCGGTTTTTATTCATTTTCACTTTTTGGTTCTGTGACATTTTAAAATCATACCATAAAATCCAGAATCCACCAGGTGTTTAGAATTCACCTCAGAAATCAAAAGAGGCATATGTCTTTGGTCCTTTATCACAAATGATTCTAATTTTTCTAGTGCGAATAAGGTTCTGGGAAGAGCCTGATCATGGGACTTTGGACAAGGGTATCCAAGTGGGAAAAGTTATGTGACCTCTCCTCATTCAGGTATCTCATGAACTGTTTTGCAGGATTGTTTGGAGAATCAATTAAGATAAGATATATGAAGTACTTTTGTAAACTAAGAGTTTTTACCATTTAGATGTAGAGTATTGTGTTGGTCAGTAGAAGCCAACTACTGAAACACCAGCCCATCATCTAGTTTACATAACCATTCAGTGCAGGTGTTTAGTGAGCAGTCTTCCCATTTCAGGCTCCTTCCACCTTGTGGCTCTGGTACCCACTAGGCGCACCACCAAGTCCTCTGTTAGACTCTGCATTTATCCAACATCGGGAGCAGCTGAAGGTGAAGGATCATGTGGGAGGTTTGTATGACACCTGCCTGGATGTGAGCAAATCACTTCCACCTACTTTCTATATTCCAGAGTTCAGTCATGTGGCAAGGGAGGCTGGGAAGTGCCATCTAGATATATCCCTAGGAAAAAGGGAAAGCAGATCTGGTGAACAATAAGCTAGTCTCAGTCCTGGAAATTGTTATTTATTCCCTAGTTACGTACCACTATATCACCTCATCAACCTCTAAGATGGCATCTTGCCTACAACCTCTCTCACTCCCAGTCTAGCTTGCTTAATACCCTTAGCTTAATCTTCCTATAATACTCCCTTTATCACATCCACTCCCCTACCCATTAGGTCAAGTTCAGAGTCCTCACACTGGTATTGAAGACAGTCCAATTAAACACATACCCCTTTCCCAATCTTATTTCCCATACTTCCTTAAAAATAGGTCTTTATATATCCAGGGACTTTAAAAAATTTTCTGAAACATTTTTTGAGTCTATTATCTGATTCTACCTGTATGAGGTCCCCGTGAGGAAGGAAGAGAGTGAATCCTTGTTACAGACTAGATGACTTTCCAGGTGCTACATACTGTGTTCTTGTCCACAAACTTGGGAGGAACCCAAGATCCTAATAATAAACCTGAGCACTCTCCACCAAAACCAGGTTCCCAGCCTTGCTTGGTCATAAGAACCACCTAGGAGCACATTCTAAATTCCAGCCCATATTATGACTCTGAGTCTTTTGGGGGTGGAGTGCCAGACATCTGTAATTTTAATAAGTTTCCAGTTGATTCTGATACATAGTCTAGTTAGGGAGCACTGCCCATAGCCTCACCAAGGGTCTGTGTGAATGTCCTTCACCCAATTACATAGTTTACCAGTCATCTTAAATTTTGATCTGCTCTGTGGACTAAGAAGTTATAAAAGCAGTCATGGGCTGATTTATTTGCACATCTGCTCATCCCCATCTCCCAAATATGAGGCTTGAAGTGGAAATGTTGGCACAGAGATGGCAGGGAAAAAAAGTGGAAGAGACAAGGGGGAGCTGAAACAACTTACGAAGTAGAAAAATGTGGTCTTTGAATCAGTCCTCATTCTCAAATCCTCTTTGGTCCCATGAGTTTCTTTGTATTTTAGAAGCCAGAAAAACAGTTCAGATACCAAATAATAATAGTGGCTATACTCCCGCTTGCTCTGAGCACCTTACTTACATTAAGTCCTGTTATTACTCCTGAATTACAGGTGAGGAAATTGGATCTCAGAGAGACTGAGTCACCTAACCAAGGCCACAGCATTAAGACATGGTAGAACTCGACTTCAAACCCAGGCCCTGGCATCAGTCTGTGCTTTCTACCACCTTACTTCTCCCAGACCCTCAGCTTTATGAGGAAAAAGTGCTGAGTGCTAAAGCAGGAGGTTTTTTTTTTTTTAATAATGGCTAACTAGAGAAGGGTGAAGGAGCTCTAGTGGCTCTGTGGAAGGAAGATGGGGGTAATCTATTTCCATAAAGATTTACAGCCTTAGAAACCCAGTGGGGGTCGCTATGAGTTGGAATTGACTCGATGGCAATAAGTTTAGGGGTTTTTTTTGTTTTGTTTTTCTTTGGAGTAGATGATCAAAGTTTTGCATTTCCTTAAGTCTCCATAGGTCACAATGAATAGCAAAAGGGCAAAGTCAGATCTCTATACTTAAGTGAGCTAGAGAACTACCAAATCGCATGAGTTAGACCTGCGTAAAGACCCACTTGTTCCCAAGCCTCCTTCCCACTTTTCTCTCAGGCCCGCCTTTGGTTTAAGGAATTTCCCTCGGTTATCCTTTTAAAATGATAAGTATGTTACCCAAAATGAGCTACATATGGATCCCAGTAGCCCCAGCTGCACATTAGGTGGGCCTACTTTATCGGGTCAAAGACAGAGGGAAGAGGAGCAGAAGAGGGGATGGAGAGAGACCAGGAGTGCCACTGGAGTACTACATGTACTGCGTACGATGTTTCTCAGGGCAGTTGTTGTTATGTGCCGTCGAGTTGGCCCCAACTCATAGCGACCCCTCCTTGGGTTTCCAAGGCAATATCACTACGGAAGTAGGATTCCCCAACCTTCCTTCCGAGGAGTGGCTGGTGGGTTTGAACCGCCAGCCTTCTGGTTAGCAGGCAAGTGCTTTAGCCACTATGCTACCAGAGCTCCTTTGTCAGGACAGGGAGTGAAATTAGTACCAGTTGTGCAAAAGCAGGCTTTGTCCCTTTGCCAGTTTACAGAAGAGTTGGCCATTGGCCCAAACACCTCAGTCAGGATTCCAGAGTAAGCTTTATAACTCATCTTGGGAAAGATAAAGGCCTTAACTTGAAAGAAATTTGTGTATAACTCACTCAGCTCTTACTTCATTACTAAGCTTCAGGCTCCTACAGACATATGATAAAATCTCAGAATTAAAAAGAAAAAGAAAAATACACACACACACACACACATATGTGTATATAAACAAAAGCTCACTGCCATCAAGTTGGATCCGATTCATAGTGACCCCTCCTTGGGCTTCCAAGGCAGTATCACTGCAGAAGTAGATTGCCCAGTCTTCCTTCCAAGGAGTGGCTGGTGGGTTTGAACTGCCAGCCTTCTGGTTAGCAGTCAAATGCCTTAGGCACTATGCTACCAGA
>NW_006921621.1:11460158-11461677 GCF_000298275.1 Orycteropus afer afer
TATATACATGTTATATCTATGTATCTATATATATGTATATGTATGTGTGTGTGTATATATATATATATATATATACACATATATATATCATATGAACAATTATATGTATAACATATGAACAATTTTCCATGGTACTGCAAAGATGAAAAATAATAATCAAAAGAATTTTTTAAATGTTATTTGTGAAATTCAGTGTTTCCATTGAGGCCTCACAAGATTCCGATAAGCTCCGAGGACCTTGAAGGTGCTTTTTGCAAATGGGACATCAAGGTCCAGAGAGGTTAAGCTGTTATTTATGCCACATAGCAAACAGGGTTGGAAATGGAGCCATTTGCTGAAGTTCACTGCATGGGGACCCAGACTCCATACTGGCCACTTCTGAATCATTCTGAGAGACACCTGAAATGGCCAAAGGTGGCAAGACCATGGAGGCATTATAATACCTACGGTTTGCTGAGAATCTTCTACTGTGCACTAGATATTATGCTAGGCCCTCTATTTAATTCATTACCACTAATCCTTTACAATAATACCATGAAGCAGGTATTACTGTTAGTGTTAAAGATGAGAATCTGGGGTTAGGAAAGTTTAAGTCTTGTACCCAGGGTCCCATGGAAAGGGGCAGAGTTGGAATTCAAACCTAGGTCTGATAGACTCCAAAACAACATCTTTTAATGTACATTAATATTTAAAAGTAGCAAAATTAAAGGGTCTTGAAGTACAGCTTTTCATGTATCTATTGATTACTGAGGAAATAAAGTACAGTGAGGAAATAAGGTGGTAAACAAGGCAGCCATAGTCTGGGCCCTGGAAGAACTTACAGCCTGGTGGTAGAGGGGGAACAGAGCCACTGGAAAGTCAGTAGGACTATGACCTCAGGGCAAGTATGTATCTTCTCCTTACCCCCAGGAAAGCAGGGACACCACTAGAGAAAACCCAAGGACTATCCCCTTCTGGGAGCTCTGGTGGCATAGTTCCTAAGGCATTTGACTGCTAATCAGAAGACTGGCAGTTCAGACCCATCAACCACTCCTTGGAAAGAAGATTGGGCAATCTACTTCTGTAGTGATACCCCCTTGGAAATTCAAGGAGGGGTTGATATGAGTTAAAATCGACTTGATGGCAGTGAGTTTGAGTTATCCCCTTCTGGTGGCATAGTGCCTAAGGCATCTGATTGCTAACCAGAAGGTTGGCAGTTCAAACCTACTCCTTGGAAGGAAGGTTGGGCAAACTATTTCTGTAGTGATACAAAACAAAACAAAACAAAACCCCAAACTCACTGCCATGGAGTCGCATCCAATTCATAGTGACCCCTCCTTGGGTTTCCAAGACGGTATCACTATGGAGGTAGATCACCCAACCTTCCTTCCAAGGAGTGGCTGGTGGGTTTGAACCACTGCCCTTCTGGTTAGCAGTCAAATGCCTCAGGCACTATGCCACGAGAGCTCCTTCTGTAGTGATACCACCTTGGAAACCCAAGGAGGGGCACTATGAGTTGAATCTGACTCCACAGCAGTGA
>NW_006921621.1:11463452-11470015 GCF_000298275.1 Orycteropus afer afer
TCAAACCCACCAGCCACTCCTCAGAAGGAAGATGGGGCAATCTACTTCCGTAGTGATACTGCCTTGGAAACCCAAGGAGGGGTCGCTATGAGTCGAGTCCAACTCAACGGCACATAACAACAACAACAAGTAAATATTTTAGACTTGTAGGCCATACAATATCTTTCACAGCTATTCAACTTTGCCATTGTAGCATGAAAGCAGTCATAGACAACACATACATGAATGCGTGTGACTGTGTTTGAATAAAACTTTATTTACAAAGTTTATTTATAAATATTTATTTATAAAAACAAATAGCAGGCTAACTCCTGACCTCAGTACCCATCCAACAAGAAATTAAACTGACTATGGTCTGGTGCCTAGCGCTGTAGGCTTGGCTTTCACTATAAATAGTGATGAGGTTGGAGAAGCTGCCTTCAGTGGAGGCATCCCCACTCCCCTATTGCTGTTCAATTCACCAAGCATTGAGATCCGGTAGAGTTGTAAGATGAGTATTATTAATTTCTTGGGCAATATTTCTGTATAAATCCAAGTTACTAAGATTCCTGTTCTGCACATGATGAAACATTAACAGACACTGAGACTCAGGTCTTTTTGTTGCCACAGAGCCAGGCCCATGAAAATGTTTTTAGTGGTCAAGGAAATCAAGTCCTGGTGGATTCCCTGCTTCTACCACACTTTTTCTTACTCCCCCTTCACTGGGGGTGTTGTTCTGTCAAATGATCCCCTTGTCATTTACTGCTTGGCCTGGATCCCACCAAGCCATGTGCTGCTGACACATGCTGCTTCTCTGGCAAGTATCCTGACATCCCTGTGCTGGGAAATGTCCACTTGGCAGTGACAAGGTGCAATCGAGTCTACCCAGGGGCATTGCTGGGTGAAAGAATGGCATGATCACCTCATTTCCAACCTAATCTTGTACACTAACTAAAATTAGGTAAGCCATTCAAACAGACAAGGCAATCTTTAATGTCTCAGAAAACTGTTCCCGAAAGTAGATTTCTTGAGAAAAGAGAGTATTTTCTTATGAAGCCAAGCATTCCTAATGATAAACACTTGAAGTTGTGCCCTTGACTTCCCTATGACCTTGACCAAGACACTTGGCCTCTCCAGAGAATTTTTCAACAAGCAATAGATGGAACCACATTCCTGGGCCTACTGGATCCTGGCCTCAATTCAAATTGTGAAAATTCATGGAATCCACTTAGGATCTTTGACTTTAGTTGACTGATTTTGGTTAACTTTTACATTAGCCAGTTTCATTGTGCATCGTGCATGCTTATCTGCCTAGTTTCCTCACATTTAAAGTCTTCTTTTTCAACAGTCTCAGATGCCGTAATATGGCTGGCTTTTTTTTTTTCCTATGCCAACGAGTAATAATAAAGAGTACTTTAGCTCATTATTTATATGTTCATATTTTGTGGAGCATTTTCACTGATTTCTATATTGATTTCTATAGTGGACATTTAATTCATCACTGCTCAGTACCATTTGGACACCCTTCGTATGGGCCTAGCTTCTTAAAGATGGAAACTGAGAACTGGATTTCCAGCCCAATTCCTTTCCGGCTTAGCTAGAGTGGGTTCTGTGGTTTGTAACTAAGAACCTTGATTGGAATTTCTTTAGAGAATCTTCCTTACAGAATCTTCTTTGAAGTCTTATAGATCCTATGACTTTAATTTTGTACCTAGTCTGAGTGCTTAGAATGTTCTAGGAGGATATTTAACATTGAACATTTATTTTATAATCCCAATAAATTCTTTGTGATGATTTTAATAGAGATTGATAAAAATGTAGATCCAAGATCGCATGCACATCTGGTATACTGGACTAGCCTAGGGTGTATCACATTGTGAGTTCTTTCCTTCTCCTCCTGCTTGAACAATTTCTCTTAGAAAGATCAGCACGAGGCCGGTCCCCATGAGGTGGAGGTCAAAGATGTTCCAAATGTCCAAACTACCATGCCACTCCATCATTTCAGACATTAACTCCTCCTCCTCCTCCCAGTAATTTCCCCAGTCTTAGGGTTCTGTATTTCACTGTAACGCCTCACAGAACTCACAGACACCCAAGGGTTCGTCTCACGTAGTAGTGGTGGAGGCTGCCAGGCTGGCAAGTCCTGGGTCCGTGAGTAGGTCTGGCGGATCCTCCCAACTCTTAGGGTTTGACGAACCTTGATCAGCAGATCAGATGACGGCTGCTGTCCCAAATCCGGGGGTGAGATGAGGGTGATCCAACACACAAAGCGGGAGCAAGAGGAGAGCGAATCTTCCTAGGAGATTCGTAGGTATACCCTCAGGGAAGCTAAGGGTGGTGATTTGAATTATACCCTCCAGCAAGGCAGGACTCAAGATACATTCCATCTGTGTTGCCCCAACAGAATTAACCTAAATCCCATCACAGAGTCGATTGCCAGTCATTATAGGGAATGACTACTACCAGCTGCCCAGCCAAGTTGATACCTGACCTTAACTACCACAGCACCCCAAACAGGCATGGATAATGGGATTTACAAAACATCACAGAATGGAGGACAATGGCAAGAAGGGACACATCAAGCAATTCACTGCATTGCACCCCCTGGCTCTTCTAGCCATTAGCCCTTTCATAGTTGAAAGATTACTTTGCCCCTCCCAATCATATTAAGGTCCCAAGGTCATTAACAATTAGTCTTTCAGCAAGGCAAAGAGTCCTAAGGGTGAGATTATTCAGATATCAGCCATTCAAGTCTGTTGTATTTGTCTATCTGATCCAAAAGTTTTTTCTCATTATCATCTTTATAGTATCTGATAATATTTAACTGAGATGATATTATTCCCTTGTTCTGAGTCTATCTTTAGGTATCAGCACAATGTTGGATTTCCCCTGCTGCATAACCCATTTATTCATTCCTTTACCTTCAGCTATTATTTCTCCTTCCTTCCATCCATCATTTATTTTTACCCAAACTTTCCCACCTTGGGAGGGGACATCAAATTCAGCTGTTGTACCTATCCATATTGCTGGTAGCAAGATCAGTCTAGCAAGTGCTTCCCCCTCAGTCCATTCCCATTCATGCTGGGTATGGTTACACAGATACAAAACCAGTGGACTATCTCGACCACTGGGCAGGATGGTAGTATTCACTGTCAGCCCTAGTTTGGCCAGATGGGGAGAAGGTACAATCCATCCCATAAGGCCCATGGGAATTCTGGCATACAGATTCAGAGATATAGACACAGTTTCTTTCTTAGGGATCACCCCAGCCTCTGGCACCCACAGCTGCATCCCAGGTCCACGGACCACAGCTTCTGGCAGGAAGAAAACAACATTAGGTGAGGTGGAGAAAAACTGTACAGTGGCACCAGCATTCTCCCCCACCCTTTCTTCACCAGATCCCCCAGAAAAGTGTAGGAATCTGTCGAGTGGTGATCCTCCCTTCGCCCCCCTCATGTTGAGTGTGAGCACACATTCATGAAGGCGTGTGAGCCAGCCCTTTAGGCCTTCACCTCCCCCAGTTTTAGACAACAAATGTTTCAATTGCCCATTCCAGTTCTCTATCAAACCATTACTTTGAGGATGGTATGCAACATGGTATGTTCACTTAATATGATGTTTTTTGGCCCATTGCTGCACCCTATGGGATGTAAAGTGTGTTCCTTGGTCTGAGGAAATATAACTTGGTGGCCCAAATTGGTACAGTATCTTTTGTTCCAATCCTTTAATGATGTTTTTGGCATTTGCATCTGTCACAGGATAAGCAAAGCCCAGTCCAGAGTAAGTATCTATTCCTGTGAGGACCCATTTATAGCCACCTGGAACCACTGGTGTCATTGGTCCTATATAATCAACTTGCCAGCTGTGTGCAGGGCCTTCCCCCCAGAGAATCTGCCCCATAGCCATCTGTAACCTCTGTCTTTCCTGCTGACAGACAGAGCAGTCCTTATTGGCATTTTGTGCCTCAGAAGGTGCAAGAGGGATGTGCCTTGATTCAGCCCATCTCTGCATTGCTGTAGCACCCCAAACAGGCATGGATAATGGGATTTACAAAACATCACAGAATGGAGGACAATGGCTAGAAGGGCCACATTAAGCAATTCACTGCACCTCCCCATCTCCTCTAGTGTAGCCAAAGTGAAACCTGTTCAATGAGTGAAATCAAGTTACAATATTTTCTGAGAGCTTTCTTCAAGGGAAAAGAATGATAGTCATGATAGCTAATTTTTATTAATGCTTACTGTGTGCATTGTATGAGCTCTGGTGGCATAGTGCCTAAGGCATTTGACTGCTAACCAGAAGGCTGGTGGTTCAAACCCACCAGCCACTCCTCGGAAGGAAGATTGGGCAATCCACTTCTGTAGTGATACGCAACATAACCACTGCCGTGGAGGCGGATCCAACTCATCGTGACCTCTCCTTGGGTTTCCAAGGTGGTATCACTACAGAAGTAGATTGCCCAACCTTCCTTCCGGGTCTGTAATGCTACTGCCTTGGAAATCCAAGGAGGGGTCGCTATGAGTTGGATCTGACTTGACGGCACTGAGTTTTGTTTTTTTTTTGGTGTGCATTCTAACTGCTTTACTTGTATCATTTATTCTCCACAACAGCTCTATGTATTAACTGCTATTATTAGCATTTCCATTATATAGATGAGGAAACTGAGGCATCTATGGCTGAAGTTGCTTAGTTGAGGTCAGAAAGCATAGCTTGTTTTGTTGTTAGTTGCCATTGGCTCTGACTCATGGCAACCTTATATACAATAGAACAAAACATTGCCAGTCCTGTGCCATCTTTATGATTGTTGGTACATTTGAGTCATGGTTGCCTTCCAACCTAAGGGAGTCATCTAGCACAGTATAGGACAGAGTTCTGTTATTATCCATAAGGTTTTCATTGGCTGATTTTCAGAGGTAGATTTCTAGGCCTTTGTTCCTGGTCTTCCTTAGTCTGGAAACTCTGCTGAAACCTGCCACCATTGGTGATCTTAATGGTATTTGAAATACTGGCAGTATACCAGTCAAGCCACCACACTATGACAGAATGACAGATGGGTGGTGGAGATAGCTTATAAATACTCCTAACCTGTCACATCCCTAAAGGAGTGACCAAAGAGGTCAATGTTGTCTCTGTGGCACCTAGGGAGGTCAGTCTTTGCTGACCACCTTTGGGTCTTTTTACTACCTCTTCCCATTCCTCTAACTGGGAACTTTAACTATAGTAGGCTTGGATATTGGTAATATATTAACAATAAAACCTGCTCACTCTGTATGTCCCAAGTTCATATAAAACATTTTAAAAGAAAGTAGCTGTTTTTTAGGCATATAGTAGTCCCCTGTAATTATCTGCACAATGAGTGTGTGAGTGGATCAATGCCAAGAACAGATATAATTGTGATCCAGTGTCAGAGTTGGGGACATCAGCATGGTTTGCAGGGAGGTTGGGCACTCTTCATGGGCACCCTACACAGTTGTCCTCTTTGACTTACCCAGATTCATCTGTTCCTTTCACCTATCAGTAAACATGGTGCTGGTTAATAAAGGCCTAATATTAATGCTAGCTATATCTCTTACCAATTGACTGACATGTGAGACAGCCAACCATTATTAGCCTTAGCCTCAGCCTACTGGATTCCCATCTCTCAGCCTTTACTAGAGATGGTAGCTTGGTGGGGACATCCGCTGACTATGACTCTAGATTTTAGTCAGTCATATAGAGGAGGAATTAGACTTATTTGTTTCACTCCCAAGGGTGAGAACTGATTTTAATATATGACATTCTCATATATTACCTGATATATGTTATAATAAAACTGGGCTGAATTATAATTACCTGATATATATTATAATAAAACTGGGCTGAAAGGCATTTGAAGGCAGATGCAGTGACCATTACTTCCATATTCCCTAGAAGTCTTTGTACAGAGCTGAACATTTGGCAGATGTTCACTGAGTTTTTCAAAGATCGACTAATTGATGGACTGTTTGTTTAGTAAAACTTTGCCTTCCTCATCATCAGATCTATAAAATACTAAAAGCACTGATGGTTCTATTTTGTCCAAAAATGTGTTCTGTTCATTTAATTAAAAATAGATAAGTATACTTAATATTTTAAAATGTTGTTGTTGCTTGTAATAGCAATCTAAAAATTAAAATTTCAGAAATATTCTTTTTATAAACTATTAGATGTTTACTATTCATATGGCCTCATAAGATCTCTTCTAACTTTGAAGATTTGGGAATAAGGCCATGCCATGTGAGCTTCAGAAGTGGCTAGAGTTTCCTGGTTTTCTAATTGCTAGTATCTGTTTCTCACAACAATCACTGGGCCAGAGCTTCCCTCCTGTTTGGCTGTCATTGATGAGGAAATTCTCATCTAAGAGCTCAAAATGTTATGCTAGCCTCTTTCCTGGGGTGGGAGATATATCTCTATCTCTGTCTCTGTCTCTGTCTCCGTAGCTGTATCATATCTCTCTTTCTCTATCTATCTGTCATCTGTCTATCTATCTAAAATCATCAATAAGGGGGAAAATGGGCATAAAACAGTTGATGAACAGTGCTGATGGAAAAGAAAATTATATATAT
>NW_006921621.1:11470115-11473140 GCF_000298275.1 Orycteropus afer afer
ATATATATATTTGTTGTTGTTATGTGCCATAGAGTCGGACCTGACTCATAGCAACCCCTCCTTGGGTTTCCGAAGCAGTATCACTACGGAAGTAGATTGCCCAACTTTCCTTCTGAGGAGTGGCTGGTGGGTTTGAACTGCCAGCCTTCTGGTTAGCAGTCAAATGCCCAATAAAATTTATTCTTGTGGGGTGAAAAATAGCTTTTTTTTTTTTCTTTAATGCAATAAACACAAATATACATACAATACGTAAACAGATCCACAATATATCAGGGATATTAAATTTTTGTGGGGGTGATTAGAAAAGAAATGTCTAAAAATACTCCCAGGTAGATTACATAAATAGATAGATGCCATCAGGTTGATTCTGACTCATGGTGACCTTATGTACAAACCAAAATTTTGCACAATCTTGTGTTATCCTTATAATTGATGGCATACTTCGTGGTGGGGCTGTTGGGCAATCCATCTCACCAAGGTCTCTCATTCTCACTGGCCCTTTGCTTGATGTTCTCTTCTGATAATTGATCCCTCCTGATGGTATGTACAAAGCAGCACACTAGTTGGGAGATGTTCTGTTGTGATCTGTAAGAATTTCATTGTCTAACTTTTGGAAGTAGATCACCAGGCCTTTCTTCTTAGTCTCTCTTAGTCTAGGAGCTCTGCTGGAATCTGTCCACCATGGGTGACCATGCTGGTATTTGGAACACTGGTGGCATAGCATCCAGCATCACAGCAACACTCAGTGCACATAGTATGACAAAATGACAGATGGGTGATAGAGAAAGACTCCTTAAGGGAGGCAATAATGAAAAAAAAATATGTTGAAAAACACTGATACAGGCTTATAATGCGTATGTTGTTGCTGTTGTTAGGTGCCATTGAGTCAATTTTGACTAATAGCACCCCCATGTGACAGTGTATAACTGCCTCATAGGCTTTTTTTTGGCTGCCTAAGGCATTTGACTGCTAACAAGAAGGCTGGTGGTTCAAACCCACCAGGCACTCTTTGGAAGGAAAGCTGGACAATCTACTTCAGTAGTGATACCACCTCAGAAACCCAAGGAGGGGACGCAGTGAGTTGGATCCGACTTGATACCAATGCATTGCATTGTTGTTATTGTAATCTCTACAGGAGCAGATCACCAGGTCTTTTTCCCACAGAGCCACTGAGTGGGTTCAAACTATTAGCCTTTCAGTTAGCAGTCGAGCACTTAACCTCTGCACCAGCAGGGTTCCTATTATAAGACATATACTGATATGCAAATACACATGTGTCTGCATATGTACATCTATACCACACACACATATGCATGTATTAGGTATAAATACATAGTATAGTATGTATAGCCAGTATACCCAGTATAGTATTGTTGTTGTTGTTGTTATGTGCCATCAAGTTGGTCCCGACTCATAGCGACCCCTCCTTGGGTTTCCAAGGCAGTATCACTACAGAAGTAGATTGCCCAACCTTCCTTCTGAGGAGTGGCTGGTGGTTTTGAACCAACAGCCTTCTGGTTAGCAGTCAAGTGCCTTAGGCACTACGCCACTGGAGTATACCCAGAAAATTGAATTGGTGGCAAGGGCAAGAGGGAACTCTGAGTTCTTTCTGAAACTTTGTCCTACTAGAAATCTCCCCAAGAAGGATTTACTTTCACTTTCATATCTCCCATTTAAAACCTAATTATTTACTACCTATCATTATTTTATAGGGTCACTATGAGTCGGAATCAACTCAATGGTAGTGTGTCTGTTTTTGTTTTTGTTTTCTCATTTTAAGTTACAGACATTCAGTTAACATCATACATAGTCTACAAACATGGTCTGTATTTACTGTCATTCTCTGGAAAGGCTGCCTATTAGAAATTAGCTGAGTCCATAGTTCATTTCACCAGACATCCACTAAGCACCTCCTAGGTGTATTCTGTGGGATGTACAAAAATGGAGTACAAGGCCCGTGGGTCAGGGACCCTAAGTGAGAGTCAGAGTTAGGGATGGAACTTACATCTGTGAGCACCACTGATGTGAATGAACATTGGAAGGCCGCTTGAGAAGCCCAAAGGGGAAAGAGCTCTTGTCACATCCTAGGAATTTTGGTATGATTTTCTCTTTCATCACTATGATTATCACCCTTTTATGCCTGTTTTCCCTCTTGTTGGTTACTTCTGCTATTATCTTGTTGTTGTTGTTAGGTGCCATTGAGTTGTTCCAACTCATAGTGACCCTGTATGAACAACAGAATGAAACACTACCCGGTCCTGCACCATCCTCACAATTGTTGCTACGTTTGATCCCATTGTTGCATCCACTGTGTCAATCCACCTCATTGAGGGTCTTCCTCTTTTTCACTGATCCTTTACTTGACCAAGCATGATATCCTTTTCTGGGGACTGGTGCCTCCTTGATAACATGACCAAAGTATGTGAGATGAAGTCTTGACATTCTTGCTTCTAAGGAGCATTTTGGCTGCACTTCCAAGACAGATTTCTTTGTTCTTCTGGCAACCATGGTGTGTGTGTGTTTGTGTGTGTGTGTGTGTATACTGACCTTCTGGCTAGCATCCAAATGCCTTACTCACTATACCACCAGACCGTGGACTATTATCAGCATACCTTGTTTTAATTGTGAATACTCTCCAAGTCTTTTTTATGAGTAGGTGATATATACAAAACCCATAACATAAAAGTCTAATTTTAAAAAGATGCTAAAAACTCATACTGTTTCTTCTAATATCTGTATCTGACCAGATCAAGTATTAATGTTCAGTTCCTCATACTCCATCTTATTAACCTTCTCTCCCATTTACTAGCCCTCTGCTCACCTATAACCCAACCCCTTTGGTTGCCATGATGCCATATTCCCAACCCTCATTAGAAAGCACAGGGAAGCTTTAACAAATGCCAACACCTGGCCCTCTGTTGTTGTTGTTTTGTGCTGTCGAGGAAGACCCGACTCATAGCGACCCCTCCTTGGGTTTCCGAGGCAGTATCACTATGGAAGTAGATTGCCCAACCTTCCTTCTGAG
>NW_006921621.1:11473240-11491716 GCF_000298275.1 Orycteropus afer afer
ACACAGAAGAACACTCCGATTCCTTTCAGAAGGAAGGTTGGGCAATCTACTTCTGTAGTGACACAGCCTTGGAAACCTAAGGAGGGGTTGCTATGAGTTGGGTTTGACTCGATAGCAAATAACAACAACAACATGAAAATTTCATCCTCTCTCAGTGCTCCATTGTTCCACGAGTGGTACCGACAATTAATATGCTCAGCTGCTAACCAAGAAATTGGAGGTTCAAATCCACCTAGAGTTACCTCAGAAGAAACAGCTGGTGATCTACTTTCAAAAATCAGCCATTGAAAATCTTTGGAGCACAGTTATATTCTCACACACATAGAGTTGCCATGAGTTGAAGTCAACTCAACAGCAACTGTTTTTTTTTTTTTTGTCACACTTTTGGTTTCTATGTGTTCTATTAGGACACAAATAGTGGAAGTATCTAATATTATTTTCACTTGATTTTATTCTGGTCTCTTCTACATAAAACAACTGGACAGTTTTGACCAATTAAAAAGTTTTTACAGTTGACTTCTGAGAAGATGGTGTAATAGGCAGACAAGCTACCCAGATCCTCTACAACAAAGAAACAAGAAACCAAATGAAACAGATATAGATGATAATCCTGGAACCCTGAGCTTCAAAGGAAAGACAAAGAAGTGGCTCAAATATTGACTAGAAGAAATGGAATGAAAATAGACAAACAGAGTTGTGAATTATCAACTAACCTGACAGATCAGCCATTTTGAATTTTGGAAGCAGTTTGTCAGTCAGAGCAGCAACCTGGCCCTTTATGCCAAGAAATTACTCCAGATTTTTCCAAAATTAGATACTTATGTGCATCAAAAGATTTCACCAAAAGAGTAAAAGAGAAACCACAGACTCGGAAAAAGTTACTGACAGTGACATATCAGACAAGAGGCTGATCTCTAAAATTTATAGAAAAGTTCAACACCTCAAACACAAAAATAAAAATGATCTAATTAAAAAATAGACAGAAGATATGAGCAGACAGTTCTCTAAAGAGGACATTCAGGTAGCCAATAAACACAAGAAGAAATTTGCCAAAATTATTAGCCATTGCTGTTGTTGTAGTTGTTGTTGTTAGGTGTGTCAAGTTGGCTCCAACTCATAGAGACCCTGTCTACAACAGAATGAAACACTGCCCAATCCTGTGTCTGCCCCACAATCTTTGTTATACCTGAGCCCATCGTTGCAGCCATTGTGTCAATCCATTTCATTGGGGGCTTTCCACTTTTTTGTTGACCCTCCTCTTCACCAAGAATGATGTCCTTCTCCAGGGAATGGTCCCTTCTGACAATAGGCAAAAGTAGGTGAGACAAAGTCTGGCCATTCTCACTTCTAAGGAGCATTCTGGCTACACTTCTTCCAGGATAGATTTGGTTGTTTTTCTGATAGTCCACAGTACTTTCAGTATTCTTCATCAACACCACAACTCAAAAGCATCAACTCTTCTTCAGTCTTCCTTATTCATTGTTCAGCTTTCTTATGCATATGAGGAGATTGAAAATGCCATGCTTTGGGTTATACCCACCTTAATCTTCAAAGATTTCATCTTTGCTCTTCAGTACTTTTTTTTTTTTTAAGAGGTCTTTTACATCACATTTGTCCAGTGCAATATGACATGTGATTTCTTGACTGCTGCTTCCATTGGTGTTGATTGTGGAACCAAGTAACATGAAATCTTTGACAACTTCACTCTTTTCCCCATTTATTGCAATGTTGCTTATTGGCCCAGTTGTGAGGATTTTCATTTTCTTTATGTTGAGATGTAATCCGTACTGCAGACTGTCATCTTTAATCTTCATCAGTAAGTGCTTCAAGTCATCTTCACTTTCAGCAAACAAACTTGGGTCATCTGCATATCACAGAGTCTTCCTCCAATCCTGATGCCACACTCTTCTTCATCTAGTCCAGCTTCTTGGAATATTTGCTCAGCATACAGATTGAAAAAGTATGGTAAAAGGATACATTAGAGATATCCAAATTAAAGAAATCAGATATCATCCCACCCCAGCACTAATAGCAAAGTTCAGAAAAAGAAAACAACAAATGCTATCAAGGATGGGGAGAGACTGAAACCCTCGAATACTGCTAGTGAGACTGTAAAATGGTGCAACCACTATGGAAACCTGTATGTTGTTGTTGTTATGTGCCGTCGAGGAAGACCCGACTCATAGCGACCCCTCCTTGGGTTTCCGAGGCAGTATCACTACAGAAGTAGATTGCCCCATCTTCCTTCTGAGGAGTGGCTGGTGGGTTTGAACTTCCAGTCTTCTGGTTAGCATTCAAGTGCCTTAGGCACTAGGCTACCAGAGCTCCTGGCCCTACTCTAGACCAGTTAAATCAGAATCTCTGAGGGTGAAACCCTGGCTTTAGTTATGACATCTGACTTATACAAGTTCCACAGATAATTCTAATGTAGAGCCAGGTTGAGAATCATTGTTTCAGTCCAATGGTTCCCAAAATGATTGCATATCAGAACCTTCTGGGAGGCTTCTAAAAAATACAAGTACCGAAGCTCCGCCCAGGCACTCAGGAGTAGGTACAGTAATCTTTATTTGAAACCAGAGCAGTTGCCGTGGAGTCAATTTTGAGTCAACTCTTAAAGAATTGTGAGAATTACATGAGTCAACATATGTAAAATACTTAGAACAGTGCCTGGCACCTAGGAAGTGCTCAGTAAATACCAACTATCAATATTATTTGACTTTGTGTATTTCTTTGTACTGTTCCCTTGTCTACAAACCTCTATGGCATTTCTTATTTTAAAGCTTCAGGCCCTTATCCATTCAACAAACACTTATCTCAGTATTTCATCATATTTCAACAAATGTTCATCAAACATCTTCAATGTCCAAAGCTGTTGTGCTAGGCTCAGTGATGACAAAAATGAAGCAAGGTGTCTGCCCTTAATCAGATTAGAGGGAGGAGTTACTACTTCTAACACATTAAACACCAAAAACTCAGTAACAGGAAGTAACTAATTTTAAAAAATATCCTGTGAAATATACACAACTACTATCTGTATTTGGCCTCAAGTTACTGAGGTCTAAGGTTCTCTGAATCTGATTCTCCTTGGGCTGTGAAAGTTGCTGTTTCCAGAGTGTCCCTTTAAAAGGCCATTAATTGTCCCACCACTTTTTCAGCATAAGAACCATTGCCATTCTTTTTTATTTTAACGTTTAAAAAACATGATCCTCTTTCTAGGCAGTTCACATCATAACAGGTGGCTTCTTCCAGGTCTGGATTTTTCACCTGATTAAGTCAGGCCCATCCCAGATAAGTTCCTTTTTGATTAACTCAGAATTAACTTTGAGACTTTGATTTGAGACTTTGATTACATCTGCAAAATACCTTCTCTTTTATCATAGTTTGTTCCGTAGAAGCAAGTCTTAGACTCTACCCCCACTCAAGGGCAAAGGATTATACAAGGGCATGAATTCCAGAAGATAGGTGTCATGGAGGGTCAAGTTGGGTCTTTCTGTCATGGATAGATTGAATTAACTTTCTCTGGTAGAATAGTGGCTAAAGCACTTGACTGCTAACCAGAAGGCTGGCGGTTCAAACCCACCAGCCACTCCTCGGAAGGAAGGTTGGGCAATCCTATTTCCATAGTGATACTGCCTCGGAAACCCAAGGAGGGGTCGCTATGAGTCGGGGCCGACTTGACGGCACATAACAACAACAACAACAACATACTTAATAACAGTAGCTGGGCACTTATGTGCATTGTCTTATCAAATCTTCTGACTTGAGGTAAGAGTTGATATGGGCCCATTTTGTGTGTAAAGATATGGCGATTCAGAGATCCAGTCCCTTGCTGAAGGTCACAAAGCTAGAAGAGGCAGAACCTGGCTTCTAATCCAGGTTTGTCTGACATCAAACCAATCAACCAACAATCTATATACCATTTAAAGGAGTTGACAGACCCAAATACCCTGAGGGTACCAGATATTGGAAACTAAAATTTTACTTTGACCTTCGTGGATGCTCAGCAACTATATTTATATTTCTACCCAAACTTAGATTAAGAGCACGTCTATGACCTTGAACTTGGTTTCCATATACTTTCTGAAGTATGAAAGACTCCCCTTACTGTGTAACAGAGTTTTTCACTTATATTCACTCATAACCATGTTTCAGTGTCAATGCTATTATCCAAATTTTTGCTATGAGGAAACTGATCTGGAGGCTCAGGGAAGTTATATGGCACTACATATCGAATTAGTTGTTGGGTGTGAGATGTAAAACCCACAATCTTTCTATCACATTTTGTTCCACTGAGCACTTATGGGCCAACTCAAGTGGTTTTCTAAAACAAAAGGAAACAAAAGTAAAAGTCAAGTTTGTTTTAGGTGGTTATATCTTTAGTTGTTTCTTTAATTTGCTGACCTGTTGCTGAAATGGAAACTACTGACTTCAACAGGAATGGAAACTACTTTAAAAAATAATAGCATGATGCTGGTGCTGCCTACAGTGAAACTGAGGGTGAGGTTGTCAGAGGAGCTCAGATCATCTACCTTGTTTTGTTTGAGCCTAATAGTAACTTTTGTTTGTAAAATAAACTGCAGTTATAAAGTATATTTGCATAATTCAACAATTTAATTGTCTTAACAACTCTGTTTACCATTCCCTAGTTTACAGATAAAGTAAAGAGTTTCAGGGATTCAGGGAGAGGCTCTGTGTCTTGCCTGAGGTTCTTTTTGTTGTTGTGGGGTGCTGTTGACAGGACTCCTGACTCCAGACTCAGTGATCCCATGAAAGAGTAGAACTGCCCCATCAGAGCTGTAATCTTTATGGAAGTAGATTGCCAGGGCTTTCTCCCATAGAGCCACCAGTGCTAACTACCAACCTTTTGGTTAGCAAGTGAGCACTTGACCATTGCACCACTACAGGTCACAGAGCAGCTAGTGGGTTTGAATTACTGACCTTCTGCTTGGCATCCAAATAAATGCCTTACTCACTGCACCACCAGAGGTCCTTATAAGAGGAAGAGCTAGGTCTTATACCAAACCCACTGTCATCAAGTCGATTCCAACTCATAGCAACCCTTTAGGACAGACTAGAAATGCCCCATAGGGTTTCCAAAGCTGTAAATCTTTATGGAAGCAGACTGCCTTATGTGTCTCCCATGGAGTTTGAACTGACAATCTTTTGGTTAGCAGCTAAATGCTTTAACCACTATACTCCATGAGAGCTTCTTGGGTCTTCTACATAATTATTTAATTCCTAGTTCTCACTCTATATGCATGAACAAAGAGGGATATATGCATGTTTATATGTCACTGGAGAAAGCTCATAGGTGTGAGATGAATTCCAGCCTGACCCAAAGAAACACCAGGAGTTGGCCCCAGAGTTAAGCTATTAGCACACCATTGGTGAAATTCTTCATACTAGACTGGGTCGATACCTTGATGTTTACTTTCAGTACTGGAAGGTGGATGGGTGTGACTTGCCCTACACTATGCCTTTTGGGATGCTGTGGTCCCTTTTATGGATTATGTAGCTTGCAGAGGAATCCCTCAGTGACATTTAAGCTCACAACTGAAATGTTGGAGGTTTGAACCCATCCAGAGGCATCTTGGAAGACAGACCTGGCAGTCTGCTTCCAAAAGATCACAGTCTTGAAAACCTTATAGAGCAGTTCTACTCTGCACACACGGGGTTGCCATGAGTCAGAAACAACTTGATGACAACTAACAGGAAGTTTGTGGCTGCAAATATTTTGTCAATTTTACAAAACAGAACAAGGACAGAGATTCCATGCAGAGAGCAAGAAGAGTCTTTACCATTCAGGCTAAACTATACTACCTGGCTGACATATATATTGAGTGACATTAGGAGTGTGAAGTTGTACAGTGGCACCCAGGAAACTGGTCCAACAGTGGTACTAGGCACAGGAAAGTGGTGAATCCAACTACTCCCATTGATCTTCAACCTTAATGGTTTTACTAGTAATTTCAAACCAGCCACGACTCTTGCCAATCAAAGTAATTTTATTACTTTATAGCAGTAGAATCAGAGATCAGGATATTTACAGAAAAATACAGCTTCAGCAGGAAGATGGAAGCTACTGTGGGATGAGTGAGAATAGGTTTCTGAGGGCTTAGTAAGGAGAGGTGACACAGTTCTGGGAGACTGACTCCTGGAAAAGCACTGGTGTAGGGGGAAAGTTTTCCCTAGTCAGAGCCAATCATGCTGTGTGTTCCCTCCTATCCCCAATATTTTGACAAGAGTCAAACAAGATTCTAGTGGATGTCAAGTGCAGCCTGAAAGGGCCAACCAAGTCCTATAGGTCAGCACTTTAGACCCACATAAGCAGGAGATTCATGCTGCTGCCTGGATCAGGGAGAACGTTGGACCCTCGGTACTGACCTTCAGTACTTGGAACCAGGATCTCACAACTGAGACTGATCTTTAGCTTTCCCCCTGAAGTCGTTGCCCACGTGCCAGGAGTCACAGCCACCCTGAGTCTGCCAGAGGTCAAAGTCTAGGCAGTGACCTCATTTGTCCTGTCCATGAAAGGCTCTGCTCTCCCATGTATATTACTGTTAGCTGGGAGAGCACCACAGTGTGCAAGGAGAAGAATTCGAGAAGACAGTGGGCCAGTTACTTTTGTTCTCAAAATGCTGTCGCTTGAGCCTATACTCTTAAAGGAAATCTAGTAGAATCTTGCTCTAAAAACAAGGATAATATTTAACAGTGGCATGGACTTACTGTGTTTATTCATGACAAATGGCCTGGATAGAGGTCAAATGTAACTATCAACCAATAAAGCAATAAACATTTTATTTTAAAGTTTCATCTATGTTTAAAGCTCTGTAGAGAATATTTATTGTTAGTTGTTGAGTCAACTTCAACTCATGGTGACCTTATATGTAACAGAATGGAACACTGTCAGGCCCTGCGTCAGCCTCAGGATCACTGGCGTGTTTGTATCTTTCAGCACTATATCGGACAGTTTCTTGTGATATGTAAGGTTTTCATTGGCTGGTTTTTGGAAGTATATCACCAGGCCTTTCTTCTTAGTCTGTCTTAGACCACCTGTCTATAGGCTTGTCATACTGGGTTGGTCTGTGTGCTGCTATGATAGCTATGATAGCATAGCTGGAAGCTATGCCACTGGTATTTCAAATACCATCAGGGTCACCCATGGTGGACAGGTTTCAGTGGAGTATCCAGACTAAGAGATTAGAGATTACAGAGATGCTTAAAACATATTCCTTTCTCCAAAGGAGACAGCAGTTTAGTGGAAGAGATAAAGCATGTGCACACACCAGCAGGTATCTAACTCCAAAGGTAAGCAGAGCGTCTTGCCGAATGTTGAGTTCAGAAGGAGGAGCAATAGCTTCTGGCAGGGGAATTATCCACAAACATTTTGCAAAGGAAGAAGTGATGTTAATAACTGTCTCTAGGAAGCAAACTTTTTGCAGAGCTTCCCACATACTGGCTAAGTTAATGGGGTCAAATCCACTGTCACCACCCATGTGCTATTTTCAGCATCTTCCACTGACTGCCAGTGGGAGAGTATCAGGTCTCCAGTTTCATGAAAAACTACAGGAGTCACACTGACTTTTAAGTGAAATACTACTGCCACCAATACATACAAGAATTAATGGACATTGACTTAGGTTAATATATATCATCCAAGAATTTTGCTCAAGCTGTCCTCTCTCCCTGCACAAGCCTCCTTTATATTTACTGAGGTCACAATCACAGTCTTTTTGTAATCTAATCATTAAGTGATCCCAACCACTATTGCCTGAATTATTGGCCACCACACTTGTGACTTGCAGTAGAAATGGCATTATTACCATGTTCTCTACCAGATAAATGAGCAGAGAGGAACTCTCAACTACGAAAACCAGAAATGATCTCATAGAGACAATGAGCCCAGTACTTTTCAAGTATTTCCTGGTGTGCGGGAATCATTTATTGGGTAAAAACTAAATCATATATGGAACCTCACTACAAAAAAAAAAAAAAAAAAAGTGAAAGAGGGGCTTGGGCTCAGCCTTTCTCCATCCCAAGACAATGCCTGATGCTCCTCCACAGATCACTGGGCTCCAGGAAAGACAGACTGAAACCTCCAATCCATTTGCAGATACCATTGCCCTATGTGTTTAGGAAACTATGATGACAGAATCCTTTCACCAAAATTAAGGACTGACAGGATTTTTACTTGCTTGAGGTCCCACTAAGTCCCTTGAATGTTCTATGTCTGTCCTTTTAGGCAGTAATGGGGTCAAGAATGATAACTATTTGCTTTACCAAAACTGCCATCAAGTCAATTCTGACTCACAGTGACCCTACTGGGCAGATTAGAAGCCCCATAGGGTTTCTAAAGCTCTATGTCTTTATGGAAGCAGACTACCTCATCTGTCTCCCATGGAGTGGTTGGTGGGTTTAAACCACCAACCTTTTGGTGAGCAGCCTAATACTCTAACCACGACCCCACCAGAGAGCTCTTTATTTGTCTTAACCCAAGCAGTTAAGACAGTGCCTGGTACAGAGTTGCTCAGTAAATGTTTACAGAGGAAAAGAAAGAAGTCTTGAGCTCCAGTTCTCTCATATTTGAAAAGAAATTGTCACAGAAAACTGAATGAATGCTTGAGGGATTCTGAGTAGCTGCCTAAAAACAAAGGCATTCACCTAATGATTTTTTTTTTAAGTCTATTTGTTGTTGTTGTTGTTGTTGGCTTGGATGAAACTTTACAGAGCAAATTTGTTTCCCATTCTCTGGATTCCCTGTTTACTTTTGCCCTTCTTTCTTGCCATTCTTGCTTTCTGAATGTCCTTTTGATCTCATATAGTTGATTGTTTTGAGGAATATATTTCTCACAGGTGTTATTGTTCACTTTATAGGTTTGTCTCTTGTTTGGCTGAAAAGTGATTTTTGAGAGTGGGTTCAGTTCCAGGTTTGAAAGCTGTCTAAAGGTCATAGTTTGGGGGTTCTACTAGTCTCTGTCAGATCATTAAGTTTGGTCTTTATTATGATTTTGAATTTTGTTCTACATTTTTCTTCCATTCTGTCCAGGACCTTCTATTGTGATTCTGATCAGAGCCAATAATAGTGGTAGCCAGGCACCATCTAGTTATTTTTCATCCCAGGCTAGTGGAGACTGCAATTTGTGTGGTCCATTAGTTCTTTGAACTAATTGTTTCCTTGAGTGTTTGATTTTCTTGACTCTTCTTTGGTCTGCATAGGAAGAGATGAATAGATGTACCTTAGATGGCCACTTGAAAGCTTTTAAGACCTCAGTCACTGCTCACCAAAGTAAGATGAAGAATATTGTCTTTGTGGACTATGTTATGCCAATACATGTCCCCTTGGACTATGTTATGCCAATACATGTCCCCTTGGACTATGGTCCTAATTAGGTCTATTCTTCAAACTCCATTTTGTGAGTAATCAGCCCCAGCAGAGGAAATAAATAAGCCTATAAAGTCCTAACCCTTTGGGTGAGTCACAGGAGGAGACATCCTGGCAACATCTGTATGTTGTTTCACAGTTTATAGAGTACATTCACTTGTTGTCTCATTTAGACCTCAAAGCATAATTGTGGGAGTGATGCTTAGTCCAAATTTCATCATACTCATTCTCCCAAAAGAAACTGATGCTCCCAACCAAAGTCATGTGTCTTGTTCCAAAGTCACACAAGTAATGATAGGTTGATGTAGGACTAGGCCTTCTGACCTTATGCCCTGTGTCCTTTCTGTGATGTAAAAGAGCGTGGGCATTAACCACCTGAAGACTGCAGAATCATAGGCAAGGAGGACTGGAAAGTATTTCAGGATTTATTTTGCTCAACCTCTTCATCTTGCACATGAAACAATACTGATGATTCCTCTGATTTTGTATTTGTTTTTTTAATGCCAAGTACCTTTTTGAATTCGAGGATCTGGAACCAATTCAATATTTGTACTGGATTTGCTTTCCTTTACTGTCTGACTAGTATTTCTTAAGAGCTGTGCTATTTCACCAGTGGCGGCCAAATACTTTTATACTTAACTGTCTTTCTAGGTGCCTTTTCCACATTCTCTTAGAATCTCTTCTTGAAGGACCCAAGTTTTATTCATTTCTGTGAATTAGTCATTTAATTGTTTGGGGCTTTTTTTAAAAACAAACAAACAAACAAAAAATCCCGAAACTTTATTTCTCTTGATACCTGAATAATAAATAATGTTTTATTATTTGTTGCTGTGTGCCATCTGAGTCAACTTCAACTCATAGTGACCCTGTATGACAGAGTATAACTATCCCATAGGGTTTCCTACTCTGTAGTCTTTCTTTCTTTTTTTTTTAATTTTGACTGTGATTTGGGTACAATTTTACAAGGCAGATTCAGTTTACATTCAACTGTTCATACACATTTTGTTTCATGACACCAATTAAAATCCCCACAATGTAATAGCTCTTTTTCCACCTCTTCCCTGTGGTTACCCCTTTTCTCTGTCCTTCTTACCTGTGCATTCCTGCTTGTCTAGCTTTCTTCCTGTGCAAACACTGCCCTTCTGATTTCCCATGGTTGAGTGTCCCAAGAAGTGCATCTCCCTGGTGTAGTTGTTCAGCTCCTAGGCCTGTTTGTTGTTTGGCTGAAAGCTGATCCATGGGAATGAGTACAATTCCAGGACTAAAGGGTAACCCAGGGCCATAGTTTCAGGAGTTTCAACAGTCTCTCTCCAATCACTAATCCAGGTATTTTTGGTTTTGAATTTTGTTCACATTTTTTCTCCCACTCTATCCAGGATCTCCAATTTTGATCCCTTTCCAAGTGGTTGACATTGGTAGCCAGGCACCATCTAGTTCTTCTGGTCTCAGGGTCATGTAGGCTGAGGTTCCCCTTTGGACATCAGCCTTTGGACTAATTATTTCTGTATGTCTTTGATTTTCTTCACTCTTCTTTGCTCCGGATGAGGAGAGACAAATAGTTGTATCTTAGATGGCCACTCACAAGCTTGTAAGACCCCAGTTGCTACTCACTGAAGTAAGCTGTAGAACAATTTTTTTGTATACTGTGTTGTACCAATTGAGGTTGATATCCCCCATGATCATGGTCCCCAGCCCACAAACCCAGCAACTCCCTCTCTCAAGGTGCTTGGTTGTGGCTAAGAAGTTATCCTAATATTGTCCCATGTTAGCCATATAAAGTATATAGACATTTTTATAGCACACACAAATATGTATGTAGAAATATCATCTGTCAAATCTATGTATGGTCATGGGTATATTCCCATTCACCTACTCATACCTGATCTTCTTGCCTGTCTACCTGTATATCCACATGTAGATTAGTGTTTATTATTCATTCAATAGTTTTTTGGGGGCTTACTATGTGCTAGGCACTATTCTGGGTGCTGGGGCCACAACAGGTAACATATAGTTATGGTCCCTGCCTTCACAAGGCTTAAATCCTAGTTGATAAGACAGACAAGGGGGAAATATATGTGTGTATATATATATATATATATATATATATATATATATAAAATCTCAATCTCAAAACCTCTCTCTGGTTATATATATATATAAAATCTCAAGTTATTAAAACTGCCATTAAGGAAATAAAAACCCACTGCCATTGAGTCGATTCTGATCATACTGACCCTACAGGATGGAGTAGAGCTGCTTCATAGGGTTTCTGAGGCTGTAAATCTTTATGGAAGTAGACTGCTTCATCTTTATCCTGCAGAGCAGCTGGTGTGTTTGAGCCACCAAACTTTTGGGTAACAATAGAATGCTTTAACCACTGTACTTAAGAGCTTCTTTTAAGAAAATACGTAAAGCCTAATTTAGATTGGTCCCTGGATGGCTATTTATAGTTAAGCACCTGGTTATACTAACTGAAAGATAGGTGGTTTGAATGCACCCAGATGCACCTCAGAAGAATGACCTGGCAATCTACCTCTGAAATATAAGTCACTGAAAACACTACGGAACATAGTTACTCTGACTCCATGCAAACTGGAATGAGTGAATTGTCTCAGAATTGACTCCACAGAAGCTGGTCAATTTAGATGCATATAAGGGAACCCAAACCAAAAACCAAACTCACTGCCATTGAGTCGATTCCAACTCACAGCAACCCCCATTGGGTTTCCGAGGCAGTAAATCTTTATGGAAGTAGATTGCCCAGTCTTCCTTCCATGGAGTGGCTGGTGGGTTTGAACCACCAGCCTTCTGGTCAGCAGTCAAATACCTTAGGCGCTATGCTACCAGAGCTCCTTATAAAGGAGAAAGACAATGTATTTAGCTCTTAAAGCAGTGCTTAGCACTTATCAGGTACTGAGGAAATACGAATGTATGTATAATTTGAATGAATAAAGGAAGTAATGACTATTTGTATCCTTTTCTTAACCAGGCACCCCCTACCACCACCACCGCAATGTACTTTGACCTACCTCTTCACTCTTCATACCAATCATTCTGTACCTAACTCTTCCACGTTTTTCTTCCCCCATCTCCTTCCTCAAGCACCCCTAACTCCCCCAAGCAAGCTGCAAATGTACCTTAGCAGTGTAGCCCTTGAGCTGATCTTTCAGGAAGAGCCTTTGCTCTGGAATGTCACACTCACTCTTCAGCATGTTGTGATAAAACCAACCTGCAGTGGTGTATGGTATAACAAGCATTCCTTTTCCTGTCTTGAATATATAAACTGACATCACTCCACCCCTGCCCCAGTCCCCGCTCAAGGAGAATAGAGACATTACTGTTTCAATGGCACTTTTGTGGCTCTGTGCATGACTGCACATACTCTGTCCTAGAATGCTTGGATTTTTATGGCTCCCTAGGCAAAAATGCTAACAAAGCCCTACCCAGCCACCGCCTACCCCTTCCACACCTGTCTGTTCCTATCCTGTTGCATAAATTTTAGACTTGGTACAATTAGGCTGTGAAAGAGTCCCTAGGTAGAGGTCTGATTATTTAACAGATTTATTGAGAATTATAGGCTCACACTGAATATGTGCAACAATGAAATCTAGTTTCTCTATTTTATTGGTATTTCATTTTTTTCTCCATTTCCCAGAAGTTGCAGACTTTTCTCTGAGCAGCTCATAAAAAGAGGCCACAGCTTCAGTAATTCACCTTACATTTGAATCATTTCTCACCTTTTACCAAGGCATATTCCATTTCTTGATGTATCCACTAAGGGCTACCTATTTTCTACCCATTCTTTCAGCCATTTTCCTATGTCTTAGACCTCACTGGGCTGCACAGTTTCCCTCCCAATGTGGCCCATATGAAAAGTATATTGGGAGAGAAGGCATTGAGTAGATAATAATACACAGGGGCATGTCAGACAAGTATAAGATAATAATTTAAATAATTTTTATCGAGCACTTATTTTGTGCCACACCTGTTTCTAAATGATTCACATGAATCATCTCATTTACTCCTCACCCATCTTTATGAGAATGCATAAATCTCCATTTTTCAGATTAGTGAACCAAAGCCAGAAAACTTGCCCAAGATTATAAAACTAGTAAGTGGCAAAGCCCAGATTTAACCCTGAAACTCTAATTCCAAAAGAAAACAACTCACCTGCTGTTTCGTTGCTTTCCTATGCTCTGCTTCCTTTGGAGGAGATCATGGTAGCAAGCCACAGCAAAATATGTTGCACAGGCATCCCTTGCATCTAGAACAGTGCCCAGCACATTGCTGATGCTTGAAATTTGTCAAATAAATGAATAAGATGAGTGATATAGACAATAATTCTTATTGGGGTGGTCTAATAGGAATTTTCTAGAGAGGATGAACTCTGAATTGGAATTTGAAGGTGGAGAGGGAGGGAAAATGCAATCCAAAGGAGATAAATGGTAAAGTCAAAAGTGTAGATACAACAAATCCAAGCCCAGTCAGGGATGGTGGAAAGCCATTTGCCTGCAGGAATAGGGAGGCAAAGGAAGAGATCCTATAAGGGAAAATTGATAAAACTAGAAAGAGCAAGTGAGAAACCTAAAAACCAGCTCAGAGAGTTTGGATTTTTTCCTATTTTCATGAAAAGTCATTGGAGGGTTCAGAATATGGGTGCAAAGGGCCAAAGAAACAATTTAGGACAATCTAGCCTTTCTGTTCATTATTTTTAATTAAATAAGTGACAGAGGAAAGCCAGCTAGATGCTACATCTGGGAGAGTTTGCAATGACATGGGCAAGATAATGATCTTTCAATGAAAGTCAGATAGCCGTTTTGATTCATTACAGTGAATGCAGTGATAATAATTACAACATGCCTATCACTAACACCTGTAGTTATATTTGATGAAAATGAGGTTTGTGGTTCACTTCAAGAAGCCTGAAGTGCTGTTATAGGAAGGAGGGATGCAAAATCAAAACAGTCATAGGGCCAAAAATGGAGATGGGTAAGTTGCTTTAATTCCTGTTATTCAAGGACAGAATCAAAGTAATCATCCAATGTATTTATTTAAAATAAATATTTATTTTAAATCATCCTAGTGCTTAAACACAGCTTCTTTGCAAAAGACAAAACCCTGAAAGGAAGTCACTTCCTCTTTTGATATGTGAGCAGTTCTGTTTATATTGTCCATTCAACAGTGAAAGTCAGATAAATATGAGATGCAGTATACACATTGCATATCCACAGCACACACCTAAAATCCAGCCCTAGATAGACTCATCAATACTCCTTTATTGTTGTTGTCTTGTTTTCCTGACTACCTGCCTTTTATCTGTTCTTTTTTTTTTTATTTATAAAACTCAGATTTGAGACACTGCAATGCTCATCACCCAATGAAACATTTAAACAGAGTTATGAGTGATTATTAATACTGATTTGATCCAATAAATGATAGTATGATGAACCAAAAGTGCTACGAATGGGTTATTTGAAATTTACAAGCTGCTTTAAAGTGAATGAACTCTGTCTGCCCATAGACATTATGCAAATGAGCTTACTAAAGATTTAAGTGTCCCTTCAAAGCCTTTTTTGAAAGAAGAAAACACACATGTATAGGTTGACCACTTGTTCCAGTTTGTCAGGGACTTTCCTGGCTGTTCTGGAAACCCCTCAATTCCACCCAAGCCAGGTCATCCTACACATTTAACAAACAAACAAGCAAACAAAAATAAATCTGGAGAGGAAATAGTGAAAATGAAAGGACGCTTTTCCAAATCCCCACCAAGAAGTAAGTGCTGCTTCCCTGGACATTAAGAACACTTCGCAGGGACTTCTATTTACCATTTATTCCATTGTGTCTTATATATAAAATTATATTCTGGTGACTTAGTGGGTAAGACATTTGGCTGCTAACTGGAAGGTCAGTGGTTCAAACCCACCAGCTGCTCTGTGGAAGGAAGATGACGCAATCTACTTCTATAAACATTTGTTGTTGTTTGTTGTTGTTGTTATATGCCGTCGAGTCGGCCCCGACTCATAGCGACCCCTCCTTGGGTTTCTGAGGCAGTATCACTACGGAAGTAGGATTGCCCAACCTTCCTTCCGAGGAGTGGCTGGTGGGTTTGAACTACCAGCCTTCTGGTTAGCAGTCAAATGCCTTAGGCACTATGCTACCAGAGCTCCTCCTATAAACATTTATACCCTTGTAAATCCAATGGGAGTTGCTATGAGTCTGAATCGACTTGATGGTAGTGGGTTTGATTTGGTTTGATTCTGTCATATTAAACTTCACCTTCCCATAGTTGACTGGAAGCTATGAACACTTCCAATGGTCAGAGCCCTTCCCTGGGCAGGGCAGGTGTCAGAAGCCCAAAGATAAGCAGTCTTTGCTCCTGAGGAGAGCATCTAGAGCAGAAGAACCCAGGATTTCTGTTTTCAAGCCAAGTGGTGTTGCCACCACTGATCAGTTGTATTCCCTTCGTGACATTCGGGCCCTGATTCTTCACCTACACAACATTGACAAATAGGCCATTTATGACTTACAAAGTGCATTATTAATGCAAAAACTTTCGTTGTTGTTGTTAGCTGCCATCAAGTCAATTCAGACTCATGGTGATCCCATGTGTTATAGGGTAGAATTGCCCCACGTGGTTTTCTTGGATGTCATTTTGACAGAAGCAGATCACTGGGCTTTTCTTCCATGGAGCTCTGGGTAAGTCAAACCACCAAACATTTTCACAGTTTTATTATCCACCTCCCAGGTGAGGGTGGTGAATGCTATTGTACCTCTGTTTCATACTAATAGAAATAAAGGCCCAGGAAAGCCAATGAATTTGGCTCAGGTTGTATGGCACTAGCAATTGGAGATGGGCACTTAAAAAAGTGTCATACTCTGTGATTTGACATAAAAGGATTTGTGGCACCTTTAAAGTTATTTTTTAAAAAATCAACACTATAACTGTATGTATTTTTAAAAGAAAGTTCTAGATTGGTAGAAATTTTAAGAACAAGAACTAACTTGTGACAATGAGAATCTGAAATCATCACTAAACAGGGCAACAGGTACAGCGGGGGGTGCTATCTATTCATATGTTGGACATCCCTCAATGGACTTCATTTTTTTAATTGAACATAAAATTCATTTTCAATGACAGGGGCCATACGGACATCATTTTTGGAGTTGATTACTCCTCAGCACATAAATTACTTTCTACTATATTAAAAATATTTCTTCTATCTTTATTTTTCATTTTGATAAGATATATGTAACATAGAATTTTCCATTTAATAATGTTTAAGTGTGCAGTTTAGTGGCATTAAGTATGTTCACAGTGTTGTATAACCATCACCGGTATCTGTTTCTTGAACTTTGTCATCATCCTCAAGAGAAACTCTAAATCTGTTAAACAATGCTGTCCCATTTCCCTCTCCTTTCAGTCCCTGGAAACCTCTGTTCTACTTTCTATCTCTATGAATTATCCTTAGTTTAGATAACTTAGAAAGATGTAATCATACAGTATTTGTTCTTTTGTGTCTGATTTATTTCATTCGGCATATTTTCAAAATAACACCAAAAGCTAAAGATGAGGAAATTGAAGATTTTTACCAACTTCTACAGAAGGCTGGCAGTTCAAACCCACCAGCCACTCCTCGGAAGGAAGATGGGGCAATCTACTTCCGTAGTGATATTGCCTCAGAAACCCAAGGAGGGGTTGCTATGAGTTGGGTCTGACTTGATGGCACATAACAACAACAAAAAAACACAGTCTGAAATTGACCAAACATGCAATCAAAATATGCTGATTATCACTGGTGATTGGAATGCAAAAGTTGGAAACAAAGAGGAATGACCAGTAGTTGGAAAATTTGGCCTTGTTGATAGAAACAGTACTGGAGATTGCATGATAGAATTTTGCAAACCAACTATTTATTCATTGCAAATACCTTTTTTCAACAACACAAACAACAGCTATACATGTGGACTTTGCCAGATGGAGTACACAGGAATCAGACTACATCTGTGTCAAGAGGCGATGGAGAAGCTCAATATCTTAGGCCAAAACAAGGCCAGGAGCTGATTGTGGAACAGACCATCAACTGCCCATATGCACATTCAAGTTGAAGTTGAAGACAGTTAAAACAGTCCATGAGAGCCAAAATAAGACCTTGAATATATCCCTCCTGATTTTAGAGACCATCTAAAGAATAGATTTGATGCGTTGAATCCCAATGACCAAAAAACCGAGGAATTGTGGGATGACATCAAGAATATCATCCATGAAGAAAGCAAAAGGTAACTTAAAAGACAAGAAAGGAAGAAAAGACCAGAATGGATGTCAGAAGAGACTCTGAAACTTGCCCTTAAATGGAGAGTAGCTAAAGCAAATGGAAGAATTGACAAAATAAAAGAGCTGAACAGAAAATTTCAAAGAGCAGCTTGAGAAGACAAAGCCAATTATTATAATGAAATGTGCAAAGATCTGGAGTTAGAAAACCAAAAGGGATGAACACACTTGGCATTTCTCAAGCTGAAAGAACTGAAGAAAAAATTTAAGCCTCCAGTTGCAATATTGAAAGATTCTGTAGGCAAAATATTGAATGATGCAGGAAACATCAAAAAAAGATGGATGGAATATACAGAGTCACTGGACCAACACAGCTGTGCTTGCTGAAAGTTCCTTCCAGCCACTCCTCAGAAGGAAGTTTGGGCAGCCTACTTCCATAGTCACACCGCCTCGGAAAACCAAGGAGGGGTCACTATGAATCGGATCAACAGCACATAACAACAACAACATACATTGTCTGCTATCTTGATTGTTGATTCCATTGGTGTTGATGCAAATGCCTTAGGCACTATGCCGCTAGAGCTCCTGGTGTTGATTGTAGAACCAAGTAATAAGAAGTCTTTGACAACTTCAATCTTTTCTCCATTTATCTTCATTTATCATGATGCTGCTTATTGGTCCAGTTGTGAGGATTTTTGTTTTCTTTATATTGAGATGTAATCCATACTGCAGACTGTAGTCTTCAATCTTCATCAGTAAGTGCTTCAAGTCATCCTCACTTTCAGCAAGCAAAGTTGTGTCATCAGTGTATCGCAGGTTGTTAAT
>NW_006921621.1:11492271-11528426 GCF_000298275.1 Orycteropus afer afer
ATTTCCACATTCTGTGGGATCACTTTTCTTTGGTATGGGTACAGTCAGTTGGCCAGGTAGCTGTCTTCCAAATCTCTTGATATAGCCGAATGAGTTCTTCCAATGCAACATCCATTTGTTGAAATATCTCAATGGGTATTCCATCAATTCCTGGAGGCTTGTTTTTCACCACTTTCCTCAGTGCAGCTTCAACTTCTTCCTTCAATATCATTTGTCCTTGATTATATGCCACCTCCTGAAATGGGTGAATATCGACCAATTCTTTTTGGTATGTTCTGCTATCAGAACTCCTGGACAAAGTATAGCACTGGCAAATCAGCTGTAAAGGACCTCTTTCAAGTGCTGAAGAGCAAAGATATCTCTGAAGACTAAGGGATGCCTGACACAAGCCATGGTATTTTCAATCACCTCATATGCATGTAAGAGCTGGACAGTAAATAAGGAAGACTGAAGAAGAGTCGATACTTTTGAGTTGTGGTGTTGGTGAAGAATGCTGAAAGTACCATGGACTGCTAAAAGAACTAACAAATCTGTCCTGGAAGAAGTGCAGCCGGAATGCTCCTTGGAAGTGAGAATGACCAGAGTTCTTCTCACCTACTTTGGTCATGTTGTAAGAAGGGACCATTCCTTGGAGAAGGGTATCATGTATGGTAAAGTGGAAGGTCAACAAAAAAGGGGAAGACCCTCAACAAGATGGAGTGACACAGTGGCTGCAATGATGGGCTCAGGTATAGCAGGGATTGTGAAGCTGGCACAGGACTGGGCAGTGTTCTGTTCTGCTGTACATAGGGTCGTTATGAGTAGGACACAACTCAACAGCACCTAACAACAACAGCATTTGCAGGGTTCATCCATATATACATAACATATATTTGAATTTCATTCCTTTTTATGGCTGAATAATACTCCATTTTGTAGATAGATCATATTTTGTTTATCTATTAGCCTGTAAATGGAAATTTGGACTGTTTCTATCTTTTACTGATTGTGAATAATGTTGCAATGTATATGGTACACAAAAATCTGCTTCACTTACCATTTATGAAGTTTTTGGGTATATACCTAGGAATGAAATTGCTTAGTCATATGGTAATTCTGTGACTCCAAACTCTTTAGTGTAGGGGCTTCACCATTTTACATTTCCGGTAGAAATACATGAGGGTTCCAATTTTTTCTAATCCTTGCCCACACTTGTTATTTTCATTTTTTTTTAAATTTTATAATAGCCATTCTAATGGGTACAAAGTGGTTTTGATTTGCATTACCCTGATAACTAATGATTTTGAGCACATTTTTATGTGATTATCAGTCATTTTTATGTTCAAATCCTGTGCCTATTAAATTTTGAGGGTTTTGTTGTTGCTGAGTTATACAAGTTCTTTATATATTCTGGATGTTAATTCTTTATCAGATACATGATTTGCAAATATTTTCTCCCATTCTGTGGGCTGTCATTTCCCTTTTAATAGTGTCCTTTTATAAGCAAAAAATTTTTAATTTTTATGAAATCCAATTAATATTTTTATTTTTTGCTGTTGTACTTTTGGCATCATATTTAAGAAACTATTGCCAAATTCATTGTCATGAAGATTTTCTCCTGTTTACTTCTAAGAATTTTATAGTTTTCTTTCTTAAATTTAGGTCTTTGTTCTAAGTAAATTTTTGTGTATGATTTAAAGTAAGAGTCCAACTTCATTTTTTTTTTTTTTTGCATACATATATTCAATTTTCCCAGCACCATTTGTTGAAAAGACTGTCTCTTTTTTCTCCATTGAATGGTTTTGGCACTCTTGTTGAAAATTAATTGACCATATATGTGAGGGTTTGTTTCTGGGCACTCTATTTTATTCCAGTGATGTATTTAACTCTCCTCATGCCTATACCACACTGTTTTGATGACTGTGCCTTTGTAATAAGTTTTGAAATTAGGCTTCTTTGCTCCGGACAAGGAGAGACCAAATGTAGTATCTTAGATGGCCACTTGCAAGCTTTAAGACCCCAGTCACTACTCACCAAAGTAGGATGTGGAACAATGTTTTTGTGTAGTATATTATGCCAATTGAGCTTGATTTCCTCTGTGACAATGGTCCTGAGCCCGTGGGCCCAACATCTTGTTTCCTAATGGTGGTTGGCTGTGGCTAAGAAGTTATTGTAGCTTTGCCCCTTGTTAGCTCTACACATATGGGCATTCTTCTAGTGCATACAAATATGTATATAGAAATATTGTCTGCCAAACTTATATATGGTCATGGGTATATTCTCTTTGGTTGTTGTTGTTGTTGTTGTTGTTTGTCGTTGAGTCGGCCCCGACTCATAGCGACCCCTCCTTGGGTTTCCGAGGCAGTATCACTACGGAAGTAGGATTGCCCAACCTTCCTTCCGAGGAGTGGCTGGTGGGTTTGAACCGCCAGCCTTCTGGTGAGCAGTCAAGTGCCTTAGGCACTAAGCTACCAGAGACATAACCTGATTATTCAGCTTGTCATAGGCAGACAGATTGAATTTTAGGATTTTTAAAATTTATTTCTACAAAAAATGGCACTGGGATTTTGACAGGGATTACATTGAATTTGTAGATTGCTTTGGATAGTACTGTCATCTTAAAAATATGGCCTTCCAATCTATGACCGTTTGTTGTCAGTCTGTTTATTTAGTCTTCTTTAATTTCAGCAGTATTTTGTCTGTTTCTGTATACAAATCTTTCACCTTCTAGTTTAAATTTATTACTATTTTTCTTTTATGCAATTGTAATAGAATCCTTTTCTTAATTTCCTTTTTGGATTATTCACTGCTAGTGTACAGAAATGAAACTAATTTTTGTGTGTTGGTTTCATATCCTGTAACTTTGCTGAATTCATTAATTAACTCTAACAGTTTTTTTGTTGTTGTTGTTTGATTCTTTAGGGTTTTTTCATCTTTATTTTTTATTATCAGTATTGGTTATACAAAAATCCATTGACTTGAATTTGTGTAGGTTAGGCTCACTTTCTATATCTGTTTCCACAAAGTTGCATCCATGGTTACTTTCAGTTTCAATCAGAGCACTTTGAAAGCACAAGTAAAAGTACCTGAGGGTACATCAGAGGGTTTTCCCCTTTCTTCTTATTTTATCTCATTTATTTTGAATTTCAGATGCATGATCATTGTCACAAGTCAAAACTAAAAGAGATCTCGAAATCCACAATTCTTGTCTGTAATTCTGGAGTTCAAAAAGCTCTGAAAACTCAAAGTTCTTTCATAAGTATGTGGCAAATTCATTCACAGGCAAAAGTGGCCTGAACTAATTTGAGGTTACTTGTGGTCTCTATTTCTTCTACTTGTGTGAAAATCATAGGTTTTGCTGCAGAAATGTTAACATGCTTGATCACAAGGTATTATGCCAGAACCTGCTGAGATAGGAGTGGGGATATATATATATATCAAGAATATTTTGAATTCTGAGACATATCTGTCCCCAAGGAACTTTCTGAAACCACATTCAGTAAAGAGAATATTAAGAATTTTCTTTATAAACCATCCCACTTCTTGAGGAAACTGATATTATCATTGTGAGATATTCTCATCTCCTCTTTCTATTGTTTACTCATATATATATAAATGGATATATGTATGTGTGCACACTCACTGGCATCTAGTCGATCCTGACTTATAGTGACCCCTCCTTGGGTTTCTGAGGTGGTATCTCTATGGAAGTAGATTGCTCAGTCTTCCTTCTGAGGAGTGGCTGGTGGGTTTGAACTGCCAGCCTTCTGGTTAGCAGTCAAATGCCTTAGGCACTATACTACCAGAGCTCCAGAGCTCCTACATATATGTGTGAAGGAAAGTTGGGCAATCCTACTTCCGTAGTGATACTGCCTCGGAAACCCAAGGAGGGGTCGCTGTGAGTAAGGGCCAACTCGACGGCAAATAACAACAACAACAACAACAACAATATATGCGTGTATACACACACACACACACACATATATGTGTATATATACACACATATATGTGTGTATATATATATGTGCATACACATGTGTGTATACACACACATATATATACACACACACATACATATAAAAACAACAACAACCCACTGCCATTTAGTTGATTCTGCCTTATAGTGACCCTATAGGACAAAGTAGAACTGCCTCATAGCATTTCCAAGGTTGTAAATCTCTACAGACGCAGACTGCCTCATCTTTCTCCCACAGAGTGTCTGGTAGGTTCAAACTGCTGACATTTTGGTTAGCAGCCAAATGCCTTGGCCACTGCACTACCAGAGCTCCTTATACCTATGCATGTGTGTATATGTGTACATATATATGTGTGTGTATATACGCATACACAGGATTTTGTTTCTAAATAATAATAAGGATCACACTATTCACATTACTTTGTGCCTTTCCTTTTTCTCCTAATATGATGTTCCCTCCAGAACAATACTTAAGAATCCAACTTACTCTTTTTTTTAATAGATAGATAGATAGCTGCCATTGTGTTGACTCTGACTTGTATTGACCTTACATGCAACAGAATGAAATGTTGCCTGGGTCCGCATTATACTCATTATCACTGGCATGTTGCAGTCCATTGTTGAAGGTATTGTACCAATCCATCTCAACAAGCATCTCCCTTGCTCTTGTTAGCCCTATAATTCACCAAACATGTTTTCTTCCAGCAAGTGATGCCCCGATGACATGTCCAAAGCAAGCAAGTTAGTGTTCTGTTGTCATCCATAAGGTTTTCAGTGCTAATTTTCAAAAGTAGATCAGCAGGCCTTTCTTCCTGATCTGTCTTAGTCTAGAAGCTCTGCTGAAACCCATCTACCACGAGTGACCCTGCTGGTATTTGAAATACTAGGCACATATCTTCCAGCATCATAGCAACATGCAAGCCACCATACTACAGTGAATCCCCAGGTATGAATGTCTGATTTACAGACAACTCCTACTTGCCCTCTAATGTTATATAAATTTTCCCTCACTCTGACATGATTGAACCAACCCCTACTCAAAAGTTCTTCATCACAGTCACCTTCACTTGCTACATATGCAGCTTTTAAATCACTGAAAAGTCTTTGAGCCTTTTCTTGCACTAAAGGAAGGTTAAATAAGAACTATATGCACTGGTTCGGAATTACCTGCAAATTTGACTGAAAGCCACATTTAGGAATGGATTTCATTTGTAACTCAGGACTTCCTGTTGACAAACTGACAGATGAGTGGTGGTCTTTTTAAGAGCTGTACAGTATTTTACAATATGGTTCTATCATACTCTAATTAACCATTCCATTGTTGATGGATATGTGACTTACAGTGCTTTGTTTTTGAGGCTCAAATATTAGTGATTATGAAATGACAACTTATCTACAAAGTTCAGTCCATTCTACCTATCTTGGCATGTTGGTTTGCCCAAACATTTTTCTGTCCATCATACAGGTAGAAACCTTGAGGCAGAGATTGTTAAAACAAACAAACAAACAAACAAAAAAAAAACTCTTTAACCATTGACTTCCTTGTTTTTCTATGACATTTAGATTTTGTGGGCATCAGGTTTGCACACAGGTAGCCTGCTGAGCCACTACTCTGCACAGTCATGAGCACTGGGAGCTTTTAGCTGGCCTTTCGGGAGCTCACTTCACCACCTAAGACATGTCAGGTGTCCATAATTCAAACTTCTTGGGTGAGGGTCTGACATCTGCCTTGTCTCACAGACAAAAAGGCCGGTAACTTCAGGGAGTGCAGGGTGGTGCTTGCTTAGGATGGATGTGATCAATGACTCTAGTCTCTCTTGGCTCCTGAACAAGCCAAGTTGTGGAATTTCAATAAATAATTTAACCCTGGCTCCAGTTTCAGCTTCAGTTTTCACTTTCACCACCTATATGCCACTGTTATTTGCAAGCAAGCCCTGCCTCCATCTGAGGTATGGAAATTTGGCTGAGATTCACTGATGTTTTGAGGACCCAGGGCTGAATTACCACATGCAATAGTAGGGATTTTTTTCTTTTTCCTTTTTCTGTCTTCTTTTTTTTAATTGTAGTAAAATATATATGCAAAACATTTGCCTTTTAACCATTTTTAAGTGTGCAATTTAGTGACATTAATTACTTTCACCATGTTGTGCAACTATCACCACTATCCATTTTCAAATATTGTTTTATCCCTCTCAATAGGAGGATTTTTTTCCTAAACAGGAGAAATATGAAGTCTGAATGTGCAAAGATGTAATTTTTTAAATAAAAAAAGAAAAAATGGATATAACTGGCCTGTTGCTTTGGTTATGAAGGTCTTTATATTGTTGTTATGTGAGGCCTATGTCTTCCAAACATTTTGAAAACCAGCCTTGTCAACATTATTAGGCATAAGTGACCTGGAGAACTTATTAAAGGACAGCTTCTGATCCAGTAAATCTGGAGTGGGGCCTGAGAATCTACACTTCTAACAAGTTCCCCAGGAACCCCTTGCTGCTGGTCAGAGGACTCATTTTGAGTAATTAGGTGATAGACAGCCTAGAATTTCCTCCAATCAAAAAGCTTTCCTTTTAGGTCCATTGCTTGGAGTTCTAGGGGAGAAAGAGAGACCTCTTAATATGGTTAGGTTGGGGTTAAACTTATCCTTGTTTTCCTAAAATTGTAGGAAATCTTATGCTAGCTGTAATTCCAATCTACTAATGGTAGAAAGGCTGGGTATAAAAAACCACTACCATCACATTGATTCTGCCTCATAGAGACCCTATAGGCTGGGTACTGGAGTTGTAAATTGTACTGGTTTTATAGGGCTTCTGTAACAAAATACTACATGTTGAGTAACCTAAAATGAGAGACATTTATTGTCTCACAGTTTGGAGGCTAAAAGTCTGAAATTGCGTTGTTGTCAGGACCTTGCTTTCTCTGAAAGCTCTAGGGAAAGATCCTTCCTTGCCTCTTTCTAGACTCCGGTGGCTCCTGGCAATCTTTGGTGTCCCTTGACTTGTAGATACTTCCCTCTAATCTCTGCCTCTGTCTTCACATGGCTGTTTCCATTGGGTCTGTGTCACTCTGTATCTCTTTTCTTTTTGTAAGGACATCCATATTGGATTCGGACTCAACCTACTACAATAGGGCTTCATATTAACTTAACTGATAACATCTTCAAAGACCCTATTTCCAAACAAATCCATGCTCACAGGAACTTGGGGTAGTCCTTCAACATACTTTTTTGGGCAGAAACAATTCAATCTATAACATAGGTGTTATTATTGTGTTTCATCCTTTCAGAGCACTTCCATGTGCATCATCTCATTTGATCCTCACAGAAAGCTTGTGAAGCACGTGAGTGGTTATTATTATTCTGTTACCAATGAGGGAAAGAGCTTTGAGCCCAGTTCAATTCATCTTCTCCTATTGTTTTCCTTTCTGGGTTAAAGGATTGAGAGAAAAAAATTGTCTTGCTTAAAGCAGGTTACATAACTGCAAATACTATAGGCTAACATTCTGTGAGAATCATATACTCTACTTAAATCAAATTCATTTCTAAGGCTTTGTTTCTCTTCAGCTCTGTGTGTTTCTGAGGTGATCTTTGCATGCATTCTACAGTTTGCATATCTAGAATGCAAATGTATGTCTTTGAATGGGATCAAAAGACTGAGAAGAGAAAAGTAAAACAGGATCTGTTTCATAACCTAGTAGAAAGAAGTCATGTTGAAGGAAGAAGTGACAAGAGCTAATTCGTAAAGCATATGGGAAAATGAAGCTTCTCATTTTATCTTTGCACCATTTTTTTAAATCTTCAATAGGCTTCTGGTCTCTTGGTAGAAGTGTCTGAAGAATTCCATCCATGCTTGGTGTTATAAATAAAGCATGTAATCAACAAATGATGCTGATGTTCCCATTGGTCCTAATTAAAACCTCAGAATCCTCCTATATCATGCTTCCAGCATGGGAGATGAAGCACCAGTTGAAACTTTTTGCCATTCCTGTGCCTTCATCTAAAGCTAATTTGAAAGATAATTAGATAGGATCAAGACATTGGCTGCTATTAATGCTTGAAGACCATTGCTTAGCATCATTTATCTAAACATAGCTCAATAATAGCAGGCTTCTTTCTTCAGATAGGTATTGCAAGGGAAGGGAAGTTACTGTGTGACTTTGTGTTGTCCTTGCTTACAATGATACAAATGGTCTGGCAGGGGTTGGGATGTGGAGGAGATGGCCATAATTTTTAACAAACAGGTGAAACATCACTTTTTTTTTTTTTTTTTTTAATCTTCAAACTAAAATGGAAAAGCAAGTGGTAAGCTTTGATGACAATCTGTTATCCTGACTTGTGGATGGAGCAATCTCTGTTGGAACTGGAAACATGACTTCACATCTTTTCATATACCACACCAGGGATCCTGTTAAGATGTGGAAGTTAAACAAAGGTTCTAGGTGCTTGTGAATGTAGATATCCTGAGAGCATCATTTGGAATTCTGAGACTTACAGAAAGCATCTACATCAGGAGGAAAACAATCCCTATTCCTCATTTATTTTAGTATCTACTTTTGGGGATAGTTTTGTATCTTTATCATGGCCACTTTCAGTTTCTTCTCCTGGGCATGGAAAAAAAAAGTCGAGAATTTATGTTACAGCTGTATATGAGAAAAGATAATTTCTGATTTCTTTTTGCCCAATTAGTGTGGCTGAACAAGTAAGTATGGAGAGATTCAGAGAGTTTTGAGTTAGGCCATTATGTAATCTTCCCGTCATTTATAGGTGAGGATTCTGTGCCTAGACTGAGGCAATGAGTTGCCCCAAAACACAATCTATTGCCATTGAGTCAATTCTGACTCATGGCAACACCATATGCTACAGAATAGAACTGCTCCTTATGTTTTTCTTGGCTGTAATCTTCATGTAAGCAGATCTCCCAACCTTTCTTCCACAGTGCTGCTGGGTGGGTTTGAACCACTGACCTTTAGGTTAGTAGTCAACTGCTAACATTTTGCAGTGCCCAGGGACCTTGTGACTTGCACAAGGGCACATTTATCTTACAGACAATGGGGGCCAACAGCTGGTCTTCCAACGCCCACTGGTTAGTTAGGAAACAGAGCTCCGTCTCTTCTAACTGTAAGAGAATTTGGTAGGTCTTAGAAAAATTCCCCTTCTGAAAAGAAACACTAGTTCCTTGATCCCAGGTTATAGCTTCCTAGGGGACAACCTGGACTATTGTGTGTGCAGTATAATTACTGGGACAGATTTTTATTTTTTTTTTTTTTTAATGAGGATACTATAAATAGAATATTTCCTGCCTTAGTCTGGCACTCAGAAAAGGTTTTCATTTCCCTTTTGGGCCTGAGGAATTACAAAAGACAGATTCCTTTTCAATTATACCCTGGCTTAAGCTTGAACATATAACTCAGCTGGGAGTGAGCTCTGATTGACTTTTTCCAAGATAGAGAAAACTCAATTAGGCTTCCTTGACATAAAACCTGGCTCAGTTTCTATGTCTATAACTGTGAAGCTATTTTTAACTCAGAAGACACAATCCAGGGCTACAATCTTCATAGTAAAGAGACTGAAAGAAATCAGTTGGATAGCCTCACATGACAGTATCATTTCCCTATTAAACAATGGCATAGAAGACTTTCTCTAGTCCTTGTGGCCTTTGGTGTGCTGGCTGGGGGTCGTAAGAGGGAGGAAGAAGGGATAAATCCAGATGGTAGAGTGATGATAAATTGAGTGACATGTGTTGAATGCTTTCTCTCAACCAGGCACTGAACTACCACTTTACTTGTATCTTTCTCAGTCTCCCTATAATCCTGTGAGGAAGAAGGAGGAACATGGAGGGAAGGGATTTAGCGCCACTTCTTCTATCATATATTCCCATTAGGGATCAGGAGCAGCAGTGCCATTCTGGATTCTCTAAGCCTGAGTGTGTCTCCTCAAAAAAGCATGAAATAACCTGATTTTTTTCTTCCTGAGCCTTCAACCTTTTATTCTTTTAAGAATGTAAAATGATAGAAAGCTATGAATAGCAGGGCCAACTCTAAAGATGACTTTTAAAGAGATTTGTATCTTTTAAGAGTATGTCTAAGTTACTAATATTGAAGATTTGGACTGAGATTTCAGCCATCTCTGCTGTACTGCAAACTCCACACCTACCAAAAAGCTCTGAGACCTTGGAGAAGTCATCTACACTCTTTGGCCTTCTTGCTACCTAGACTGAAAAATGGAAGTGGGAGGGAGGTTGGATGAAGTTTGAGGGAAATAAGAAGGGGGGGATGTAACCTTCCAAAGAGATGCTTCTTTGACTGCTTTTTTAAAGGACTGAGAATACCCTGGAAAGACAATAGAGGGAAAGTGTGAGAAGGTCAAGCCCTGAAAGGACTGGTGCAGGTAGTCTCAGCTGGTTCTTGCTTTACGCCCTCATTTCCCCTTTAACCAACAATGTGAGCTCCTGCCCTACTGATTCACCAGCTTGCCTTTTGGAAGATAGGCACACCCAAGGGTAGAATGCCAGCCTACAAGCTCCTCATCCTCTCAGCAGGCATTTTTCTATGAGCCAGGAGTGGTTCTGGGAGCTGGGGATTGTGCGAGCTCATTGAGCCTCTGTTCAGCCACTGAAATTCTTGGAGACAAAAGTTTCAGTAATAGCTACCTTTTCACAGACATATTTTATTTTAATTCATTCACTTTATAAATAAGAAAATTAAGGCCCAGAGAGAGGAGATTCCTTTCCCTAGACCACACAACTCTTTGTGCCAAAATTAGATCTGGAAGTCAGGACTCCTATTCTGCCTTTTTTTTTTTTTTTTTTAATTGAAGTGCTTTCTTTGCTTTAAGGGCTAACCAAGGAAGTCAATTCATTGGAATATCCTACTTCTCCAAACATGCTGGCTAACTGCTGGCTTACTGCACATGTATAGGAAAATGTACCTATTCCAAATTCATAGTGTTTGTATCAAAGGCAAAATGAAGCATCCCTACTGTTTCCCATCTTCACATTAATTAAAGAGGAATGTGTTTGTTGCTTTGTTTTTAGGTCTTGTCATCCCAATCAGCCCTTAAGTAATTTTGAATAGAGAATTTTAAATGGTAATTAAAACAGCTTTGTGATAAGAAGTGCCCACCCTTTGGTGCAGCACACCCATTATAAATTCTTGCCATTGTGAGTTGCGGAGGTCACCAGTCAGCTGGTTATGACAGAGGATATGAGAGGTAAAAACCCACAAATCTGGTTTCAAGATGTCTGGGAAGCTACTGTTGCCCTTCTTCTTCCTTTCCCAGATCCTTACTCACCTTCTGGCTGATGCCTGAAACCCCACATTGTAGATTCTTCCCTTTTGCTTAATGTCTGATAGGCAATGCTAAATAAAAATACCCCAACAGGAATAAATGTGAAACAATTGTCTACCATCATACTTTACTGGGAATGCTTTCAAAGACAGCTTTGAGAGATGGCAGTGGGGAAGAGGCACATGGTTTAAGTCTGGCTGAATGGTTAGAGGCCAATAATGGTAGGAACAGCAGATGCAGGAGGGTTAGGAGCCCCTAGAGGATAGTCCCCCTAGAGAATGTCTTTGTAGCTTTGCCTGTGATTGGTCTTGAAAGGGCTGGGGTCCTCAAACTGAAGGAAGAAAGAGAGCTGGAGAATTCTTGTGTGGCTTTCCCTGATAGAGCAGAAGGACAAGACCAGCTACTTGCAGTTCCCTACATGTCCCATATAGTTTCATCAAGCCTCATATATTCTGTCTGGATGTCCTTACCCATCACTTACCCTTCAAGGCTCATTTCAACATTTGTTGTCTCTGAAAACCTTCCCTGAACCCTCAGATGGACTCTCGCATGCTCGTATTCCATGCATGCTCGATCATAGCATTTTTCTTATGCCTTGCACACCACCTCTGTATGTTTTTCTGTCTCCATTGAATGCCAGATTATCAAGGAGAGGGCCTATGTCTCATTCATCACTGCACTCCAATCTCTGGCACAGAGCAGGCCCTCAGTGAGGATGCTTATTGAGTTTCATGAATCCACCCTTCCCAAGTGGCTGGATGACTGCATATAGTGAAGAGTGGAGCTACAGCCTTCTACTACTCCCCACAGTTGGAAAAGCCAAACATAGGGCTTTATGGAGCTCCTAAGGAGCTCTGGTGGCACAGTGTTTAAGCACTCAGCTGCTAACCAAAATGTCAGCTTTTCAATCCCACCAGCCACTCCATGGGATAAAAAAGATGTGGCAGTCTGCTTCCATAAAGATGACAGTCTTAGCAATCATATGGGGGAAGTTCTACTCTGTCCAATAGGATTGCTATGAGTCAAAATCAACTGAATGGCAATGGGTGGTGGTATGGAGATCCTGCATTTTAGTAAAGGCAGAATGTATAGCTATAGTTGGTAGGAAGGAGAAAGTGTGTGGTGAGAGGAAATGCAGTTGAGAATGTGGCCTGAGGCTGCACTGCCCTGGGGAGCCCTTGGGCCAACTGGCTAGGGTTTCAGTCACAGTGCTGTCACTCTGAGGGAAGTCCCACCCTAGAAAGCTTAACTGCTGTGTGTGAAGGTGCAACCAAAAACATCAGTTGGTCAGTGAAAGTTTGACATTGTTATAACTGCACTGACTTGAGGTACTTCAGATGTCTTCATCCAAAATGTGCTCTCCAATCCCTGAATAACTCAAAGTCACTTCAGAAGGTGTACTTCTTTCAGGGTCTATGCAGGAAATGAAGACGAAAAAGGAAGAGACATAGAAGTGGGGTGGTAGATAGGGGGACATATGAAGGGGCTTCCAATTTAGATAGGAAACAGGAAACAATAAAGAATGCTTTGCTGTTATGTGCTGTCAAGTCAGACCCAATTCATAATGACCCCTCCTTGGGTTTCTGAGGCAGTATCACTACAGAAGTTAATTGCCCAACCTTCCTTCTGAGGAGTGGCTGGTGGGTTTGAACCACCAGCTTTGTGGTTAGCAGTCAAGTGTCTTAGGCACTGTGCTACCAGAGATCCTACAAAAAAGAATAGGGATAAATAAAATTATTTTTTAAAGTAGGACAAAGCAATATCCAAATGCTATGTAGCCTGGTCCAATCTGTTACATATATCCCAGCCTAGGGATTTTGATTCAGTGAATACAGTGGGTTCAGAAATCTCTTATGTTTGTTTATTTGCTCATTTATTTCTTAATTTTCTTATGTAATTCTGTTATACATCTCTAATTGTGAGCATCACTGGGTTAGGAGTTCTCAATCTTAGCTGAACACTTGGAGAACATTAGGGGAAAAATGCTGATGTCTAACTCCTATCCCACATTAATTCTATCTGACTCTTCAAGAGTGGGCCCTGAGCATTTCATTTTTTCAAGCTCTATTAATATATTAGGAAGCTCTGGTAGCACAGTGCCTAAGGGACTTGACTGCTAACCAGAAGTCTGGCAGTTCAAACCCACCAGCCACTACTTGGAAGGAAGATGGGGCAATCTACTTCCATAGTGATACTGCCTCGGAAACCCAAGGAGGAGTCGCTATGAGTTGAGTCCGACTCGGCGACACATAACAACAACAACAACAACAACAACATTGATATATTATAAAGTACTAATTTTCATTATGCAAAAAATTTCTCTGAGGGCCCAAGGTTTCAGTAACTTTATTTAATAAATCTCATGACTCTGATTTGACTTTAGTGCTAACCTTTTAATTTGTCATACTTGGGAGTTGGTAGTTGACGAGGGCTTATTGAGTGCACTTGGTGATATGTTGTGATTTCTTTAAAGTCTTTCCAGGCCAGCTTACGCTATAAAGATGCAGTATTAAAAAGTCAGCATTGAGACAACCAGAGCAGAGGGGAGGGTGAGTAATAATTGAGGAATCTCAGCTATCACAGGCTCCCAAACACCAACATTTATAGGCAAAGCACAGCTAAATGTCAAGATATCCTTGTTTGATAGGAAGATTGTAAGAATTATGGGTCATTCCATGAATGTAGAGGACATGGTTTCATGATCAAGAGCTGGAACTAATTTCCATAGCCTCTTGAATAACAAATGAAAAATATGTCAGGGGAGGAAAAGAAAACTCTTGACAGTGGCCTAATTAAGTGGAAAGCATGTTTCCTCCATTAGGACTGGGATTTTCCAGGGGAAGTCTCAAGTGAGAAGACATCTTCTTCAAATTAAACTCTTGTGGGAAGGAATCCTATTTATTTGATGCTGCAGATTTGTATCGCACTTTGGTTTCCTGTGCTTTGGTACATTTCTGAGATGGAAGAACTGTAGCTTTCAGCTTTACTTATTCAAGCATTGAGAGCCACCATTAGGCCTAGAGAATAACATGATGGTCCTGTAAATACTTGTGACAAAGGTTCCCAGAGCTCAAGAGAACATAAAGGCTTCCACAGGGCTTCCATAGAAACTTGCCAGGAATCTGCCAGATCTGGTCCCTTGGCTTCGTCCACCAATCTTCCTTGGGTTCCAGCCCATCTCGTCTTTGGTTCCTGAACTACTCAAAACAATATTCGGTTGGAGAATGTTGCTCTGCCCAGAATCTCAATGGCTTTGTAGAGAATGGACATGCATGTGCCTATACAAGTACTAACAGCTAACCAAATATGAGTCACTTTCCCCTGTCTCCCTTCATAGTAAATGTGAGACCAACCTGGCTTAAGAAGCTTCTTTATTAGCCAATAGACAGTGACCGCAGTTCTTCCTATGTTTGCTTTCTCTATTGACTGTATTGTTCCTCACACAAAACCCTGAACACTAGCATTGCATTTTTGTGCCATCAAAAAGAGGTCTATTAACTCTTTACTAAGCCATAGCATTTCATAAACCGAGCTATTTAATTAGTGCTCCCTAAATATTTGTTTTCTATTGTCATAATGATAATAGCTCCAAATTTATCAAGCAGATAGCATGTTTTATATATACTATCATCCAGTCATATATCAACTCTGAGAGGGGGTATTATTGCCCCCTGTTTGCAGATGAGGAAACTGAGGCTAAATGTATTAATCATCTGCTAGATAACAAAAACCCTCAAAACTTAATGGCTTTAAATGGTGTAGCTTTTATTTTGCTCATGAACCTGTAATTTGGGCAGGGCTCCAATGGCAAGCATCCCAAAAGAGAGAGAACTAGGTGAAAACTGCATCATCCTTTACCACCTAATCTCAAAAATCACACATAGTGTCACTTCTGCCACATTCTACTCATTAAGACAGCCATAAAGGCATGCCCCATTTCAGCAAGAAGGAAGTATAAACTCCACCTTTTGTTGGGGATGTGGCTAGGAGTCACTTTGAAGACATGCCAAAGCAATGGAACCTATATTTCTTGCATGCCTACTGGGTTCCCAGGGTTTCAGAAAAATGAATAAATGAATAAATAAATAAATAAATATGCCCCCTTCTCCTCAAGTACTTAACAAAATAGCTAATCTTTTAAATAAAAAGCAAATTCTAAAATAATATATAATGTAATATAAGAAATTGCTATCTTGTAACATTGGAGGCAGAGTCTCTTGGTGGTGTAAATGTTAAGTGCTCAGCTACTAACTGAAAGGTTGGTGGTTTGAGTCTACCCAGAGGCAAAAAAAAGGTCTGAGGGTCTACTTCTGAAAGATAACAGTCATTGGAAATCTCAGGGAGCATAGTTCTACAATGAAACACATGGGGTCACCATACGTTGGAATTGGCTCAGTGGCAATTATTTTTATTTCCTCATTTTATATTTTCAGCATCAGAATGAGATAGGATAGGTGATGGAGCCAACAAGGAAAATTTTAACCAAGCAAGCCTTATAACATTTCAGCATTTTCCCTTTTCTTCTTTCCCCTCTTTTAAATATTTTTGCCCTCTTCTTTCTTTAAGGGAAAATAGCATGTTTATAGGCCCAAAGCCAGAGGTATTGCTCATTTGGGAAGGATAATTATGTTCTCAGGAGTAGATACTATTCACAGGGCACCTAACACAGAGTGTGAACAACAGTTAGCTGAGAAAGAAAAGGTCAAGAATAAGAAGATGTCAGCCAAAGGAAAAAGGAAGCTACAGGCAGGACCACCTGCATGGTTCATGGCACCCAATATAAAATGAAAATGTGGGACTCTGTTAAAAAAGTTTGGAGTTCTGGTGGCATAGTGCCTAAGGCATTTGACTGCTAACCAGAAGCCTCGTGGTTCAAACCCACCAGCCACTCCTCAGAAAGTAGGTTCAGTGGTATATAGATGAGTCACTTCCGTAGTGATATTGCCTTGGAAACCAAAGGAGGGATCGCTATGAGTCAGACCTGACTTGACAGCAGTGAGTTTGGTTTGATTTGTTTTTGGTTCAAAAACTCAAAATGTCAAGACAGCGATGTTGTTGTTAAGTGCTGGCAAGTCAATTTTTAACTCCTTGTGACCCTATATAACAGAATAGAACTGCTCCTGAAAGTATCATGGACTACCAGAACAACTAACAAATCTGTCCTGGAGGAAGTGCAGCTCCAATGCTCCTTAGAAGCAAGGATGGCCAGACTTCATTTTATCTACTTTGGTCATGTTGTCAGAAGCGGCCATTCCCTGGAGAAGGTGGATATCAAGCTTGGTAAAGTGGATGAAAAAGGGGAAGGCCCTCAAAGAGATGGATTGACACAGTGGCCACAACAATGGGCTCTGGTATAGCAAGGATTGTGAAGCTGACGCAGCACTGGACAGTGTTTCGTTCTCATAGGGTTGCTATGAGTCAGAGCCAACTCAACAGCACCTAACAACAACAACAACAACAACAATCTTTGCAGAAGCAGTTCTCCTGACCTTTCTTCCCTAGAGGAGCTAGTGGGTTCAAACTGCCAATCTCTCAATTAGCAGCTGAGGGCTTAACCATTGTGCCACCAGCATTCCTTAAGATAGCCATAGCAGAGCATAAAGCCAAGTGCAGGCTCTTCTGAGTGAGAGCCTGTGTGACTTCACAGATCACATGCCCAGGACGCTGGCCCTGGCATATGAAAGACAACAGGGGACAAGGAAGCTGCATAAGGCTGAGTTTTAAGAATAAAAAATAATCCAATGTCCCAGCTCGAAGAAAAAGACCAGCAAAATGAAGACACAAAAAAAGATTGCTTAGGCCCTGAAAAGAAATCATCTTAAAAGAGGGTGTTAAGCAGAATCAGGACTGGCAAGTGGTTTAAAAGAGACTCACTTACTTACTCAGATGAATTAGACATGAAAAAATAGAGGGAAAAAAGATATGTAGGAGGGGAAAGAAGAAGTTAGAAGAGGGTACATTGATGTCAAGTTGGAAAGGCAGTTCTTTCTCAGAGAGTGTGTGATGGAACAGGAGGGTGAATAGACACTCAGTCAGTGGTAAATTAACGCTGACTGAAGGTAGGCTGAAGGACAACCCCAAGAAGCCTCCAGCACTGCAATGTTATGCAATATATAAAGTTGTAGGCAGTCCTGGGCCTAAAGCCACTATCCGACCAGGCCAGCTAGTCACAGGGTGAAAGGTATCACTGGCCCGTGCTCTCTTAGATAAATTAAACTGAGTTGCCTTCTGGATGTAAAGTCTAGAATTTCCTTTGGAAGGGATATTTACACAACTACATTTGATTGTTTATAAAACCATCTGATGAACTAAGGTGATGATGACAGATACTAGATTAACAGGTTACCTGTTCAGGTAGTATTTTTAAATTTACCTGGGGTTCTTCTGATCATACTGCACAGGCAGCTATCTACATAAGGTTGATTCAACCTTTATATTCAACTTTAGATAGATGCTTTAGAATCCCTTACGCCTCAAATATATACATGTTCTCTGACTTAATTGAATGAAAAATGCCTAAATTACTCCAATGAGTTATAAGCCTTTTCTGGCTATTGGAAAAAAAGCATATTGATTTCTTCAAGGTAACCTCCCCATCCTCATGTGAACATAAATCAGCAAGTCATGGCCAATGACTTACCAACAAGATGATGGAAGGCCAGATCATTTGGTATTAAAAATAATAACAGTAAGTAATATTATCTGGCTTACATTACTAAGAAAAAATAGACAGCTCCAAGTACTGTTCTTAGAAAGAAAAACTCTTTCCCTCCTATATGGTATAAATCTGTTCAGTGATATATAGATGAGTCACTTTGTATGCAGAGAAAGTCCTGTTCTTGTGGCCTTTGCCATTTTGGCTCTCTTTCCTGTAAGGCAGCAATCCCTGGGGTAATAGAAAGCCAAGAATTGGGAAGCAGAAATTATATCCCCAATTCTACCACAGGACCAGGCTGTGCAGCCATGGGCAAATCATTTAACCTTTCAAGACTTAGTTCCTTATGAGTTAAAAAAAATGATCTGGGCCACTTCATCCCTGAGATCAGTTCCAGCTCCACTGTTACAGAACTTTTATCACTAACAAAATTGTTGGTGAATCCCTTGATTCTTCAGGGACAGGTGTCATGGGCTACAGCAACCAAGAGTTGAAATGTGATATAAATGGTGATTTAATTAACTTTCTGAAGAAAACTCAGGTTTCTTTCTTCTAGTATCTCATCCAGGTGCTCATCCAGTACCACATCCAGGTAATCATGCAGGATTTAACCTTACCAGATTTTTAAAGGAATCAAAGAGCATAAAAATTTTTCATTTTGAAATATCAAATGTTTAGGTACCTGCAGTTGTCTGGGTCCAATTAGGTGAGAGAAACCACGTAATAGGTTAAACAAGAGAAGTTAACTATAAAGAAGTATTAACTATGATTTAAGAGTAACCATAGATATAAGGAAACTCTAAGAAACCCTCAATGAGATGGATTGTCATGATAGACATGATAATGGACACAAATAGACCAATGATCATGAAAATGGCCCAGGGCCAGATAGCATTTCATTCTGTTATACATAAGGTTACCATGAATCAGAGCTGACTCGATAGTAAGTAACAATACAGCATGCTAAGGTTGAGGAAGAGTAGTCAAGGAAGAACAAACTTGCAAGAGATTCAGATCTCATTGGAGAAGGGGTACTCAGTCCACCAGGTAGCAGAGAAGTTCATTGGTATGGTCAGGTGAGAACTGTCTTGCATTGCTGGACAAGCAGTAGACCCTTCTCCAAAGTTCAGGCAGGGAGCAGGTCAGCAGGAGGAGGAGGCATGGGTGCAGAGTGGGATTCTAAGTGTCAGTGGGGGCAGGAGGACTTCAGAGTGTGTGGGACACATGAGGCTTACAGAGGGAGTAGCAGATCTATGTGACTTCCTGGACCACAGGTAGGCTGCATACAGGTGCATGGGGAATTTGGCTTCTGTGTTAAGATAGCTGTGGAAAAGTTATCACTAGGCTGGGGCTGCAAAGTGGCAGAGAGAATGTGTTCTGGGCCAGTGGGTGGGGCAGGCTACACTAGATGTGTTCACATACACAGCACTAACCCCCAGCCCATGCCAGAAGCAGCAGGATAGTACTTTCTTTCCCTGGTGTCTCTCCAGTGTTTCTACTGAGAATGATTAACTTGGTGTTCACTTTAAAGGAATGCTTAAAGGAATCCCTTCTATTCTCACAGAGTCTAGTGGCACAGTGCCTAAGGCATTTGACTGTTAACCATAAGGTTGACAGTTCAAACTCATTAGCTGCCCCATGGAAGGGAGATGGGGCATTCTACTTTTGTAAAGATTTACCACCTTGATAACTCAGGAGGGTTGCTATGAGTTGGAATTGACTCAATGGCAGAGAGTTTGGTTTTGGGCTTGGTATATATTGAAGGGTACTTTTGGAGCTGAGAGGCAATAACTAATACCATCTATCAATCTTAAATGTCATCTGACCATTTCCTGCTGTTCTCTCCTGGTTCTTCTGTGAAGAATTCTTCCCACTTCTTTAACTGAATGCATAGAAGTGACTTTTGGACAATTATCAGCTTTCCTTTATTGCCCAGACACCAAGCTCTCTATACCTTTGCCTGTTCAAGGAATTTCATAAACCAACAGTTCTCAAATGTTGTCCCTGGACTTCTAGAGTCTCCTGGGATCCTTCCTTGCATCTTCTAGCTTTTGGTGGTTTTCTGGCAATTATACTGGCAATCATTGGCACTCCATTCTTTGTATCAATCTTCACATGGCCTTCTCTCATGTGTGTCTGTGCCTCTGTGTTCCTCTATCCCTCTTCTCAGAAGGACACCAGTCATATTGGATTTAGGATCCATGCTGACTCAGGGTGACATCATCTAAACTTGATTACATCTTCAGTAGATCTGAGAGGTCACAACTGTTTTTAAAGTAATATCAAGATAGTATGCCATCTCTCTGTGGGCATTTAGTGTGAAACTTCTGGTGCCTTAAAACAAATCAAGGCAGTGACACTGAATGGTACTAGTAGTCATGCATGTGCAGAGCAAAAAAACTGAAAAGGCAGTCTCATTGAAACAAAATCAGTAAAAGTAATATGATGTTACCACATCTCAACTCTTGAGTACATGTCTCTTAAATATTCTAGGGGATGAAATGGAAAGTGAACATAAAGCTCTTCATTGCATTCTAAAACACGGTGGTTATCCAAGGAAAAACACTTGTGCGATTGAGTTGTGAGCAGAACCAGACATTTCTTTCATGGAACACAATTTTACTTTAAACAGCAAAAATGGCAGACAAACTATGATTATTCAAACTTAGAATTAGCCAGATCTTTTCTGGAAATCAGTGAAGTCAGTTTCTTATTTCAAGGATAATAATTGATAACATTTATTGCCAGTAATAAAATACAAGTATTCAAGAGAAAATTTTAACTTTGAAAAGTCTGTCTCTACCACCTTGGGCTTGGCAGTTTCTCAGTACTTTTCTGGCGAGAACTGTGGTGATATTAATGAATAAGATAGTTTTGATATTGTGTGATGAAATAAATACATAAGCATATGGAAGAGATATCTGTATAACTTAGTGAAGTACTATTTTCCAAATGAAAAATTCATGATACAAAATCATTCATGGGTAAAAGATCCATTCAAAATGCAAGACAGACCAATGGATTTTAATGGAACAGAAAAATATTCATTTTTCCTATTATGGTTTCAAATTCCATGTATCAATGCATCTTTAAGAAATTTCCACTTGTTGAGTTTCAGTGTGGTATTGAAGAAGAATAGCCACAATTATCTGAAACGGCTATTAAAAAATACCTCCCCTTTCCAACAATATATCTCTGAATAAGGCCAGATTTTCTTTATATACTTCAACCAAATAGCAGCAGATTGAATGCAGATGTAGATATGAGAATCCAGCTGACTTCTATTAAGCCAGATATTAAAGATTTTGCAAAATATAAAACAATGCCACTCTTCTCAGTAAATTTCTTTTGTTTTTAAAAATATAGTTCTATATTAGAATGCTACGTTAACATGATAAATAGGTTTATTATTTTTATATTTAAATAAAAATTTAAAGTGTTTTTCAGTTTTAATTTATAATATAGTAACTAAAAAGACCAAACCAAACTCACTGCCATCAAGTCATTTCCAACTCATAGCGACCCCCTTTGGTTTCCGAGAGGATAAATCTTTACTGAAGTAGATTGCCCGGTCTACCTTCCCCAGAGTGGCTGGTGGGTTTGAACCGGCAAACTTCTGGTTAGCAGTCAAATGCCGTAGGAACTATGGTAAATAGTGATACCTATAACCCAGATTAAAAAAAAAAAAAAAAACCTCTTTAATATCCTAAACAATATTTAAGAGCATTAAAAGCATTCTGAGACGAAAACATTTTAGAAATTGTGTCTTAAATTCTTAAATAAATCTCCATTAGCGACTTGAATTCACATTTCAGGACGTTATAGAGACAATGGATCCCAGAGAAGGAAATCTACTCCCTCTTTTTGCCTGTGAGGAAATGAGGCCAAGAGAGGGGAGGTGCCTTATTACCCAAGGGCTCATGGCAAGTTAGAGGCAGAGAAGGGACTAGAACCACTATCTTCTGTTAGAATTTTTTTTTTTTTTTAAGACCCTCTTTAGAGTGAAAACATCAGAATTAAAGATCTTCTTAGGCATAAAAAGAGAGCAATATCACCCTCCCTTCAACATGCATCCATTTAAAGAGACATTGAGTATCCACTAAGTTTCAGGCTGCAACCCGCTAAGTTTCAGGCTGCCTTGGAAACAATAAAGAGTGGTTCTACTCTGTCCTGTAGGTTCACTATGAGTTGAAATTGAATTGATGGCAAAGGTTATTCTCAGAAAATCAAAGAAAAAGGGCCAAATCAAGTTCTTTGTCGTACATAGCAACATATAACATAATGTATAATCATATAACCTACATGGTTACATTATGCTATTATTAAAAAACCAAACCAAACTCACTGCCATCAAGTTGATTCTGACTCATAGCAACCCCTTTTGGATTTCTGAGGCAGTAAATCTTTATGGAAGTAGATTGCCCAGTCTTCCTTCCGCTTGCACCCAAAGCACAATAAAATAGAAGAAGAAGGAGAAGGAGAAGGGGAAGAAGATGGACTATATAAAGAAGAACATGGCATCAAGATTGGAGGAAGATTCATTAACAACCTACAATATGCAGATGACACAACTTTCCTTGCTGAAATTGTAGAAGACTTGGGGCACTTACTGATGAAGATCAAAGACTATATAGCCTTCAGTAGAGATTACTCCTCAATAGAAAGAAACCAATAAGCAACATCATGATAAATGGAGAAAAGATTGGAGTTGTCAAGGATTTAATTTTACTTGGATCCACAATTAACACTCACAGAAGTAGTAGTCAAGAAATCAAACTATGTATTATTTTGGGCAAATCTGCTGCAAAAAGACCTCTTTAATGTGTGAAGAGCAAAGATGTCACTTTGCAAACTAAGGTGTGCCTAACTCAAGCCATGCTATTTTCAATCGCCTCATATACATGTGAAAGCTGCACAATGAATAAGGAACACCAAAAAAAGAACTGATGCCTTTGAATTGTGGTGGTGGTGAAGAATAATGAAATTACCATGAACTGCCAGAATAACTAACAAATCTGTCCTGGAAGAAGTGCACCCAGAATGCTTCTTGGAAGTGAGAATGGCCAGATGTAGTCTCACCTACTTTGGCCAGAAGGGACCAGTCCCTGGAGAAGGATATCATGCTGTGTGAAGTGGAGGATCGGAGAAAACAGGGGGGGACCTTCAGTGAGATGGACTGACACAGAGGCTGCAATAAAGGGCTCAAACATAGCAAGATATCAGGTGTTGGCAGGGCCTTGTTGTTGTTGTTGTTATGTGCCATCGAGTCAGCCCTGACTCATAGCGACCCCTCCTTGGGTTTCCGAGGCAGTATCACTACGGAAGTAGGCTACTCTCCTTAAAGTTTCTAGGGGAGGATCCTTTCGTGTTTCTTCTAGCTTTGGGTTGTTTGTCAGAAATCCTTGGCATTCCTTGACTTATAGATGCATCACTCCAGTCTCTGCCTTTGCCGTCACATGGCCTTTTCTCTAATGTGTCTGTGTCTCTGTGTCTAAATTTTCCTCTTCTTAGAAGGACACCAGTCATATTGGATTTAAGGCCTACTCTAATCCATTATGTTGTTGTTGTTGTTATGTGCTGTTGAGTCGGACCCTACTCATTGCGACCCCTCCTTGGGCGTCCAAGGAGGTATCACTATGGAAGTACATTGCCCGACCTTCCTTCTGAGGAGTGGCTGGTGGTTAGCAGTCAAGTGCCTTAGGCACTATGCTACCAGCAAAAATGCAACCACTGCCGTGGAGTCGAATCCGACTCATAGCGACCCCTGCTTAGGTTTCCAAGGCAGTATCACTATGGAAGTAGATTGCCCAACCTTCCTTCCAGGGAGTGGCTGGTTGGTTTGAACTGCCAGCTTTCTGGTTAGCAGTCAAATGCCTTAGCCACTATGCCACCAGAGCTCATATTAATTTGAGTACATCTACAAAGACCCTAAATAAAGACTTCTAAATAGGGTGATATTCACAGGTTCTCAGTGGGTGTGAATTTTGGGGGACCACTATTCAATCCAGTACATCATTTTTAGTCTGTTGCCAGCCCTCCATGATTTGGAGCCTTTTTGGATCGAAGTCCATTTGAGTATTCTCCCACAACTTTCAGGGCACAGGGTCCCTTTCAGTCTCTTCTAATTCTTCTTGGTTAATATTTCAAACAATTGCCACATGCTCACCATATTTAATTCATGAGTTTAATAAAGGGGCTAGTGAGTTTTGATGGGAAAAAGAAGGAAGCTAAAAGAGGAATAAAAGGACAGTGAAAGGAAATTACTGAATCTTCTTATATTTGCTTCTCCTGGTCCTTTGGATATTTTTGTTTACTAGGCTTAGAATCATGACTTCAGGCAATATTAATAAAACATAGTAAACATGTTAGGAGGCTATGAAAACTGCCTCCCTCTTTCCACCTTTGGCATAGTGGAATGCACAGAGAGGGTATGGAATATGTCTACAGCTTGAGCACCATCACTTCCCAGTTTTGTGACCTTGGGAAAATGCTCTCTGTCTGGGTCCTCAGGTTGGATTCAGGGCATGGTTGTTAAGAGTTTGGAGTCTGGAGCTAGACCACCTGGGTTCAATCCCACTTTACCACTCTTAAATATTGTTTGTTGTTGTTGTTGTTGTTTGCCGTTGAGTTGGCCCCGACTCATAGCGACCCCTCCTTGGGTTTCCGAGGCAGTATCACTACGGAAGTAGGATTGCCCAACCTTCCTTCCGAGAGTTCAGCATGACAGGCTGCTGAATAACAACTTGGTTAAATGCAGGGTTCCAGTAACTTAGGCCAGTTACTTTACCTTTCTGTGTCTAAGTTTCCTCACAAGAAGGGAGATAAAATCCCACTTCATAGTATTCTCATGAGGAATAAATGGGTTAATAATATATGTAAAGCACTTAGGACAATGCCTGGCAATAAAGGCATTGTCATTGGGAGTTGCACAAAGCCGATTCCTACTCATGGCAACCCTATGTGTGCAGAGCAGAACTGCTCCACAGGGTTTTCAAGGCTGTGACCCTTTGAAAGCAGATCACCAGGCCTGTCTTCAAAGGTGTCCCCAGGTGGGTTTAAACATTTATGCCACCTAGGAACCTCTACTACAGACATCAGTTACTATTATTCCCTATAACTTTCTCTACAAAAAAATTATAGCTTTATGTTTATATAAAATATATTAATTTTTTATTGTTCAGCGAATGAGAATTCCAGTATTGTACTAGTTCCTCCCTTAAATCTCTTTTCCTCACCTCCTGCTGTTCCTTCCCCACTGAGAAAAATAGCTGACAATATGTGGATGTGGCTTTTGTTTTAGTTCTTATACACTTACATTGTAACTAACCCTGGGAAGAAAGTTCCTTTGTCAGGATGACTTTAAGGACCAAGATCCAGGTATCTGTCAAGGCTTCTTGGGGAAGTTTTAGGGAACTGACACCATAAACTCACGTTAGCATCAAACTGTTATTAAATTAATAGTTGTCTATCCTGAGTGTGGCCTGTATGCTAAGGCTTTGTCAGTAACTTTAGCTCTGCGGGCAGGTGTGGCACCCACAATGGTGCCCTCCCACCTTTCAGATTTCATATAATAGAGCCCATGCTATCTTGACTACTTAGAGTGGGTCTATTTCTGGCACCAAGGAAAAGTGAGAACTGAATAGGCAGTGGGGCTCCTTGGGGTAGAAAAGAGGAGAGCAAAATAACTGTAATTTCATAGCAATTACCTACAACCAACACTAAAAAGCTCCAGCTTTCCATTATAAACCTGAGCCTCTGCTGGGTATGATTTCAAGGTACAAATAAGCCCAGAATTAGGCTGTAATGTATGAAAGATCCATCACTACCTCCTTGTCTAAATCTTTCTGAATGCATTTTGTTCTGCTTTGTTTTTCTCCCTTTCTTTCAAAAAAAAAAAAAAAAAAAAACTTAGTAAGCCTCATTCCAGCATGTTGGTTGGTTCATTCATTTTGAGTTTCAATAAATGAAGTTGGAAGCTTTGCAAGTACTCCTGGAAGGTGTCTACTGTCCATGTCCTCCCTGTGACCTAGCCTCAGTACCATGGCCTCTGAATGGGGCCACAATTGCCAATGGAGCCAATAGTGAGGGGGTTACTTCTCCCTCTAACAATCATGTTGGGAGCCAATAAGCCATTCAGTGGAAACAAATTATACAGAGGCTGGTTCCTCAATTTTTTTCATGTGTTTGCTCAAAATAAATTCTTTATAAAATTCATGGTTCTGCAGACCACTCAGAAGTGCAGTAGGGATAGATAGACTTTTGTTTCAGACATGTAAAACAACACCACCCATAACAAAAACAAACAAAACCCCCCAATAAAATCCTATTTTGAGGAGGATAGCAGGAAGGAGGAATTTAATGATCAGAAGTATGCAGGCATTCAATGTTACCTGTTATTGTTATATGTGTTCCTATCTAATCTTTCTTCCCATCCCACAGAAGTCCATAAGCCCCTTGAGGAAACAGAGTTTTTAATCCTCCATGAAATTTTCTCCATTGTTTTGTATGTAACTGATAGTCATTATGTTTTTTTTTTTTTTTTTTTAATGAAAGGATAATTTAAGCAATTAATGGTTTATTGACATAAGAGATCAAATACTAGTCAGAGACACTAAGTGGAGTATTGATTAAAGTCTTGAGGCTGCTGAGTAGTGTAAATATACTGGGAGAGGCAGATCAAAATTTGAGGTATCTGTAAACATGGATCTTCATGGGACATAGACCAAGGGGTGTAGAGGGTAAGTGACAAAAGAAACTATTTTGGCTAGCTATAGCCAAATAAAGGAGCTCTGGTAGCATAGTGGCTAAAGCACTTGACTGCTAACCAGAAGGCTGGCGGTTCAAACCCACCAGCCACTCCTCAGAAGGAAGGTTGGGCAATCCTACTTCCGTAGTGATACTGCCTCGGAAACCCAAGGAGGGGTCGCTATGAGTCGGGGCCGACTCGACGGCACATAACAACAACAACAACATAGCCAAATAAAAGCATTTCTGCTTGTTAGACTTGTCCTCAGGGAGGTCTGTTGGCACAGTGGTTAAAGCATTTGGCTGCTAACCAAAAGGTTGGTGATTTAAACTCACCAGCCCCTCTGTGGGAGAGAGGTGAGGCTTCAAATAGTATAGACTCTGTTCTGGTTACCTAGTTCTTCTCTGATAGGAATATACCACAAATGAGATGGCTTGAACAAACAGGAGTTTATTCTCTTACAGTTTGAAGGCTTTAAGTCCGAGTTCAAAATGCCAGGCATTAGAGACTGGGTGAAAGCCCCTCAACTTTGGGCTTCAGCTCTGCCTCTTGCTCCCAACCCACTGAAGCTAGAGGCATCTCTTCACTCAGACAGCTGCTGGCTGCTGAGGCTGACAAACCCAAGGTTGACAAGGGAAAAGGCACAGTCTCGATGTTACCAAACCACATGGCAGACCATTGATTCAAGTCCCAAGTGAAGGTCCCAAGATCGGCAGAGCATGGCAGGCTGCTGAACAACTTGGCTACGTGTAGGCTTCAAGTGTGACATCAACTAGAGCTGCTTCTTATATGTGGCAAGCAAACCACATCCCTAAAGCAGCTACTCAGTTGTTTGTGGTAGATCTCACCATGGAGTTGATTGCTGATCGCATCATGGGAAATAACTGTCACCAGCTGCCTAGCCATTCAACCAGGCCCAGCCAAGTTAACACACAACCTTAACTACCACAGTTCCACCCTTTGTTAACTTGGCACCTGTACATATCTTTAGTGGGTGGCATCTGTACAGATCGCCTTCATTGGGTTGCTCCAGTCCCCTAGTTCCTGAGTGGTGACTTCACCCCCTTGTGGGCCCTGTTCCTCTACCTCTTGGGCATGGCAGCCTTGCCCCCTCACTCTTGGGCAGTGGCTATGGTTCCATCCCACTGGCTCACATGAACGAGCAGCCCCACACTCCAGAACCAAGTTGGTGAAGGTCTGGCTCTTTGAAACCTAGGAGGCTGTGGTGGTTCCAACCCCAAAGGCCTTAGTCCTACCCTTGAGACTGAGACAGCTCTGCTTCTAGTTTCCTTGGTCTCTCTGCTTCTGCCAATTAATGCCTGAGGGCAACCCACTCCTCCAGGAATCTTCCTGCCCAAAAGACACTTAGCTTTCTTGTTCCGTGGGCTGGCCAACCCGCTGCTCCATTTCATGCAGGTATCTTCTACGAATTAATGCCCAAAGGCAAACTACTCCTCCAGGAAGCCACCTATCCAGTGGCATCCAGCATTCTCCTCCACGGGCTGGTAAGGCCATTGCTGTCTTATGCCAGTCTCTGGGTTCTGCTAGTGCCATCTCTCATGCTAGTCTCTCTGCTAGTGTCTCAGTGCAGGGATCATGGGTCAAGGACACCCTCCACTCCTATTTCCAAATTTTAAGTATCTGTGAGAGTAGCACCCCACTCTCTCAGTACCATATTCTGTTTTGGTTATTAGTGTCGCTTTGACAGGAATATACCACAAACGAGATGGCTTGAACAAACAGGAATTTATTCTCTTATAGTTTAGAGGCATAAAGTCCGAGTATAAAGGGCCAGGCTTCATGGGCTGGGTGAAAGCATCTCAGTCTTGGGCTTAGCTCTGCTGTTTGCTCCCAGCCCACTGAAGCTAGAGGCATCTCTTCACTCAGGCAGCAGTTGGCTGCTGAGGTTGACAAACCCAAGGTCAACAAGTGAAAGGGCACAGTCCCGGTATTACCAAACCACATGGCAGGCCACTGATTCAATTTCAGTGAAAGTCCCAAGATCGGCAGAGCATGGCAGGCTGCTCAACAACAACTTGGATACATGCAGGCTTCAAGCATGCCATCAAGAAGCAAACCACATCCCTAAAGCAGCTACTCAGTTGCTTATGGTAGATCCCACATGGAGTTGATTGCCAGTCTCATCATGGGGAATAACTACCACCAGCTGCCCAGCCACTCAACCAGGCACAGCCAAATTGACATACAACCTTAACTACCACAGACTCTTTTGAGGAATATAAACTACTGATTGATGGTGATATTCAGGTATAGACTAGATGACTACTTGGAGGTATAGAAGTTGGTATTCCAGCACCATTTTTGTTAGAAGTCTCTTTTAGAAGTCACTAGGGTTCTATCATTTCAGAAAGTTATGATTCTACATACTTGTGATACTGGAAACTCAAGTTCAGTCCAGTAAATATTTATTGAGCTCTTATATTGTGCCAGGCATTGTCCTAGATAGGCGTTAGAGGGACAAAGATGAAAAAGATATGGCCACTGCCCTTTGAGATTAGGCTTGGACATGCTTGGTTTTTGCAGTTCTCAGATTGAGGTTTTGGTATTATAATCCTATGTTGCTTCTTGATTATATGTACATGCCAACTCAGTTCTCCATTTTTTTTCCTTCTAGGCTGGAATCGATGGAGAAAGCATTGGCAACTGTCCTTTCTCTCAACGCCTCTTTATGATCCTCTGGCTGAAAGGAGTTGTATTCAATGTCACCACTGTGGATCTGAAAAGGTAAAGGGCACTGCATTAATGGGGAATGTGTTTAGCTGCAAGGAACAGAAACCCTTCCATGAGGGAGGGCAAAGACCTTCCCATGGCTTCCACCAGCTTTCTGCTTATACCTACTGACTAGAAATATGTAACAGAACCCACCCTTACTTACAAAAAAGTATCTCACTTGAGGCTGAGCACTTTCGTTGCCCTGATTCACAAGGTTTGCTTAGCAAGGAAGAAGGGAGGAATGAATTTGGCTATGCAGCTAAGAATGTTTGGTGCAGATCATCTAAAAACATAGAAAATAGCCCTTTCAGTATACTACTACCCTCAAAATGGGGTATTCTACCAAGTCTCTAGGTGTGAAAGTTTGAGTCTTCAGGGATTTGAGATCTAGACCATGTCCCATATTCCAGAGCTATATATACAGGTACAGGGACATATCCTAGGTGTAGTTATGTCTTCAACATACATTTTAGAGGACACAATTCAATCCACAACACTTTGCTCTTCCATTTTCTAGGCTCTGAAACTCTAGAGTTGTTTCCAGCTCCTTTCTCGTGCTAACCCTATGACTCAATTAGTTACTAATTCTAGGACATGTCCCATTGTACTACGTTTTACCTCCAAACTGTCTTGTCCATTCTCAGAGCCCCTGGCCTGGTTCAGGTCCCACTATTGCTAGCATGATTGTTTTCTATTCTTCAAACTGGTGTTCTTTCCAGGTACTCTTTCTCTCTAATCCATCATTTATATAATTATCATAAAGTTATTCTTCCAAAAATAGTCCTCTAATCATGTTACTCCTGCTGCTCAGAAAACTTTCTGAGACTTCCTACTGCTTGCAGAATAAATGCATTCCCAGCCATCCTTTGCTTTTTCTCAGTGTCTTCCCAGCATTATCTCTCTCCCAACATTTCTCTCCATGAACTATCTACCTTTGGCCTTCTTCTGCAGCTCTTGTTCCTTCTTGCCTCCAGCCCTTGACCAGGGTTTCCTCCTTCCTCCTTCTAAAACAGGCTCTCTCCTCCTTTCAGTCTCTACAGACTGTGCCCTGCGCCCAGGCCCACCTTCTACCCTATCTCCTCTGTGAAGCCTGCCCACCCTGCACCTCCAGCCTCCAGTGCATCAATAAATCCAACCTTCCTCCAAACTCACTTAGCCCTATTTTCCATGTTGTCTTGTACCATCCTTTATCATTTCACTTGAGATCTACAATCCTAATGTTTTCTAACTGGTGACTGCTTTCCCATAACTAACCATGTAACATAACTCTGTGAAAGAGGTCTTGTTTCCTCATTTATGCAAGAAAACTGAGGTGGATACATTTAAGTGACTTGTCCAAGGTGCCCATCTAGAAATTGGAGGGGCTGCAACTGAAAACCCAGTCTTCTTGGTTCAAACGCTGTGCTCTTCAAAACATACCAGATTGCCTTTTTGAGTGTTTTGTCTTTCAAATGAGATTTTAAGTCCCTCAAGGACAGGCAGGGATCATGCTTTAATTTTTTTGTGTGTTCTCCATAGCAACTAACAAGCCCTCAACTAATTTCTATCAAATAAATGAACATGCATCAATTATGCAGTTATTGTCTGTGATAAATAAAGAGAACAGGAGGCTTTCATCTAGTTTGAAAGAAAAGCTTCCTTCAATGGAGTATTGAAGGTCTTTGGATCATCATCTGTAAGACTGGATTTGTAGGTTTGGCTGGAAATCAAAATAGGAAAGGGAGCAACCCCAGTATTTTTCAAATGCTTATGCTACTCACTCATATCTGTTATTACATCTTTTCAGGCCCATTGAAATAGGCAGACAAATGTCATAACTTCAATTTTATAGATAAGGAAACCTTATCACTGCAAAGAAAAAAATATATATCTATACACATATACTTATGTATCACATCCAAAAAACCAAATTCACGACATTGAGTCTATTCGGCTCATAGTGAACCTTCCTTGGGTTTCTGATGCGGTATCTCTACGGAAATAGATTGCCCAGTCTTCCTTCCCAGGAGTGGCTGGTGGGTTTGAACTGCCAGCCTTCTGGCTAGCAGTCAAATGCCTTTGGTACTATGCCATATATTGTTGTTGTTGTTGTTATGTGCCGTCGAGTCAGACCCAACTCATAGCAACCCCTCCTTGGGTTTCTGAGGCAGTATCACTATGGAAGTAGATTGCCCCATCTTCCTTCCGAGGAGTGGATAGTGGGTTTGAACTGCCAGCCTTCTGGTTAGCAGTCAAGTGCCTTAGGCACTACACTACCAGAACTCCTATGCCACATATATATATAGAGAGAGAGGGAGAGAGAGAGAGAGAGAGAGGGAGAGAGAGGCCCTGGGGGGCAAAATTGATAAAGTGCTTGGCCCTGACCAAAAAGTTGATTCAAGTCTACCCAGATATACCTCAAAAGAAAGGCCTGACAATCTTCTTCTGAAAAATAAGCCATAGAAAACTATGTGGAACACAGTTCTACTCTGACACACGTGGGCTCACCATGAGTCAGAATTGCCCTGATAGCAACTGGCTTGGTTTTTATGCATACATTTGTATTTGTGTGTGTATTCTTGTTAGGTGCCAGTAAGTCGGTTCCAACTCATAGTAACCCTATGTACAACAAAAGGAAGCACTGCCCAGTCCTGTGTTATGCTCACAATCATTGCCATGCTTGAGCCCATCGTCATGGTGTCAATCTATCTTGTTAAGAGTATATATATATATATGAGAGGTGATGGATATTTCAAAATATAAGATACAATGAAGTTAAGCTATTTCTAAGAAAATTAGTTTCTTATCCTGGCACCACCATTTATTACCTGAGTGATGTTGAACAAGTTATCTCACTTTTCTGAGTCTCATTTCCTCACTGGTAAAGGAGATAAAATCAATCAATACCTTCTTTATAGGGATATTGTGAGCACTTAGTGAATAGGCAATGTAAAGTATTTTATTTATTATTGTGCATGGCTTATGGGAAGAACTCAGTACATACTGGCTTCTATTAGCATTATCCTTGTCCTCATGGAACTTGCAGTCAGTCAGGGAAAGATGATTGATACATATTGAATAATTCATAAATTAGACCTAACACTATGTAATTAAATGCTAATAATATCATTTCAGCTATAAATGCTGAAGAGGTCAACAAAGAGCCAGCATCCTATTAGCAGAGCCTGGTTGAGCTTTGGGAATTGTAGCTGTTATTTACCAGAGTGTCAGACTTTAGAGGCCATTGTCCTTAGAATCCCAGGGCAAAAAACCCTCAGGGATGTAATTGCTGAAAAATAAAATCAGCATTGATTTCTCCTTCTAGCAAAGAACCTAAGCATTGCTGTCTTATATCAGCTCTAAAAAACAGGCAGAGAAACTAAAAAATGTCCCTTTATTGTCTGAAATGAAGGACATGTGAAGTAAACAAAGGGACAAAATGAATCAGATTTTAAATATACTTTCTGTCTCAATTATCTAAGGAGTCTCAAGTGCTACAGAAATATGTGTGCAGAGTATGGGTGTTTGGGAAGTAATAAGGGAGTAGCGTCGTAATTGAAATTCTTCACCTCCCCTCCCAAACTGATTACGCCAGGAATTTATTTCATTACAGACTCCTCTTCCCTACTGTTTATTTATTATTTTTTTCAGTTCCCTCATACAACGTTTTCTACTCTCAACTCCCACAGAAATGTTGCGTTCTCAGAGAGAGACCATTTGGGGTGAATCTGATGTCTCAGCCTTGCTGGTGGAATTCTCCCCCATTATTCCCCCTCTCCCTCACTCTTTTCTTAGTTCAACACTCTCCCTCCTCATTTTCACCAGTCCATCAACCCTACTTCCTTCTTCTTTGCTCCATCCTCGCTCTTGCCTTTAGACCAGCTGACAGAAGCAAGAAACCTGTCCTTGGGGCTTAACTGTTGTTAGTTGCTATTGAGTCAATTTTCAAACTCATAGCAACCCCATGCGACAGAGTTGAACTGCCCAATAGGGTTTCCTACACTGTAATCTTTAGGGGAATAGATTGCCAGACCTTTCTCCCATGGAGCTGCTGGGTAAGTTGAAATTGTCAGCCTTTTGAATAGCTTGAGCAGTTGACTGTTGAGCCACTAGGGGTCAAAGGCTAGTGGTTCAAATCCACCAACCACTCCTTGGAAGGAGGACTGGACAATCTACTTCTGTAGAGATACCACTTTGGAAACCCAAGGAGGTGTCGCTGTGAGTCTGAATTGACTTGATGGCAGTGAGTTTGGTTTTACTTTATACATACTATAGAAGCCCTGGTAGTTCAGTGTTTAAGTGTTCGGCTGCTAACTTAAAGGTTGGTGGTTCAATTCTGTTTCTGTAAATATTTACAGCCTTGGAAACACAATGTTGTAGTTCTAGTATGTCCTATAAAGTACTTATGAGTTGGGATCAACTCAAAACCAATGTATTATACATGCCTTTAATAATAATGCAATCCCTAATGCACAAGAGTACAGACAACAAAGATAAATACTTTTACGTATACAATACTGCATTATCAGTGACAACAAACATTAATCTACAGGTAAATAGATAAGTAGACAGGCTGAATGATCAGGTATGTCCAGGTAAAAATGAATATACCCACGACCATATATAAGGTTGGCAGACGATATTTGTACATACGTATTTGTGTGTGCTCTAAGAATGTCCATATAAATAGAGCTAACAGTGCCTAAGGCATTTGACTGCTAACCAGATGGTTGGAAGTTCAAGCTACCAGCCACTCCATAGAAGGAAGACTGGACAATCTACTTCCATAAAGATTTACCTTCTGGGAAACCCAAAGGGGGTCACCATGCATCAGAATTGACTCGATGGCAGTGCGTTTGGTTTTTGATTTTTAACAGGGGGCAAAGATATGACTTTGCATATATGACTATGCAAATTTCTTAGGCACAGTCAGCCACCATGATGGAGCAAGTTGCTGGACCTTTGGGCTCGGGACCATGGTCTCAGGGGACATCAAGCTTAATTGGCACAATATACTACACAAAAGCATTGTTCTACATCCTACTTTAGTGAGTAGTGACTGTGGTCTTAAAAGCTTGCAAGCAACTATCTAGATACAACAGTTGGTCTCTCCTTGTCCAGAGGAAAGAAGAATGAAGAAAACCAGAAAAACATGGAAATAATTAGTCCAAAGCACTAGTAGACCATGCGATCCTCAGCCTATATGACCAAGAGATCAGAAGAACTAGATGGTGCCTGGTTACCACTGGCAACTACTCGGGAAGGGATCAGTGCAGGAGATCCTGAACAGAGTGGGAAAACAATGTGGAACAAACTTCAAAATCATAAAAAAAAAAAAAAAAACAGGTTTACTGGTCTGATAGAGCCTGGTGAAACTCCTGAGACTATGAACCCTAGTTACCTTTCAGGACTAGAATTGAACTTACTCTGGTGGCTTCCAGCCAAACAATAGACCGGCATATAGGGTGAACACTTACACCAAGTAGATACTCTTGGAACGATCAGTCATAGGAGAACTGAGGGGCAGTGTTTTCACAGAGAGATAGCTCAGGGGGCAGGAATGGACAGGAAAGAAGGACACAGGGAAGAGATACTTACAGGGAGGAATTGGGAAAAGAGCTGTCACACTGTGGGGATTGCAGTCAATGTCAAGAAACAAAATGTGTATGAACTGCAGTGTGGAAAATGAATTTGTTCTGTAAACTTTCACCCAAATGGCAATTTAAAAAAATAATAATACAATCCCTTTACATAAGGATGTAAAACCCTCCAGCTCAAACCAGGAATCCCCTTAGCATTGCTATGGACAAAGTACATACAGTTGAATCGACTGATTGCTTATTTATTTAATTGGCCATGTGTTCTAGGATTTCAGCATCTCCTCCATCATCTGGACTTTCCTTTCTGGATGATTCAGGACTCTTGTTTTGCTTATCTTAGATTTCCTTCAGTGTCCAACACAGAATCCCACAGGGACCCACAAAGAGATCCTCTCTCTTCTTAGGGAATGAGTTTTCTGCCTAGTATACATATGCTTAAAGAGCTCTGGTAGTGCAGTGCCTAAGACATGTGACTGCTAACCAGAAGGCTGGTGGTTCAAACCCACTAGCTGCTCCATGGGAGGAAGATGGGGTAACCTACTTCCATAAAGATTTACCTTCTTGGAAACCCAGGAGGGGTTGCTATGAGTCAGAATTGACTCAATGGCAGTGGGTTTGGTTTGCTTTTGGTTTATACATATGCTTTACATATGAGATCATATTGATCCCATCAAAGCTTGCTATAAAAATAAATAACTTCCTTAATGAGTCCCATTAAAAATAGAAAATATGTTTATTTGGAAAATAATTTGTTTGTAACTTAACACTTATGGTCCCAAATAATTTTTTTTTTAAATAAGCACAATTTTTGATTCAATAGGATATTTTCAATTTATATATATTGAACATAATTAAAATCATATTTCAAGAAAAATAATAACTTTCTAATAAAGCTTGAACCATAATACCAAAATTTAAGAATAATAGCATGTGCTTGAACTAAGTTACAAAGTAGAAATACAGCAAAAATAGGAATATATTGGCCTATCAACACTCTGGCTGTTGACTACTTTTCCTCATATTCAATTATAATCTCAAAAGCTGTCACAGTTGGACTAAAGTTTTCACCAATTTAGGAACAATCTACGACTTTTAATTTTGTAGTTAAAAATCATTCTTTTTTTTAATAAGACTACCAAGCATAATTCAAAATGCACCAACAGCAGAAGAAAAGCCAGATGATTGGGACCTTCTAAAAATTAAAT
>NW_006921621.1:11530065-11541549 GCF_000298275.1 Orycteropus afer afer
AACTATGGGGAGGAAGTGGGAGGGGAGCTGCAGCATTGTAAATTTTGGTCAATGACATGAGACAAAGTATATGTGAACTGCTGTATGAAAGGTGAATTTACTCTGTAAATCTTCACCCAAATCCTAATAAAAAAATAAAAAATAAAATCATTCTTTTTTTTAATAATGGGGAATGCATATATACAATATATTCTTACACCCTTTTCTAAGTTATCTTTAAGGTTATGCTAATTTTTTGGTTATGAAAAGTTGAATTTTTCTGTTGCCTTCATTTTTATCTAATGGTTTATCTATGTTTTAAAAACTGAAATTATATTTTGAAATCTTTAAAAAACCCAAAATCTAAACCACCAATTTAGAAATTGTTGCCTTTTCTATCATTAAACTCTGGTACAAATTAGTATAATATAAAGAACCAGAACTAATATTAATAAAAATTTAGAGGGTCATCGTTTCCTGGGATGACAATTTTTATTGTGTTATCTGTGCTTTCTTTTGGTAAACTATTTATCTGATTGTTTAGTTTATAAGTCAACATTCTCTTAGGTAGAACTTGATTGTAAACTAAGTTCCATAAATTAATTGAATTCCCTTGGAACATTAAATTTTATACAAAATTTTGAATTAAAAGAAAGCATTATTTTGAAAAAATTAAAAATGGATACTTCATTTAAGTATTCACTAAAGATATGTATCTATTGAGGGCCTTCTATATGCCAGGCATAGTACTAGGTCCCTGTCCTTACTGATCTTGAGTTGCCAGGTGTTCCCTCAGATAGCTTCTTACCCAGTAACAGTAGATTCTTGATGTAGAATCCTTGGTGACAAAAAAGACCATAGCCCCTCAGGTGTGTGCTAAACATGGGTCTGTTGGACATAAATCCACAAGTTTTCACAAGGACTTGTAGCATGCCCATGTTAGAAACTTAACAGTGAAAACACTTTTGAAAACATCATTTCCATTTAATAATTTGGATTTAAACCTAATAATTTGCTTATTTTCAAATACCTAAAGGCAGTGTCAGAGGCTACTATAGATAGAAAAATGTACTGTTGAGTCTGAGAATAGACTGGCTAATGTTAGATATTTGTTATTAGATATTAGAATTTAAGTTACACAGAATAGAGGTATTCTAACATGGCCAAATAGCCCAAGCTCTCAACTTCTTTGCATTTGAGAAATTATCCCTACCCTCTTATATTTAATTGTATAATTACAATTATATATATATTTATAATTATATAAATACAAAAATAATTATTGTTGTATAACTATTATACTATTATTATATATAATAATATAGTATCTTATTGTAACTGTATAATTGCAATTATAGTATTGAGGGAGCTCTGGTAGCATAGTGGCTAAGGCACTTGACTGCTAACCAGAAGGCTGGCGGTTCAAACCCACCAGCCACTTCTAGGAAGGAAGGTTGGGCAATCTACGTCCATAGTGATACTGCCTCGGCAACCCAAGGAGGGGTCACTATAAGTCGGGTCCGACTTGACGGCACATAACAACAACAACAACAACAAGATAATATTACATATCCACCCCTTGTGATAATCTTTTGGGATGAAAGTGTAACTTAATTTATTAATTTTTAAAGATTGCAAATCTGTATAGTGTATTTTTCTTAAACTACTTGGTGAAAGAATGTTTGAAGGCAAAGCTCAACCTCTCCCCTGGGTAATCAAAACTTGACACTAATTTGGAGGGTCACCTGTGATGATTCTCTAGTTTTTCAATAGTACTCAAATTCTTGCTCTCTTTACAGGAAGCCAGCTGACCTGCACAACTTAGCTCCTGGGACCCATCCCCCTTTCCTAACTTTCAACGGTGATGTGAAGACAGACGTCAATAAGATCGAGGAGTTCTTGGAGGAGACCTTGGCCCCTGAAAAGTAATGAGCTGCTTGTTGCTGGGGCTAATAAAAGGGAAGGAGTCCATGTTGGGATCAGAAAAGCACAACGTTAACTTTGAGAAGGAAGATTTCCAAAAGAACCTCATCAATCCAGATCATAGGACTCTTTTTTTCAAAGAAAGGGTCTAGGACACCCCTCCTCATCCTCAGAGGGCTACAAATCTCAAAACTGCCTCACAAAATCCACTCTGAGAGTAGATATCACTTATGAAATGAAGCAGATTACTTGCTTCTAAACAGGGTGATTTTTAGGAGCACTGGAAGATTATCACTCCTCTCTCTACCCCCCAGATAAGCCTTCTCCCTGGTCCTTCCCCTGAAATCCTCTAAGATGTCAAAGGCTTCCTCTTTCCAGAATGAGTATTGAAAAGCTGATGAACTGAAAACAAGCCAGGAGGGAGGTGAATCAGTGACTTAAAAACGCACCAAGATATAAATAAGAGTCATAAATCTGACCAAGTCTAGCCTGACCCCATAATTCAACAGATGATAAAACTGACTGGTAGCAGTTCCTTTTCTGAAAAGAGCATAAGGAAGGAGAGACTGTAGAGTGTTTGGTCCATCTTGAGTAAGGTTTTGTATATGGTGTGAAGTGTGAATCCTGTTCATTTTTCTGCATTTGGATATCCAGTTTTGCCAGCACCATTTGTTAAAGAGACTATCTCTTCCCCGTTTAATGGATTTTGGTCCTTTGTGTAAGATCAGCTGTCCATAAGTGTATGGATTTACTTCTGGGTTCTCAATTCTGTTCCATTGGTCTATGTATCTGTCATCCTACCAATACCAGGCTGTTTTGACTACTGTGTCTGTATAGTAGGTTTTGAAATTGGAAAGTGTGAGGCCTTCTAATTTGTTCCTCCTCTTTAGCAGTGCTTTGCTTATCTGAGGTCTCTTTCCTTTCCATATTAAGTTGGTGATTTTTATGTCTCTTTAAAGAATGTTGATGGAATCTGGATCAGGATTGCATTATATCTGTAGATCATTTTGGTAGTATTGACATATTCACAATGTTAAATCTCCCTATCCATGAGCATTTATGTAGGTCTCTTGTTTTCTTGCAGTAATGTTTTGTAGTTTTCTTTGATAAGTCTTTTGTACCTCTGGTTAGGTTCATTCCTAGGTATTTCAGCTTTTTGTAGGTACTGTAAATGATATTGTTTTCCTGATTTCTTTTTCAGAGTTCTTTTTGCTAGTGTAGAAGAATCTGACGTTTTATGTTGATCTTGTACCAGGCCACTTTGCTCAATCCTTCTGTTAGTTCCAGTAGCTTTCTTATGAAGGCTCTGGGATTTTCTATGTATAGGATAATATCATCTGTAAATAGGGATAAGCTAAAAGTCTACTTTATCAGAAATTACTGTTGCCACTCCTGCTCTTGTTTGGTTGCTGTTTGCATGATATATTTTTTCACATCCTTTGATTTTTGTCTTAATTTTATCTTTGTGTGTAAGGCACAAAATGCCCTTGTAGGCAGCATATTGACAGTCATGTTTTCTCATCCATTCTGCCACTCTCTGTCTCTTGACTGGTACATTTGATGCATTTACATTCAGTGTTAATAATTGGTAAGTATGAATTTACTGTTGTCATTTTTTTTTTTGTAATGCTGCTGATTTCTTGTTCTGTATATGTTTTTTTCTGTGCTGAGTTTACTTTGTTTAAAAATTTTCTTTTCATTTTCTTTGTTGCTGTTGATTTTCTCTTTACTGAGTTTTCTTCTTTATGATTTTCTTCTTCCTTTTTTTTTTGTTTTAGTAAGATGGTGTATTAATTTTCTTTGTGGTTGCTCTGTAATTTACTTTTTTCTTCCTGAGTTTAAAATAGTCTGTTTTATCTTGATAATGTCTTGACTTCCTCCCCAATTGGAAGTTCTGTAACTATACCATCAATTCCCTCTTTTTACTTTGTAGTTGTCATCATTTATAGATTGACATCTCTTTTCCTTATTTTCAGGCATGTTGGTTTATTTTATTTTTGAAATTCTTTTTCTGGCTTGCTTTCTGGGTGATATTGTCATATATTTTAATCTCAGATTCTTGTCTGACACTGCTGATTCTCTGTCCAAAGATCTCCTGTTAGCATTTCTTGTAAAATTGGTCTGCTTTTTCACAAATTTTCTTAACTTCTATTAATCTGGAAATGTTTTAATTTCACCATTATATTTGAGGGACAGTTTTGCTGTATATATAATTTTTTTTCCAGGATTTTATGTATGCCATCCCATTACCTTCTTGCTTACATGACTTTTACCAAGAAATCTAAGTTTAGTCTTACTGGTTCCCTGGTTTAAGTAACATTTTGTTTTTCCCATGTTAATTACTTTCAGGATTCTTTGTCTTTGGTTTTGGAAAGTTGGATTATGATATGTCTTGGTGATTTTCTTTTGAGGTCTGTCAAATTTGCGGTTCTTTGAACATCTTGAATAGATATACTCTTGTCTTTCATGATACTAAGAAAGTTTCCTTTTAACAAGTCTTGGACAATTTTCTCTGTGCTATTTTTTTGTTTTTTCCTTCTCTGGAATTCTAATCACATGTAAGTTATTCCTTTGTTTAAGATCAGCTGTCCATAGGTGGGTGGATTTACTTGATAATGTCCTACATAATTCTTAAGTTTTCTTTATTTTTCTTCATTCATTTTTCTGCTAGTTTCTCTAATAGATTGGTATTAAGGGATTTGTCTTCTATTTTGCTGATTCTGTCTTCCATTGATTCAGTTTTACTACTTTGTCCTTCCAATGTGTTATCTATTTCTGAAATTTTAGTGTTAATCTTATGGATTTCTATTTGCTGTTTTTCTTATGGTTTCTAATTGTCTATTTATTTTGTCAATTTGTTTTTGTATTGTTCTCCTGAATTTTTTTAGAGTTTTGACTTTGTTTTCTTTGATTTTGTCTATGATTTCTTTAGTTTTGTTTGTGTTTTTCTCTTTTTTAATCTGTTGAATGGTCCTAAATATAATTCTTTTGAATTTCCTATCAAGAATTACCATTACTATTTCTTACTCAGGAAGGTTTTCTGACCCTATATTTTGGTCACTTACTTGAGTCTCTGTGTTATTTGAAGTTGTCTGTTGTCTCTGAGACATTGTGGTGTTATTATATTTATTTGTTGATTGTATGTTTGTTTGTTTCACCCCAATTTTTTGTTTTATTTTGTTTTGATATGTACAGGTGCACAGGGTGGGATGTGCTGGTGACTGGGATGGCAGGACTTGAGTGCTCACCACCTGTGGGTGGGTGGGGTAGCAGATGGGAATGTGATTTGGGGTCTTTGTTCACTGGTTGTGTAGAGCAGCTGAGGGTGGGCTGAGCAAGTGTTGGCTACCATCTGTCATCAATTCAGTGGTACAGGAGTGGGTGATGGCACTCACCCAGGGGGTGGGGCAGCAGGTGTGGCAGATCTGTCTGGCTAGTGGTTTCTGTGTCCTGCTGGATGAGACAAAAAAAGAAGGAAAAGAAAATGAGAAAGAGAAAAAGAAAATTTAAGAAAAGTGATGTGACAAAGGGCATGAGTGCATACCTTCAACCATAGAAATGGCAGGTGAATGGTACAAAATTCATGGGTACATACTACACAACACTAAGTAAGCAGAGTGGTGAAGGGGCTGTCAGGGAGAGGTCAGCTGGGCGGAGCCCTGGGTGGGGGAGGGGCACCATGAGTGCATCACTGGCCACTAGGGCATAGGACTGGGGGACAACACTTCTGGTCACTGGGAGGGTATGTGGAGCAGGAGAGAGCGCACACTCCTCTGGTCACAGGTCACCAGCATGGGTATCAGTGCACTCCAGGGTGAATGCTGCTGGTTATCTGGTTCCTATATTGACTCAATGCAAGGGCGAGCTGCTTGTAGTTCAGCATCTCCAGCTGCCACCCCACAGGGCTTCCTCTCCATGTGAGTCCCTAACCCAAATGACCAGGCACCAGTGCTGCTGAATTCTATCACTATTTACTGGGTCCTTTCCCTGTTCTGTGGTTGTCTAAGTCTCTGGAGTTCTCACTCTCTTTCCTGAATTCTGCTTCTTTAAATCTAGCTCATCTTCTGCTCACCTTGCTTCACTCCAGATTTATCTACACTGTCTCTGACTTTTTGGGGATTCCATGAAATTGCCTTCCTCTACTCACTTGGAATGCTGCATTTAAAATCTCAAAATAGCCACATTGTGCAGAACACCTCCACTCCATGTCTCTCCTCATTCACTGCTTTTGTTCAGTATCTTCTTTCAATTGGTGTTAAATCTAATTCTTTATTCTTTCATTTGATGCTTAGAGCTCCAGGATTATCATCCATATGTATTTCACTTGGTTTTTCAAATCTTTGTTGTAGAGGGATGGAGTGGAGTGTCTAACTAGGTTGCCATCTTAGCTCCACCTATCTGTTGTTTCTGTTTTTGTGATTAGTGCCATTTTTGCAGGAATGAAATGGCATCTTATTGTTGTTTTGATTTGCATCTCTCTAATGGTTAATGAGCACGAGCATCTCTTCACATGTTTATTAGCTACTTGAATGTCTTCTTTGGTGAAGTATCTGTTAATAATATCCTTTGCCCATTTTTTGATTGGATTGTTTATGTTTTTGTTGTTGAGTTGTTAACATTTCCTATCTATTTTAGAGATTAGACTCTTGTCAGATATGTTATTACCATTTTTTTTTTTTCGCTCAGATGATAGGTTCTTTTTCACTCTTTTGGTTAAATCTTTTGATGACCTTAAGTATTTAATTTTCAGGAGGTCCTAGTTATTTAATTTATGAGTATAGAATTTAAATAAGTGCATTAATTAAGCCAACCAGGCAGCCCCACATAGAAAACTCAGCTTACCCACCTCCAAAAGTCACAAACAGGACAGTACGTGGCCACTTTGATGAAGTGCCCCTAGGAGGTCCAGACACCATCACTATCCTCCTCCCCTGGGAATCGACCTCAGTACTGGCACTGGCTTAAAATCCACATGAAATCGAATAAAATTTTCAACAACTAGGGTTTTTAGACTTTGCCTAGGAGACTCAGAGGGAAAAGTCAATGGTGAAGTAAACATTTTCCTTTTTAGAAGTAATACCTGTACTCTAGAGTGACAACTTCCAGCCAAGTCATTGGGGACTAGAACATTGAAGCAGTGAGGAACAGTGTCCCACTTGGTCCTTGGCCAGACTGGTGGATTGAGGGGTGCAGTGCTGAGGTCTAGGGTCCACTCCAGCTCTACTGTGAATGTGTTGTGATACTTTGATCCAGTCCCTTTGTTCTTCTATCATAAGTTCCCTTCTTGGTGAAAGGATGACCCCAGGAGCCTTTTCTGCTTTATGAGTCTTCATAAAGAATCCATAAATCATCCCAAATCCATCTAGGCCTTTCTCAGATTTTTTTCTCTAACTCAAAGGTCCCCCAGCTACATCCACAATGGGACCTGGAGACTCATGGAATTTCATGCTGCAATGAACATGTATGTTCTTCCAGAGGAGAGTAATGACTTTCATCAGATTCAGAAAACTTTCCATGATTCAATAGGATCATGGACTAAGCACTGCTGAACCTAAAAACTCTCTTCTCCCTCTCCTGTGGCTTTTCTGAGCATTACCTGTCCTTATCCCTGCCTCCTCTGGTCCGAGTCCTTTTCTGGTCTACAGTTGTGTGCAAGAGGTTTTACTAAGTGCATTCTTGCCACATTAATAACCCAATAATCTGGCTCTTCCAGGTAGCACTTAACATTGTTAAAATGCTTGTCTCCAGAAGGCTACCAAGCAAACATCCCAGAGATCCTCAGGAATGTCACTTAGATGCCTTTGTACCAGTCAGACTGGGATAGTTGCCACAATTATCTCCCAGCAAACACTGCCAAGGCAGTGCCTCAGTCCCAAGTGGAAAATCCTCCTGATCTATGCACACCAACCTACCAGCCTCTCCTACTTTCTGCACTGACGTTGGCTGAGAGGTTAGGTGGCTGTGTCCTGAGGCCCCTGGAGGAGTGCAGTCTGGCTTTCTGTTTTTTTAGGGAGTAGCAAACCCCCAGAACTATTTACCAGGTGCTGGTCAACCATGTTACTCTCACCACACCACTGTGTGTAAAAGCTGCCCATGAGCTGAGAAGTTGTGGGAGCCTTTTTTCCCCTTAGCTTTATTTTTTACAGGAGAAAACCACATACAAACACTCTGACTTTTTTTTTTTTTTTAAATCACAGTTGGTCCCACAGAGCTTTTGGTGTCAAAATGAGGAATCCAGGAAGTCTCAAGTAGTTTTTAAATGAGACTAATATCCATCCTTTTTCTTTATACTAACCTAATTAATGCTCAACTAGGAAGTGTTGGGATTGTGATTGACGCATGCTGGTCTGTACCTTTCATCTCATCTGTGGAATGCCGGAGTCAATAGGAGTCAGAACTGAGAGTCAGGAGACCCAACTCTCGCCACTAATTTCTGCCAGTGTTTTTTTTATGACCTTGGGGAAACCCCTTTCCCTTTCACATCCTCTCTGTTTCCTCATCTTTAACATGAGATGATGAAACTACAAACTCTCTCAGAGGTCTTTCAGCATAAGTTCTATGAGCCCATGAATTTCTCAAAGTGCTTTCCCAGAGTTGGCTGTAGTTTAAAATAATACGGGAGCATACAGGTTGTAATAAAAATCCAGGAGAGTAAATGATAAAGTCTAGTTATATGCAGGGCTTCAAACTGGTTCATTCTGGTTTTACCCCCTGCTGAGAATTTACACTTCCACATCAGATACACTGAATCAGAATCTACATTTTATCAAGGTCCCCAGATGATTCTTACAGGTTTTTATAGACTCTTATAAGGAGCTCTGGTAGCATAGTGCCTAAGGCACTTGACTGCTCACCAGAAGGCTGGCGGTTCAAACCCACCAGCCACTCCTCGGAAGGAAGGTTGGGCAATCCTACTTCCGTAGTGATACTGCCTCGGAAACCCAAGGAGGGGTCGCTATGAGTCGGGGCTGACTCGATGGCAAACAACAACAACAACAATGTATACATAGGGAGCTTTGGTGGCATAGCGCCCAAGGCATTTTACTGCTAACCAGGAGGCTGGCGGTTCAAGCCCACCAGCCAGTCCTTGGAGGGAAGGTTGGGCAATCTACTTCTGTAGTGATAACACCTCGGAAACTCAAGGAGGGGTCACTATGAGTTGGATTCGACTCTATGGCAGTGAGTTTATGTATACCTAAGGGTCATGTGAAGGTCTTATTAAAATGTAGATTCTCATTCAGTATATCTGGGGCGAAAAGGCAAATTCTCAGCAGGGGTCAAACCAGAATAAACTGGTCCAAACCTCTGTTTATATAAACTGTCATTAGGTCAGTCAACTAGCTGACTATACATTATTGAAAATTCACAGAGCTCAGACCACTGTGGAAACTGGAAGACACTTTGAATTCATTATTATTTTTTTTTTTAAATTATAGAGATATCTTACAGTCAGATAAAAACAGGTAGAGAACAATTTCTGTGCCTCCCACAGGAAGGCATGGTAGTAAAAAGTATGGATTTTGTATTCAGAAAGACTTGAGTTCAAATCTCTACCACTTAGTGCTAGCTGTGCTATGTTGTAGTAACAAATTAGTTGCAAAATTTCGGTGGCTTAACACAACATGGGTTTATGTCTCACTCATGTACAGTCTGAGTGGATAATGTCATATTCTTCCATCTTGAAACTTTTGTAACACAAGGCCTCCAAAGTCCCTTAAACAGGGAAAGAGAGAGAAGACGCATCATGCAAGATGTTTTACAGGTCAGGCCTGTGAGTGGGTACATCACTTCCCCTCCCATCCCATTGGCCAGAATCTAGTTCCATAACCCCAGCCTAACTAAGAGAGTAGATCAGCAGTGTAGCGAAGCACAAGGATATGAAGTGAGTATGAATAGTCTCAGTTACAGGCAAATTACTTAAGACTTCTCTGGTCTTTAATTCTCTCATCTATAAAATAAGGCCATAATGTTAATCTCACAGAGATATCATAGAAGACAATACTACTTGGCCTGTAATACTTACCTAGTGTGTGACATATAGTAAGAGCACATTAAATGGTAGCTTAAAGAGTTAGGAAGAAAGGTTGTTGTTGTTGTTGTTAGGTGCGGTCAAGTCATGTCTGACTCATAGCGACCCTATGCACAGCAGAACAAAACATGGCCCAGTCCTGCACCAGCTCCATGATCCTTGCTATACTTGAGCCCATCGTCACCACCACTGTGTCAATCCATCTCATTGAGGGCCTTCCCCTCTTTTGTTGACCCTCCACCTTACCAAGCATGACATCCTTCTCCAGGGAATGGTCCCCTTTGACAACATGACCAAAGTAGGTGAGATGAAGTCTGGCCATTCTCACTTCCAAGGAGCATTCTGGCTGCACTTCCTCCAGGACAGATCTGTTAGTTCTTTTATCAGTCCATGGTACTTTCAGCATTCTTCACCAGCACCACAACTCAAAAACATCAATTCTTCTTTGGTCTTCCTTATTCATTGTCCAGCTCTCACATGCATATGAGGCAATTGAAAATATCATGACTTGAGTCAGGTGCATCTTAGTCCTCAGGGAGACATCCTGTCTCCTCAGCACTTAAAAGAGGTCACTTGCACCAACTCGCCCAGTGCTATACATCATCTAATGTCCTGACTGCTGCTTCCATTGGCATTGATTGTAGAACCAAGCAATGTGAAGTCTTTGACAACTTCAGTCTTTTCTCCATTTATTGTGATGCTGCTTATAGGCCAGTTGTGAGGATTTTTGTTTTCTTTATATTGAGATGTAACCCATACAGACTATATTCTTCTGTCTTCATCAGTAAGTGCCTCAGGTCATCCTCACTTTCAGCAAGCAAAGTTATATCGTCAGTGCATCACAGATTGTTAATGAATCTTGAGACCATGTTCTCCATCATATAGTCCAGCTTCTTGGATTATTTGCTCAGCATAGAGATTAAGTATGGAGAAAAGATGCAACCCTGACTCACTCCCTTCTTGACTTTAAACCATGCAGTGTCCCCTTGTTCTGTTTGAACAATAGCCTCCTGGTCAATGTACAGGTTCCTCGTGAGCACAATCAAGGGTTCTGGAATTCCCATTCTTCTCAATGTCTTCCACAATTTTTTATTATCTACAAAATCAAATGCCTTTGTGTAGTCAATAAAACACAAGTAAACATCTTTCTGGTATTCTTTGCTTTGAGCCAGGATCCATCTGACAGCAGCTATGATATCCCTTGTTCCACATCCTCATCTGAATCCAGTAATCAGCTTAATTTCCACATTCTGTGGGATCACTTTTCTTTGGAATGGGCACAAATATGGATCTATTCCAGTCAGTTGGCCAGGCAGCTGTTTTCTAAATCTCCTGGTATATCCGAGTGAGTGCCTCCAGTGTGGCATCTGTCTGTTGAAACATCTCAATGGGTATTCCGTCAATTCCTGGACCCTTGTTCTTCATCAATTCCTTCAGTGCAGCTCTTACTTCTTTCTTGATTCTTGATCATATAGCACCTCCTGAAATGGATGAAAATCGACCAGTTCTTTTTGGCACAGTGACCCTGTGTATTCCTTCCATCTTCTTTTGAT
>NW_006921621.1:11546499-11555163 GCF_000298275.1 Orycteropus afer afer
GTTCTCAATTCTATTCCATTGGTCTATGTATCTGTCATTGAACCAATACCAGGCAGTTTTGACTACTGTGGCTGTATAGTAGGTTTTGAGATCCAATAGTAGCCTTTTTTTTACTTTTTTTCCAACTATTTAAAAATTTAAAAATAATTCTTAGCTCGTGAGTCAGGCAAAAACAGGTGATAGGCTGGAATTGGCCCATAAGCTGTATTTGCTGACTCCTGAATTAGAGAAATTCACCATCTCTTTGATTCTCAATCAGGTAATGTCACAGTTTTTTTTTTTTTTTTTTTCCAGACATGTTTCTGTGAATGAAAACACTATTTGCTTGTCTTTTAGAGAAACAGAATATATTCTGTCCAAAAGTCAAAACCAAGCCAGTTGCCATCTAGGTGACTCCATTTTAACAGCAACCCCATGTGACAGAGTAGAACTGTGCTGCATAGAGCTTCAGTGCCTGATTTTTTGGAAGTAGATCTCTAGACCTTTTACCAGCACCTCAAGGTGCTTCTAGGTGAACTTGAATCTCCAAACTTTTAGTTAGCAGCTAAATTAATGTTGATTGTTAGTACGGGTACGCCATGCACTCTGTAGCATGTTAATTCTTTGTACAGGCACTCCATGTACTCTGTAGCCTACTGTTTGCATACTTAACATATGGGATAAACATAGAGCTAAAATAAATGCACTTAACTTCCTGTAAGTGGAGCCGCCCCAAATCTTACTGAAATATCTGAGATTAACATCTAGAAGACACACTTCCCATGAGGTGAACTTGAACTTCAAATGGAACATTATGTTATACATTATATACCCATGAATCATGTACTTAGAATGCAGGGTGCTACTACTAAGGTCCTTCTGACTGCATGGCCATTTGTCACTCATCTTGAATTTGGTCTAACTCATAACTGTTTGGGAGCTCTGGTAGCATAGTGTCTAAGGCACTTGACTACTAACCAGAAAGCTGTTCAAACCCACCAGCCACTCCTCGGAAGGAAGGTTGGGCAATCTACTTCCATTGTGATACTGCCTCGGAAACCCAAGGAGGGGTTGCTATGAGTCGGGTCCCACTTGATGGCATATAACAACGTAACTATTTGGCCCACACTTATTATGAAGAAATTGTCAGATTACTAATCAAATGATGGTGGATAGCATAACAAAATAACAAACCCAAAGAAATTATCCACTAAAAATCCATTTCCTAGGCTTCTCTCTCTTTATATCATCAAGCGGAAACAAGTCCTTACTCAGTATTATAATAATAATTTGAGACAATCAATTTTAAAAGCATGCCAGATTCTATGTGCATAGGCCAAAACAGGCACCCCCCCAAAAAAAAAAAAAAAAAACAACTCACTTCCATTGAATCAATTCCAGCACATTGAGACTCCCTTTGGGTTTCCGAGGAGGTAAATCTTTACAGAAGTTGCTTTCCCAGTCTTCCTTCTGCAAAGTGGCTGGTGGGTAAAGATGATCCTAAATCTCCATGTCCTGGAAGATTGTCTAGCATCTTGCAGGAAATTTTGTTTCATGCTCCTGTTCACAGCAATGAATTTGATATCTCAGTTTACCCAGAAAGATCTATGTATGCAGCACCTGTGGCAGGCATCTCCTTGAGCTTTGGAGGGAATGCATCCATGTGGTTAGCCAAGCCTCGAGAGCTTTGGGGTTTTGAGGGTGTTATGGACTGAATTGCATCTCCCCAAAATACGTTGAAAAACCCTAACCCATGTACCTATAAATATGACCCTGTTTGGAAATAAGGGTTTTCTCTTGTTATTGTTAAAGAGGTTGTACCACAGTAAGGTGGGTCCTAACCCTAATCACTCTAAGTTATCAAAGAGCAGAATAGACCTAGAGACACAGTCAGGGGGAAGATGCCAGATGAACAGATCCACAGAGGAGATCCAACCACAAGCCCAGGAACTCCAAGGATTGCTGGTTATTAAAAGTTAAAATAGACAAGAAAGGACCTCCCCCAGAGCCATCCCCTGAGTTTGGACTTCGAGCCTCCTGAACTGGGAGAAGATACATACCTATTCTTTAAAGCCACCCACATGTGATACTTTTTTTATGGCAGCACTACCTAAATGACTTAGAGGGTAAACAGCAGAGTCTATTAGAGGCTGCAGAACATAGAACTTAGGAGCTCCGCTTCTGAAGTGAAATTGCCTGGGCTGGGATCCTAGCTTTGCCAACTAGCCTTGTGATAAAATGCTTAACCACTTTGACCTCGGTATCCTAACCTAGGAAATAAGGCTATTAATATTATCAATAGGATTGTTGTGAGGAGTAAATGACTAATAAACTACCACCATCGAGTTGATTCTGACTCCTAGCAACCCTATAGGACAGAGTAGAACTCTCCCATAGGTTTTGAAGGCTGTAAATCTTTACGCAAGCATATTGCCTCATCTTTCTTCCATGGGGCATCTAGTGGGTTCAAACCACTGACCCTTTCGTTAGCAGCTGAATACCTTAACCACTGCATCACTAGAGCTCCTGAGTACAGGTAAGAGGGTTAGTAGAGAGCCTGGCCTATAGTAGGCATTCAACACAAGTTAGCTTTTATTTTTATCAGAGAAGTGATGTGATAAAGTGAAAATACCATAGGAACAGGGATTGGGAAATCAGATTCTAGCTTTCCCTCCACTATTTATTAGCTGTGAACCCTTAGAATAGTATTTTCACCTCTCTGGTTTTCAATTGCCTTTTTCATCACATGAGAACAATAATGTATTCCTTACCTGCCTAACAGCAGAGGGCTGGATCCAAGGACTAAAATGTCCTTCAGGACAAGGTCATTTTTAAGGCCACATCTGAAATTAAACAGCCCTGTAGCACAGCCCCAACAATGCACAGTCCCAGATAATGGATCAATTGAGCAACAACAACCACAAAAAATGAAAGAACAATAAACTACAGTAAAGACTTTTTTGTTTCAAATTATTTTAGACATCGAAACAAACACAAAATGTATTTTGGTGTTTAAACATAAAGCACCCAAATGTTTCACAGTAGACAACTATTCCCCCAGTGATTACAAAGGTCAACATTAATTGATAATAATGATAACAAAGCAGTTATTCTTTATCTTCTCTGACCTCTGGCTGGTCATACCCATGAAACATTTGTGAAGTAGTACACATATGTTTTTTTTAAATAGAACTTCTCAGTTTGATGGTGCTAATGGTGTCAAAGGTATGGATTCCTGCACAAACAAGTTTACCTTGTTCAGCCTCAAGGTCACAAATACCAGTCCTCACCCCAGTCTGCCTCTAGTATTCTTCTGGCTTCAGAATGAATGACTGTGCATGGGAGAGAGCTGGATCATTGCAAATCTGTCTCCACATCTAGAAATAAAAGAACTGCAAACACATGCCCTGCTGATGAAGGCTTTTACTGCACACATATAAGAAATGTGTGAAGGAGATTTCAAAAGAAGACCATGAGTATCCGACCTTTCAAGGAATGGTTTAGAGGCCTCAGTGCTGAGTCTCTGCATCTCTTTGCTCACAGAATTGGCTCTATGTATCTAGGACTATAATCACAAACCTGGCAGGGAATAGTTATTTTAATGTGGATGGGAAATGCCAGTGATCCTACCTATTACAGAGGCAAACTCCTTCATAATTTTGATCAGAGCCTTTCACTATCATTGGTAGTCCTAGGAAGGAGACACATCCTGAGTCCTCTGAATGGTGTTCTGATTCCTTGCCCAACAGACTGTCAACAGATCTCTTTGCCTCACTGGCCTCTGGTTTCCTCTATCTATAAACTAGAGCTAAGAATACTCACCCTTCCCATAAGATGGGGCTAAGAACCCAAAAAGAAAAAGATTTGTAGATACAGCTAGAAATGGGAGTGGAGCTCATCATGATGGGAGCAGGCTCTTCCTTAAAGGAACTCCAAGTTCTCACTAATTGTAGAACACTATGTCTTCCATTCCAGGTACCCCAAACTGGCTGCAAAACACCGGGAATCCAACACAGCAGGCATTGACATATTTTCCAAGTTCTCTGCCTACATCAAAAACACAAAGCAGCAAGACAATGCTGGTAAGTGACTCTCTTCTGTTCCCTGCCCTTGGCCCAGATACTCAGGTCAGATAGCCATCTAGAACTAATGCTTTTTGACTCTTGGCCCACCCTGCTTTCCCCTTGACACTGGGAGGAGTTTGTGGACCTGTCCTGCCTGTTCCCTGGCTAGTGCTGGAGGAAAGACCAGGTGGAACTTACTGTTGAATTGGAGGTAGGGATGCAGGTTGACTGAGTGTTCCTTGTTGCACAGCATAATATACTGTAGGCAATGGTCCTGCTTCAGCTTTATTACTGTCCATTTGTCCCAAATGCTGTCCCACGATGCTGCTTGTGACCACAGGAAGTTCTGATTGGAACAACACATTCCAGTTTCCTTTTGGTCCCTGAAATGGGGTAGACAAGAGGCATGGGAGGGGCAGCACAGCTGCCACAGTGGAGAAGGCTGGAGGCAGATGCCGGCCCTCTGCGTTCACCCCTACTGCTGGGGAAGGCACTGCTCAAAGCACAGCTTCAACTTCCATCTGGCCTTTAATGCATTCTTTTCCTTTAACTTTTTATTGTAATTTGGGTGAAAGTTTACAAAGCAAATTGGTTTTCCAGTCAACAATTCGTGCACATTTTGTTTTTGACATTGATTGCAATCCCCACAAAGTAATAGCACTCTTTCCACTTCTTCATTGTGTTTACCTTTTCCCTGTGTCCTTCTTTCCTATCCCTTCCTGCCCTCTGAGATTTATCCCTGGGAAAATGCTGCCCCTTTGATCTCATGTGGTTGGCTGTTCTAAGGAGTGCATACCTCCCTGATGTTAATTGTTCACCTTATAGGCCTGTTTATTGTTTGTCTGAAAGTTGAGCTACTGAGGTGAGTTCAGTTCCTGGCTTGAAGGGTGTCTAAAGGCCAGAGTCTTAGGGGTTCCACCAGTCCCTATCAGACCAGTAAGCCTGGTTTTTTTTTTTTTTTTTGCTTTTTATGATTTTGAATTTTTCCCCACATTTTTCTCCCACTCTATTTGGCACCTCCTCTTGTGATCCCTTTCAGAATAGTCAGCAATGGTAGCTGGGTAGCATCTAGTTCTGGATTCAGGATCATGGAGTCTGGGGTTCGTGTGTTCCATTTGTCCTTTGGGCTAATTGTTTCCATGTGTCCTTGATTTCCTTCACATTTCTTTGCTCTGGATGGGGAGAGAACACTAGTTGCACCTTACAGACCACTCACAAGCTTTAAGACATGAGTGTCACTACTCGCCAAAGTAGGATATAGAATATTGTTTTTGTGGACAACGTTATACCAATTGACTTTGATATCCCCAAGACTATGGTCCTGAGACCCCAGGCCTAGCTGCTCATTCCCTCAAGGTGTCTGGTTATGGCTAAGAAGTCTTCATAACTTCCCTTCTATATGCTCTACTATATTCATGGATATATTTGCAGCACATATAAATACATATATAGAAATATCCTTTGTCAAACCTATATGTATTTGTGGATTTAGTCTCATTCACCTTCCCATTCCTATTCAGCTTGCATACCTATCTATGTATCCACTTGTGGATTGTTGTTATTACTGTTACTGCAGGATTGTGCTTGCATTGTTTTACCTTAGTTGCCATTAACTCTTTTTTTTTTTTTTTTTATTGTGATTTGGGTGAAAATTTACAGAGTAAATTCACTTTCCATACAGCAATTCACATACACTTTGTCTCATGCCATTGACCACAATTTACCACAATGCAACAGCTCTCCTCCCCTCCTACTTCCTCCCAATAGTTACCTCTTCCCTGTGTCCATCCCTCCATGCACTCCTGTCCCCTGAGCTGTCTCCCTGTGCATAAAAAGCCCTTCTTTCTCCCATGATTGTTCTCTCCAAGGAGTGCCATTAAATCTTGTACTCCTCCCAATATTTTCCTTTGCACTGATCAATTGTGCTTACCTCCCTCTTATTGTACATTGCTTTTCCCTTCACTCAAGTTAATATGTGTCTACTGTCTAGTTAGTGGCTTCCCTTCCCTTCCACTCCCATCCCTGGTAAACTTCAAAGCATATTTCTTTCTTGTGTAAACTTTTCTTGACTTCTTATAGTAGTGGTCTCATACAGTATTTGTGCTTTGGTGAATTGACTAATTTCACTTAGCCTAATGTCCTCCAGGGTCATCCATGTTATGAGGTATTTCGCAGATTCGTCGTTATTTAATATTACATAGCATTCCATTGTATGTATGTACCACAGTTTGTTTATCCATTCATCTGTTAATGGACACTTCAGTTGTTTCCATCTTTTTGCTATTGTAAATAGTGGTGTGATAAATATGGATGTGATATATCTATTCATGTCATGGCCCTTTTTTCTCTAGGATAGATGCCTAGTAGAAGGGTAGCTGGATCAGATGGTATTTCTATTTACAGCTTTTTAAGGAAGCATTATACAGTTTTGCACAGTGGTTGCACCAGTTATAAGAGTTCTAGTCTCTCCACACCCTTGCCAGCATTTGTTGTTTTCTGCTTTTTTGAACTTTACTATTAATGCTAGGTTGAAAACATGTATCCCTGTTGTTTTGATTTGCATCTCTCTAATGGATAATGATCACAAACATTTTCTTCATGTGTTTGTTAGCTTTCTGAAAATCTTCTCTGTTGAAATGTCTGTTCATGTTCTCTCTCCATTTTTCATTTGGATTATTTGTCTTTTTGTTATTGAGGTGTTGAAGTTTTCTATAAATTTTAGAGATCAGTCCCTTGTCAGATAGGTTGTTACCAAAATTTTTTTCCCCAGTCTGTAGGATCTCTTTTTACTTTTTTGGTGAAGTCTTTCAATACGTGTAAGTATTTAATTTTTGGGAGGTCTAGTTTTCTAGTTTGTCTTCTGTTTGAGCATTTTTAGATATGTTTGATAGTACATTTATGCCATATATTAGATCCTCTATGTTTGCCCTGGGAGCTCTGGTAGCATACTGGCTAAGACACTTGCCTGCTAACCAGACGGCTGGCGGTTCAAACCCACCAGCCACTCCTCGGAAGGAAGGTTGGGCAATCCTACTTCCGTAGTGATACTGCCTCGGAAACCCAAGGAGGGGTCGTTATGAGTCAGGGCCGACTCGATGGCACATAACAACAACAACAATAATGTTTGCCCTTATTTTTCTTTGATAAACTTTATGGTTTTATATTTTCCATTTAGGTCTAGGTCCATCTTGAGTTAGTTTTTGTATATGGTTAGAGATATGGATGTTGTTTTTTCTTTTTTTCACGAATGGATAACCAGTTTTCCATCACCTTTTGTTAAAAAGACTATCTCTTCCCCATTTAATGAGTTTCAGCCCTTTTTCAAAGATCAGCTATCCATAGGTGGATGGATTTACTTAGAGGTTTTCAATTAGGTTCCATAGGTCTATGTGTCTGTCATTTTTACAAATACCAGATTCTTTTGACTACTGTGGCTATACAGCAGGTTTTGAGATTGGGGAATGTGAGACTTCCTACTTTGTTCTTCTTTAGTAGTGATTTACTTATCTGGGGACTCTTTCCTTTCCATCTAAAATTGGTGATTAGTTTTTCCCATGTCCTTAAGGAATGATGATGGAATCTGGATCAGGATTTCATTATATCTGTAAATTGCTTTGGGTAGTATTGACATTTTCACAATGTTAAGTCTTCTATCCATTGATATGTTCTTCCATTCACATGCGTCTCTTTTGGTTTCTTGTAGCAGTGTTTTGTCATTTTCTTTGTATGAGTCTTTTGTATCTTTGGTTAGATTTATTCCTAAGTACTTCATCTTTTGGATGGCTATTGTAAATGGTGTGGTTTTCCTGATTTCCTTTTCAGAGTTCTCTTTGTTAGTGTAGAAGGAACTGACTGATTTTTGTATGTTCATCTTGAACCTTGCCTTCTATGAGTTACTGTAGTTTTCTTGTTGAGTCTCTGGCATTTTCTATATATAGGATTATGTCATTTGCAAATAGAGATAGTTTTATTTTCTTCTTTGCCAATTTGGATGCCTTTTATTTCCTTTTCTTGCCTTTTTGCTCTGGCTGTTGTTGTGTGCTGTCAAGTAGGACCTGACTCATAGCGACCCCTCTTTGGGTTTCCAAGACGGTATCACCATAGAAGTAGATTGCCCAACCTTCCTTCCGAGGAGTGTCTGGTGAGTTTGAACCACCAGCCTTCTGGTTAGCAGTCAAGTGCCTTAGGCACTATGCTACCAGAGCTAGGACTTCCAATACAATATTGAATAGGAGGGGTGATAAAGAGCATCCTTGTCTAGTTTTGGTTCACAAGGAGAATGTTTTCAGTATCTCTCCATTTACGATAATGCTGCTGGCCCTTAATTTCTGGGATTGGCTACAGAGCTCAGCACGTGATTCTCTTGGGATGGCTCCTCATTGGGTTTTGAGCCCTTTGTTTTAGCTCATAGCTCATTTATTCCCTCATTTGGCATTCTTCTTTGAGAATTAGCTAAGGTAATTTGAATAAAGCCATCAAATTAAACATATGTAATGTTTGCAAGGAGCTCTGGTAGCATAGTGGCTAAAGTACTTGACTGCTAACCAGAAGGCTGGAGGTTCAAACCCACCAGCCACTCCTTGGAAGGAAGGTTGGGCAATCCTACTTCCGTAGTGATACT
>NW_006921621.1:11555948-11563812 GCF_000298275.1 Orycteropus afer afer
AACAACAACAACAACAACAACAGTTATTAAGGGCCAGGATTGTGCCAGACACTGTATTTGATTCTGGGTGCTCAAAGACACTTTCCCAATCTTCAAGACCTTGGTGGTTCAGAAGGAATGGCTTCAATTCACAAAAAGTCTAATGATAAGGCAAGAGACAAATGATAGCTTAAGAGAAAACTAACAAACAAAAAGCACTTGCCAGCCAGTTGATTGAGACTCATTACGAGCCCAGGTGACTCAGAACAGACCTGTGCTCCAGAGCAACTCCAATGGCTGATTTTTCAGAAGTAGATCACTATGCCTTTCTTCTGAGCCCTCTCTGGGTGGACTCCAAAGTTCAACTCTTTGGTTAGCAGCCAAGTGCATTTATAGTTTGCACCACCCAGGGACTCTGGCTTAAAAGAAAAACAAAAAACCAAACTTACCGCCATCGAGTCAAATCCGACTCGTAGGGACCCTGTAGGACAGAATAGAACTACCCCATAGGGTTTCCGAGGCTGTAATGGAAGCAGACTGCCTCATCTTTCTCCCATGGAGGAGCTAATGGGTTTAAACCACTGACATTTTAGTTAGCAGCTGTATGCTTTGACTACTATGCCAATAGACTTCCTGGGCTTAATAGAAGGGAGTCTGAATTGTTAACAGCCAAGTTAAAGTCAGAATGAATTTACCTAAAGGGTCCTTTGAGAAAGCTTCTTGAAAGGATTTCAACTGGGTTGTAAAAATCAAGAGGGAATTAGTTGGCTGATAAAACATACCGTAGGGAGGACTTGGAGGAGGTGAAGCAAAACCAAGGACAGAGACCTGGAAAACAAGCTAGAGTCTGCAGTGCCATCCCAGGACACCTGGATTTTATCCTGTGGGCAATGGGCAGCCATTGGAAGTACACAAGTAGATACTACAACATGAGTGGCCTTTTAGGAACAACAAGAAGGGGCATGTGGAAAATATTTGAGATGTATACAGACTCTTGTTTCATTGCTGTTTGGACCCTGTCATAGGTTGAATCACTCCAAACGTTCACACCCACTTGGAATCTGTGAATGTGACCTTACTTGGAAATAGGATCTTTGCAGATGTCATTAAGGGTCTCAAGATGAAATCATCCTAGATTTAGCGTGTGCCCTAAACCCAATGACTGATATCCTCATAAGAAAGGGAGAAGACACACAGACACAGAGAGAAGATGGCCATATGAAGACAGGGGCAGAAAACTGAGGAAGGCTGCCACAAGCCAAGGAACACCTGTGGTCACCAGAAGCTGGAAGAGGCAAGGAGGGCCTTTCCCCTAAAGCACGTCGAGAGAGCATGCTCCTCTGATACCCTGATTTTTGACTTCTGGCCTCCTGCCCTATGAGGTTTCCAAGGCTGTAATTTTCATGGGAAGAGACATCTTTCTCCTATGGAGCCACTGGTGGATTTGAACTGCCATCCTTTCAGTTAGCAGCTGAGCTCTTAAATGAAGTGCCACTAGGGCTCTTCGTGTTCTTTTAAGCCAACTTTGTAGTTATTTGTTACAGCAGCCTTAGGAAACTAATACAGACCCCCACAACCATCCGTGAGAAAGGCCAGTTATCACTGCTTTCCCAGCAGAGGACGCTGAGGCACCTGAGAGATCAGTGGCTTCTCCCAGTCTTAAGTGGCAGAGCTGGCACTCAACCCCAGGTTTTCTGACTCCACACTCAATGTCCTTTTCTCTTGGCCACAAAGATATTCCTTCATACTTGTCAAAGTGCCCTGACAATGATTACCTCATTAGAATCTTCCAGACTTTTTAAATTATAAATGGTATTTACATATTATCCTTATTTACATTTCTCGTACCCCCAAAGCAACAGTTTCCACCAAACACTACATATCACTTATAAACTCAAGCCTCTCCAGTTTTTATTGTTTTCCCTTCTTCTGTTTCACTCTCCCCCCACCTCATGGATTTTGCCCTTCTGACTCCCTCTTCCCCTAACTCATTTGCATGTTTCAATGCTCCTATATTCCTGCCTTCCCGGTGGCCTAACCCCCAGAACTCAAACGTTTGGACTTTTCTTGTCTCCTTCCTTTTAACAAGACATCACATATTTCTTCCTTGTAACTCTATCTTGCCTACCCTTTTCCCCTTTGCTCCTCATCTCCACCTCCCAATTCCATACCTTCCAAATTGGGATTAATTGCATCCAAAAGCTCTCAGACTCAGCAAGCCAGAGGCCAAGGATCCCTGGGATCCATCTTGCCCACAGCCACACCATGCCCCCCCCCCAGCAGCTTGTCCAGTGAGCCATTTCACATCTGCTTTCTGCTTGTCCCAGCTCTATCACAGTAGCTTCTTACAGGTGCCTGAAAGAGTATTAACTTTGGACTCCAAGCTTCCTTTGCCATGCCTTCAAACACAACTTCCTAGTTTTTTCTTCAGCTGTGCATTTATGTCTCAAACATGCTTTGTGCAGATTGCTCCTTTTGTATTTTCAGTTTTTTTTCTTAAGCAGAGCTCTTTTCCCACCATCTTACCACCTAATGTCCTCCATCCTGCATTCACATTGACTGGGTTCCTTTCCTGCCTCTTCAGCATCAACACATGAAAAAACCCAACACCATACAATGTGGTTCATCATCTCTATACTCCCATGGTGAACGTAGAAACTACCATCCAAATTTCCCCTTTGTTTCATATAGCCTAAAAAGTCTCCAGCTGCCAGAATCCAGACCCATCCAGGAAAGCCATCCATTGCTATTATACAAGAGACTTGTCCGTTAGATCGTTTATTCAGTCACTCATTCATTCAACAAACATGGATTGCATGGAGTGGGTACAAATCCAAACTAATGTTTATAGGTCATTTATTGTGTGCCAGGCACTATGCTAGGTTCTGAGGTTGCCAAGATGAATAAGACAAAGTTATTGCCCTTGATGAGCTAATGGTCCATTGGGGCAATAAAACATAAACATACAGTTAGATACTTAAGTTTGAATGTGAGCTCTGCCACTCTTAGCTGTGCAACTTTGCCCAAGAGACTTACTCTAACTCTAAGCCTTTGGTTCCACATCTGTAAAATGGACTGAATACCTTCAATTTCTTCCTCTGTCATGTAAGGCAATTAATAGCAGATCTAAGGTTTGTAATGTAGGTAGATTCATTTATGTTATAAGTTAGTGCATGTAAATCCTTTAGAATAATGCTTGGCACTTAGTAAATGCTCAATTAAATGTTAGGTTTGATTGTTGTTGCTAAATTGGGGCAAATATGAATACTGGCATCAGAAACAGCTATTCCTTTTTTTTCCTCTTCCTAATGAGCAATTTCCCAAACCCCCATGCTTATAGTCTACCAGTTTTTCAAATTCTTCAACTTTGTTGCCCCCTTTCTTGGTGCATTTTCCTCTTCTTCAAAGTTGATATCAAAGGTTGTCAGTGGCCTGGTCCTTACTGTTGCACCTCCAGTACCATTGCATTTCTGTCTCCCAAGGCCATGGTTTTTCCCTCTGTTTTGTTGTCTATTACTCCACTGTATCCTCCTTTTGTAATTGCCAGACCCAGGTTCCGTTTGTCTGCTGTGGTGGATTCAGCGTAAGTGACCCTCCCCTCCCCAGTTTTCAAGCTTACTCTTCCTTTAAATGTAGCGTGGTATCTCATGACAGGATTTTTGTTGTGTGCTGTCCAGTCAGTTCCAACTCTTAGCAACCTTATGTAACAGAGTAGCCACTGCCTCCAAGAGTTTTCTAGGTTGTAAACTTTACCAGAGCAGATCACCAAGTCTTTTCTCTTATGAAGTTGCTGGTGAGTTTGAACTGTCAACCTTTTGGTTAGCAGCCAAACACTTAACCATTGTGCCACCAAGGCTACTTCACACAGTCTCTAGACTCCCCATTTAATAAGATGCTATGGGGGAAGGCTTGCTCCAGTTTCTTGTTACTTGACATTCTCCCACCCCTGGTTTTTGGGGAAAGACAAAGAGTTTGTTTCTGGATGTGTTTCCTCACATTGCCTCCTACGGCCTAGAGACAGATGAGTGTGCTCAGTTTTTCAGCTCCCAGACTCCAAGTCAGCAGTTCAGACCAGCTTTGCCTCTCTTTGGCCTTGTGACATTGGACAAGTTTCTTCAGTTCTTTGTGCCTCTTTCAGCTCTTTTAGCCTATATGACTCTCCACTTACCAGTTTTCAAAGTTACTCTTCCCTTAAATGTAGCATAAGTTTTCTTCACCTGTAAAATGAGGCTAATAACCATATGTACCTCATAAGTATCTTAGGAACAATGCCTGCCACTGTGTACAAATGTCAGGTGTTGTTCTGAGTATTACTGAGGGGCAGACACCTAGAAGACATTTGTACCTCAGAAGAGGAGTCTGGGCTGAAAATATAGTTTGAGAAGTTAGACATACACACACCATTATATATGAATGAGAAGAGGACAGCAGTAAATACAACACTCATGGATCATCCACATTTATGGGAGGTCAAGGACTGACTAAGAAGGGCTGGCCATTGGGGAAGGAATCCTTGGATGGTGCAAATGATTAACACACTCAGCAGCTAATGGGAAAGTTGGAGATTGGAATCCACCCAAGCATCTTGGAAGAAAGGCCTGGTGATCTACTTCTGAAAAAATCAGCCATTGAAAACCCTATGGAGCACAGTTCTGCTCTGACATACATGGGTCACCGTGTGGGACTGACACACACATGGGACTGACTCAATAGCAACTGATTATTGCAAGATTTGTTTTATCCAGCAAGGAAGGAGGAGTACTAGGATGGGTGGCATCATGAAGATGAAGAGGTCAGCTTAAAAACAAACAGACAAGTGAGCAGTCTGTGCTATGAAATGTGGCAAAGGATGTAATAGGTAACTTCTTCTCCCTGCTGTGTACAGCTCCCTAGAAGTGTCCTCAGGTGTCCTTCAGTGACTGCCTTTCTCGTATGAAATAGCCTGTTACTCAGATGCTAATCAACAAAAGAGAGCTCAGGCTGACCCAGGAGGTAAGGATCTTCCTCCCTTGGAAAGGGGAATGGTAGCACCAAGTCAATAGTGAATGGGATCAAGAACCCAGGTGGAGGGAGTACATGTGAGCCTGATGAAGAACATCCTCTCTGAGATGGGAGAGAATAGCACTGCATTAACACTTGTCTGCAGGAGTCCCTGCCCTGGGACACACACTTTACTCTTTCAGTCTAATAGGGAGAAGTTACATGATTTTTTTTGACACTAAAGTTTTGTAGAGTGCTAAAACAGAAGTATTAAGGGAGGGTATGATCCACCAATTCCACCTTTGTCACATCCAGTAACATCCTTTGAGTTAACTCACAGCTAGCTCTGTCCTCACCTCGCATCCATGCCCCACCCCTTCTGCCCAACGGTGGCCTTGTCCTCCATATTTAGCAACACTGGTGGCTTCTGTCTCTAACATCATCATCCCATCTCCTTCTGCAAGTTTTGGTGTTAAACACTCCTCACCTCCTAGTACTGCTTTGTCCACCTTTCCCTGAAATATCTCTGGCAGAAGGAGCCCTGGTGATCTGGGGATGGATGGGCTGCAGGCCCACCAGATTCACAGCTCTGCCGTCTCTTCATTCCCATAAAAAACAAAACAAAACAAAACTCATTGCCTACAAGGCAGACCTGACTCATAGAGATCCTGCCTAGAGTTTCCAAGGCTGTATTATTCCTGCACCTCTGCCCTTAGGCCATCAGTTTGGCTCCTTGGTTTTAACCCTTCCCTGTCAGAAGCCCTGGTGGTGGAGTGGTTAAAGCACTTGGCTGCTAACCAAAGCAGTTCAAATCCACCAGCTCCAAGATCTGGCAATCTGCTGCCTTGGAAACCCCATGGGGTACTTCTATTTTGTCCTTTAGGGTAGCTATGGGTTGGAATCAATTCAATGGCAATGAGTTTGGTTTCTTTGCTTTTTCTTGAGGAGCTCCTTTTGCACCTTACTTTAACAAGTCTCTCCAATTCTCTGTCATCCTGTTAGAAGTCCCAGACTTCTCCCTCTGAATATTGGTCTAACAGTTCGCATTTCTTACCCTCAAATCATGGTATTTTCAGTTGCCTTGTATGCATGTGAAAGCTGAACAATGACAAAGAAAGACTGAAGAAGAACTGATCAATCAAATTTGATGTTGGGGAAGAATTCTGAATATACCATGGACTGGAGGAAGTAAGCCAGAATGCTCCTTAGGAGCAAGGATGGTGAGACTTCATCATGCTTACTTTGGACACTGTTTTGGTTACCTAGTGCCTCTCTGACAGGAATATACCACAAATAGGATGGCTTGAACAAACAGGAGCTTATTCTCTTACAATTTGGAGGCTTTAAGTCTGAGTTCAAAGTGCCAGACTCTAGGGGCTGGGTGAAAGCCCCTCAACCTTGGCGTTCAGCTCTGTCTTCTGCTCCTGGCCCACTGGAGCTAGAGGTTTTTCTTCACTCAGACAGCTGCTGGCTGCTGAGACTGACAAACCCAAGGTTGACAAGGAAAAAGGCACAGTCCCAATGTTACCAAACCACATGGCAGACCATTAATTGAAGTCCATTGAAAGTCCCAAGATTGGCAGAGCATGGCAGCCTACTGAACAATGACATGGCTACATGCAGGGTTTAAGTGTGCCATAAGCTAGTGACCATTCCCCAAGCCTTCTCCTTATATACAGGAAGCAGGCCAGAGCCCTAAGGCAGCTACGTAGCTTCTCACAGTGGATTTATGGAGTTGTTTGCCAGTCTCATCATGGGGAATAACTGCAACCAGCTGCCCAGCCACTCTTTCAGGCCTGGCAAGTTGTCACGCAAACTTCACAACCACAGACACATTATCAGGAGGTAACGTTCTCTAGAGAAAGACATCATGCTTGGTAAAGTAGAGGGTTAGTGAAAAAGCAAAGACCCTCAATGAGATGGATTGACACAGTGGGTACAACAATGAGCTCAAACATGAGCTACTATTGTGAGGATGGCACAGCTCTGGGTAATGTTTAGTTCTGTTATATATGGGGTCACTAGGAGCTCTGGTAGCATAGTGCCTAAGGCACTTGACTGCTAACCAGAAGGCTGGCGGTTCAAACCCACCAGCCACTCCTTGGAAGGAAGGTTGGGCATTCCTACTTCCGTAGTGATACTGCCTCGGAAACCCAAGGAGGAGTCGCTATGAGTCGGGGCCGACTCAATGGCAAATAACAACAACAACAACATGAGTCACAGCCAACTCGATGGCACCTAAACCCTTAAACTGTATTTAACGGCCTCTCAAAACTTCTCTGCCAGATCCTCCGGTTTTCAAGAGATCTATTTTAGTTACTTTCCATAATCCAATGATAAGCAGAACTATCTTTTGTTTTTCACAATCTCCCTTTTTCCCTTATGATTCAATCTGATCAATTCTGGTTTATTTCACTTTTTGTATGTATTGCACATCCCAGGTGTTAACCAATGGGTCCAAAGCACATCTTTAATTCTCTATTCTTTTTAGCTAATTTTAAAGTCCCTGTTTGATTTCTTTCCACCCTATCATATTTTCTCTAACTACAGGTAATATTCGTGCCTAGAGTTACTACCCTCGTTTTTGGTGTGAGTGCCATATTCTCATGTGCTCTCTCCCATTTTGGTGTACTGAGGAAGAATTGGACTTATATATGTGGTTCGACTAAGACAAGAATCCACTGTATCTCCTACACTACTCATATCCACAAGGTCCCTAGGTGACACAAATGGTTTGTGCTCAACTACTAACCTAGTGGTTGGTAGTACCACAGAAGAAAGGCCTGGCAATCTGCTTGTCTTAAGGTCACAGTCAAGAAAACTCCATGGAACAGATCTACTTTGTAACACATGTGTTTATCACGAGTCAGAATCAACTCAACAGCAACAGGTTTTTTTTTTTTTT
>NW_006921621.1:11563912-11609345 GCF_000298275.1 Orycteropus afer afer
CCCCCCTAGTTTTCACTAGGTCTTAAACCTCCCAAGCCCAACCTTTGGTATCTGATCCGTACATCATATGCAGCCTTGTGACTTTTCCTAGCCTTCTTTGCATGTTCCTTTTTTTCAAGATCCCAACAAACATACATTCCAGGCTTTCTCAGGCCTCTCAGGCTGCCTGTGTCACAGACTTCTTTATTAAATGACATTTTTTTTTTTTTTTTCCAATTTGGATGATTTCAGTCTTTCAAGGCTTCCTTTGAATTCCCTCTTCTCTCCCTGATTTAACTCTAGTTTATTTTCTTATTTCTGCCTCTGTCTTGAGGGACTTCTCTTTATTTTAAAATTTATACTCCACTTGTTCCAGAAAGGCTCTATAGCTCTGCACAGGGGCACATAAAGCACAGCAAAGTAGTATACACTAGAAGGAGGTGGGAAAGACAAACAAGGAGAGACCATAAAGTGGAGCTCAGGGTGAATTAAACAATACCCCAGCTCCGAGGACCTACAGGCCTGACACGGATGGCAGACCACAAATCGACTAAGAACAGTCTAGCAGACAAAGGAAAACGGGACCCCTCACCATCTACAGCTCGGTTCTCCCAGAAGATAAAAACAAACCAACCTCCCAGAAGAATAACAAATATTCCTGATGTGGGGGCTTGAGTTGCAAGTATGGAGGAGCTGTTATTTTCATTTTCTTTGGCCTTTTCCTTCTGTGACTTCCCTTCCGGTTCCTTCCTATGGCTCCAGGTCAGACTGAGTTCACTCTGACCTGACTTCCCTCCAGTTCCCTTGCAGGCATCATCTTTACCCTGCCTTTTCAGCTACACCCCTGCTCACCCCTGTGTTCATTATTTGTGCTCCCTCTGCCTCTGAAATCTATTTTCTTCTTTATCTCCCCATCTTCTCCTGAAGACGCAAGACACCTCTCTGCAGCCCCAGGCTCATGTCACCAACTTTCTTGCTCCTCCCTGTCCGTTCAAGATTTGGAGAGCAGACCTGCCTGTGTCTGTCTGTCTCCTTTATGGTGACTGGTGGACTCCTATACTGTGCTTGCAAAGATCTGCCCCTTTTCACTGCAAAGTTTGCACTTAATTTTATTTTTATAGAAGACATTGTGAAACCCTAACATACTCCTCCCAAAATACTTGTCCTAGTAGAATATTTCAGCAAACATTTCCTGGGTCTCCGTGATGAGCTGGACATAGTGCTGTGTGTTTAGGGTACAAGGACCATACACAGATTGAGTTGTTTCTCTCCCTTTTGCTGCTCATTAGTTATAACTATAGAGGCCATATTTTCCAAACTGAAAATCAGATGTTTAACAAATTGCCTTCATTGAAAATAATCAAATTATAAGAAATTGGTACTGTCCCAGAAAATGCAGGACATATGTCCCCAAATGAAAAGCACCTGCATGAGGCTTAGCCCTCTGCTCCTCCTCCTCTCCAGAGCAAATGCAAACCTGGCTGCCACTATAGGGAAGGGGAGTGTATAATAGCTCACACTGCCTCCTGGCCTCAGGGCCTTTACTGGAACAGATGAATAGCCATTAGACTTGGATTAATCTGTAGATGTATCAGAAGTTCCCTGAGCAGTCTTGGTTCTGTTTCCAAATGAGGGCCAAGGTTCCCTCCTCTCTAAAACTTACATCAGAGTTCCTGGGTGGTATAAATAGTTAATGAGCTCAGCTGCTAACTAAAAGGTTTGAGGTGGAAGTTCACCTAGAGGTGTCTTGGAAGAAAGGTCTGGTGATCCATTTCTGAAAACCAGTCAATGGAAACCCTGTGGATCACAATACTACCCACAACATCTTGAGGATGGTGAAGTACTAGGCAGTGCTTCCTTCAGTTACGCATGGGGTTGCCATGAATTAGAGACTGAGTTTAAGGCAGCTAACAATAACAACCAAGAAACAAAACATATTCCCACATAAATTATGACATACATTTGGTTATAAGATATAGCCTGATTGCAAAGGTATCAAAATATGGGGGGAAAAAAAAATAAAGCAGTCCAGGCTCAAAATACAGTAGGCAATTCTCACAGTCCATTCCACATTTTCCATTCTATTACTTCTTTGAAGCTATGTAGTGAAATGTCAAATACTCCTTTCTGCTCAGACTTTGAGTTACCTTGTTGGAAAGAAAGGGAATTGAGGTCAACAGTGCTACCAGCTTCCTCTGGGAGAGCCATACTGCTCCATATCCTGTGAAGTATCAACTCTGCTCCCTGACCTTCTTCCATGAAAACAGGTAGTGCTTACCTCTAAGGGATAACAAACTTTTTCCGTAAAGCAACAGACAGTAAATATTTTACAGTCTGTAGCATATATATTCAACTCTGCTGTTGGGACAGTAAAACTTTAAGCCATAAATAACACGTAAGCAAATGGTCTGTGTTCTGACAAAATTTCTGAAATTTGTATTTCACATAATTTCCATGGGGCACAAAATAGTATTCTTTTGATTTTTTTTTTCAACCATTTAACAATAGAAAACCTATTCTTTGATTAAGCAGCTCTGGTGGCATAGTGCCTAAGGCACTTGACTGCTAACCAGAAGGCTGGTGGTTCAAATCACCAGCCAGTCCCTGGAAGGAAGACTGGGCAATCTACTTCTGTGAAGATTTACTGCCTTGGAAACCCAAGAGGTTACTATGAGTCAAAATTGACTCAATGGCAGTGAGTTTGGTTTTTTTTTTTTTTTGGTTATTCTTTGATTGAGGGCCCTCCAAAAAGAGGTGGTGGTAGGGTGGTGGTTTGGGTTGGCTCCAACTCACAGCAATACACATTTGCTCCACCCAGAGACCCTATAAAAAGAGGTAGTCCTTGGAATGTGATTTGCCTGACCTTTCTCTTAGGCAGTCCCAGGCTATAATAGCAAATTCTCCTAATTTCTATGTGCCTTGGTGTCTTCATCAGCAATAAAAGTATAGTGGCCTTTCGTACATCATTGTCATATTAATTAAATGCATTAATGTATGTAAAGCACTTAGGTCAGTTCTTGGCACACAGTAAGCACTTATAAGTGATAGCTATGCTGCTGCTGTTAAATGCTCTTACCTTCCCCAAATACCCTAGTATCTACCCTCTGGACTGGCCTGATCAGCTTTTCATGTAATGTCGTAGTATGTGCTGCCCTCTTCTGGCAGGCACAGAAATCAGCATTTGTGTTGGCTAATCATGTTGCTCTGTGGATTTTTAAGCAGCTTCTGAATACAGGGAACTGGCATGTCTAAACTCTGGGTGTGGTTCCTAGAAAGGCCAGGTCTCTTTGGGGGATCTAAGCCACCTTCCTCTTGTCTCTCATACCAATGGAAGTGCAGGTCCATCAGGCCTGATAGAGCCTCCAGAGGGCACTAGCTGCCTGATGACAAGCTACCCCCAATTACTTCTTTCTCCCTTTCCTCTCTCCCTTCTTCCACCTCTAGTCTTTACATTTATGAACTTCCTTGACCTAAACTAGGAAAGTGTTTGAAAGGATTCAAAACGGCCTGGGAGGGCTGTTAGCCCAGAGTTAACAAGCCCCTTAGCATCAAAATCTGCTTCATTGTGCTTTCCCCAAAAGCATCATGAAAGCAAATGGCTGGTGGGGTGAGGATGGGAGGAGGGGCAGTGGGAAGGCGAGGTGGAGCATTTTTTCCAGATGCCCAGGATGTGGCAAGCCGTGTTTAGAAGAGAGTGTATGTGTTTATTATTCCAAGCCACTTCAATCATAAGGCGTTTAATTCCTTCTCCTGTCCCTCCCTCCCAAACCCTCAGCCCCCATGCCCCTGGTAGGTCCACTCTGGAGATAGAGATCTCTCCATGGGGATGGGGCAAGATCTTCACCTTTCATTCAGCCTCAGGCTCTCTGAGGGACCCAGCAGGCTGTGGTCGAAACTAAGGCAATATTTAAAAAGCAGTAGAATGTGAGTAATAATTACCCTGTAGGGTTAAAGCACTCTGCTGCTAACCTAAAGGTCAGCAGTTCAAACCCACCAGTTGCTCCATTGGAGAACAGACCTGGCCATCAGCTCTTACAAAGATTGTTGTTGTTATTGTTATGTGCCGTCAAGCCGGACCCGACTCATAGTGACCCCTCTTTGGGTTTCTGAGGCAGTATCACTATGGAAGTGGATTGCTCCATCTTCCTTCTGAGGAGTGGCTGGTGGGTTTGAACTGCCAGCCTTCTGGTTAGCAGTCAAGTGCCTTAGGCACTATGCTACCAGAGCTCCCCTTATAAAGATTACAGCCTGGGAAACCCTATGGGGGCAGTTCTACTCTGTCTATGGGTTTGCTATGAGTTGGAATCAACTCAGTGGCACCCAACAACAGGGTCCTCAGTCCCTGGGTAGTGTAAACAGTTTGGGTACCAAAAGTTTGGTGGTTCCAGTCCACTCAAAGGTGCCTGGGAAGAAAGACTTGGTGATGTACTTCTGAAAAATCAGTCATTGAAAACCTGAGTAGAGTTCAGTTCTACACACTTGAGTCACCATGAGTGAGAATGGACTTGATGGCAACTGGTGGGGACCGCAGAAACAGAAGTCACTGACATGGCAGTGGGGCCCCATGTCTATTCTATTAGAGACATCAACTGATTCTTTTGAAGTAGGATAGCAGTGTTCTAACTCAGGACAGCTGGCTCTTGGGAAGGCCTCAGCTGAGGCCTCATAACCCTTCAGTGGAGAGCTATCTGGATGGAGGCTCCTGGTGGTCAGACAGGCCACCGCAGTGATGGGGATAACGAAGTGACTGTCTGGCCACTTCCTTATAAAGCAGCCATTGCTGTCTCATTTCAAAAATGCCCCTGGTCATAAAGGAACCCTTCAGGCTGCCTTCTTTGGCAGCTCCTGCATGAAAATAACCAGCTCAGGGTATTTTGTTTGTTTGTTTGTTGGGTTAAAGCTTTGCTTTGATTAGCATGCTTGCAAGGAAAAACAAATAACCTGGGCTTGGTGGGCCCAACCTCCGAGGCCTGGCTGTCCTGCATAGTTGCACGTCTTCTACATGGAATATCCTTGAGGTGGGAGGGAGGGGAAAGGAGATGAATAGTTCCTCCTCACCTTCCAGGAATTGCCCAGGGGATGTCCTCCAGAGGGTCTTTGATTTGGTTCATTATCGAGGTGGGATGCTTGCAATTTATAATTTAACAAATTTTGTTCCTGAAATGAATCCTTGGGCAGTCGTAAGGAAGGTGGTTGTGGCTGCTTGGCGTGTTGAATGGGGTGGGCATGAGGAGGGGGAGGAGGAAGGGGAATGAGGAAGGTGGGTTCTGTGTGGGTGGGCACATTCATTAGTGGAATGAGCCGGTGTTTTGCTGTGTGGGCTCCCTGGCTGGAGTTGAGCAGAGACCACCAACACCATTCCATGGGGTGGAATTTCCCGCTGTCTGACCAGAATGAGTTCTCCTGGCCTGGCCTGGACTCAGATCAAGAACTGGGGAAGAAAGGAACATTAAATGACTAATTTGAACACAAGTTAAATGTTCTTTCACCTCTTGCTATTTCTATCTCATCTTGTGCAACTGACACCTCCTATCTTTATGCAGTTTACATGTGGGAGCTAAGTAAGTGGTTTTTTTTTTTTTTTTCCTCTTTCTCTCCCCCCTATATGCATATATATGTGTGTATGTTTCTCCATACACACACACACATATGTACACATATAGTATGTGTGTGTTCCGATGTTTCTATATACTAGCTGATGTCTTCACATGCCTCCTTAAATGGATAGGCACATGTATCAATAGAAAGAAAAATGTGCTTACATGCAAAGCTTTATTAGTAACGGGACATGGTTTGGGTCTCACAGCTTCTCCGTTAAGCATGTGGTGTTTAAACCACAGAGGTGCAAGTGTGGGTCTATGTTTCTACCTTTCATTGTGTGTGTACAGGTCAAGAGCATTGCAGTTGGTTTACAGGATGGCTGCTCTAATAACCCCTTGTCAGAGTGTGAGAGAAAATTCTCCCCTGTCTCTGTTTACTTTCTGTGGAGACTGGCTCTGGGTAGATTAGCATTTGGAATGGATTCCTCATTTTTGATAGAGATGGGGTGGAAAATGACAATATGTGAAATCCAAGTGGTGTGCTGAACTTTCTAGCAAAGATATCAAACATCCAAATTACAAATTTCTTTTGTCAAATTTGTCACTATCTTGTCCAGGCAGAATGAGCAACATTTCACACAAGGAATAGCTGAAGCATCAGAAAAATTCTTCCAAAGAAGACATGGTGGAACCCATGATAAGCCTGGGCAGACCAGCCATTTCTCAGCTTTTAAACTTTTTTTGATGCAAACTAATTAACTAAAAGATAAAAATTGAGTTCTGGAGTTGAGTCCAGTCCGGTATTCTGTATGTATCAGTGGCTTTAAGGAGATTAATTAAAATAACCACCACAAAACTTTTTATTATGATTTGAGTGAAAGTTTGTAGAGCAAATTGGTTTTCCATTCAATATTTAGTACACATTTTGTTTCGTGATATTGGTGTAATCCCCACAATGTAACAACACTCTTCCCACTTCCTCCTTGTGTTTCCTGTTTCCATTCATCCTTCTTTTCAATCCCTTCTTGCTGTCTGAGCTTTATCCCTGGGCAAAAGCTGCTCTTTTGATCTCCTATGGCCAATTGTTCTAAGCACTGAGTAACCCCTCTAATGTTACTGTTCACTTTATAGGCCTGTCTATTGCTTGACTGAAAGCTGAGCCACAAGGGTGAGTTCAGTTCCAGGCTTGCAGATCGACTAAGGAAGGGTAACACAGTCTTGGAAATTCCACCAATCTTTATCAGACCAGTAATCCTGATCTTTTTTATTATTTTGAGTTTTCTTCCACATTTTTCTCCCACCCTATCCAGAATTTTCTATTGTGATCCCTTTCAGAGAGGTTGTTAGTGGTAGCTGCCTACCATCTAGTTCTTCGGGTCTCAGGGTTGAGGAGGCTAAGTTTCACATGGTCCATTAGTTCTTTTGGACTATTTGTTTCTATGTGTCTTTGATTTTCTTCATTTTTCTTTGCTTCTGACAGAGAGACACCAATAGCTTGCTGACTTTTAAGACCCCAGTCACTACTTGCCACAGTAAATGTAGGACATTGTTTTTGTAAACTATATTATGCCAATTAAGTTACCTGTTCCCTGAGACTGTGGTCCTAAGCCCCCAAGCCCAATGACTTACTACCTCAGGATGTTTGGTTATGGCTAAAAAGTTTTTCGTTTTTTAATAAATTTGCCTTTAGGTTGCTCTTCTATATACATGGATATATTTGCAGCACATACAAATATGTATGTAGAAATGTTCAAAGGATTTTTTTTTAAGTTACTATATGAAACTTAAACTTGAAGATCCCTAAACCACTGAAAACTCACTGCAACTGCATTGATTCTAACTTATAGCAACCCTATAGGACAGAGTAGTTCTGCCCCATAGAGTTTCCAAGGTTGTAAATCTTTATGGAAGCAGACTGACACAACTTTCTCATGTAAAGCAGCTGGTAGGTTTGAACTGCTGACCTTTTGATTTGCAGCCGAGCACTTTAAGCACTACACCACCAGGGCTCTTGTTTAAGGTCCCTAGCTTTCTTTAAATACCTGCTATGGCTCTGTCTGTCAGGAAACCACCCCTAACTCACTTAACCTATTTATGGGTTTAGCCTGAGTAGCCTCATTAATGAAGTAGCACTTCTTTTTGTTTGTCTTGTTATCCAGAATGAGTATTTTTCCAACCTATATGTTCATATGAATCCCCTAGAAGTCTTGTTAAATGCAGATATTGATACAGTGACCTTGGGTGCGGCCTGAGACCTTTCTTCCAGGTGATTCCAGTGCTCTGGTCCAGGACCACACTTTGAGGAGTAGGTTTTAGGCAGTCGTGTGGGTGGGTCTCATTTATTGTTATTATGTCAGAGTCCAGCTCAGCGTCTCACTCAGAGCAGTGCTCAATAAACATTTGTCAAATGTTGTCCCACACACTTCAAGATGTCCCCACCGTGTCTGCCCGAAAGATGATGGAAAGGCCCATCCTGGCCCTTCAATGTCAAGGTTATTTCCTCCATACTGCTCCCTCTTCCAGCCTATCTTTAAATCTGTCTTCACATTGTTATTAGTTGCCATCAAGTTGATTTTCAACTCATACTGACCCCATGTGATAGAGTAGAACTGCCCCACAGGGATTTCTAGGCTGTACTCTTCACAGAAGCAGATCACCAGGTCTCTCTGACAGAGCTACTGGTGGGTTCAAACCGACAACTTTTCAGTTGGCAGCCAAACACTTAACCATTGCTTCACCAGGGCTACTTGTCTTCACATTAGGTCCTTCCATTCTCTTATCTTTCTTTGAAACTTCTAAGACCCCAGTTAGCTTATGAAGTTCTGTGACTTTAACTATCAACTGAGAATGTCTAATGCTTTTATAACCTCTTACATCAATCCAAGGATCCCTGGTGGTATAGTGGTTAAAACACTCAGTTGTTAACTGAAAGGCCAGTGGTTTGAACCCACCAGTCGCTCTGCAGGAGGAAGATGTAGTAGCCTGTTTCCATAAAGATTACAGCCTTGAAAACCCTATAGGGGAGTTCTGTGTCCTGTCAGGTCACTATGAATCAGAATCAACTCATCAGGTGCAGTGGGTTATATTAATTCAACTTTCACAGTTACAAAAAAAGTAACAACAAAGAATAACCTCATTTGGAAACTAGCAATAAGAGTATAAGAATCTGAACACTTCCTGTCACTGACTGTCAGTATGGTGGTGTTTGCCTAAGTGATATTTTCCTTTTCACCCTTATTTTTATAATTACAGTCATGAAAAACATATTTGGTATTAAAGGTGAAACTTCACCATGAGTCAAAGAGAAAGCACAGAAGGCAAAATTCAATATTCTTTCAGCTAGGAACCAGAGGGCAAATGACTTGTCTAGGACCTCTGGCTAAAGAAGCATTTAATGATTTGGACCATAGTTACATGGTTCTCATCAGGATTGGAGGAAGGCTCATTAACAACCTGTGATTATGCAGATGACACAACCTTGCTTGCTGAAAGTGAAGAAGACTTGAAGCACTTACTGGTGAACATCAAAGAGTATAATCTTCACTATGGATTACACCTCAACATAAAAAAAACCAAAAATCCTTACAACTTGACCAATAAGCAACATCACAATAAATGGAGAAAAGTTTGAAGATGTCAGGGATTTCATTTTGCTTGGATTCACAATCAACACCCATGGAAGCAACAGTCAAGAATCGGACAACATATTGCCCTGGACAAATCTGCTGCAAAAGACCTCTTTAAAGTGTTAAGAAGCAAAGATGTCATTTGGAAGACTAAGGTGCACCTGACCCAAGCCATGGTATTTTCAATTGCCTCGTATGTATGTGAAAGCTGGACAATGAATAAGGAGGACTGAATAAGAGTTGATGCCTATGAAATGTGGTGTTGGTGAAGAATATTGAATATACCGTGGACTGCTAGAAGAACAAACAAATCTGTATTGGAGGTAGTACAGCTAGAATGCTCCTTAGAAGCAAGAATGACCAGACTTCATTTCCTCTACTTTGGTCATGTTGTCAGAAGGGACCAGTCCCTGGAGAAGGATATCATGCTTGGTAAAGTGGAGGGTCAGTGAAAAAGGGGAAGACCTTTGATGAGATGGTTGATACTGTGGCTACATGATAGGCTCAAGCATAGCAAAGTGTGAGGGCACTGCTTTGTTCTGTTGTATGTAGCGTCATTATGAGTCACAGTCCACTCAATGGCACCTAACATCAACGTGTTTCTTGGCACTGATCCCATGTCCAGGATCCCTACAAATTCTGAATACTGGGGGGAGTGGGAGATATGCCAAACCACGTGATTTTGCAGGCCTACCTCTATCCAGCTCTAATTCTCTGATGTCCTCATGCCCATTGACATTTTCATTGATTACCCATTTTTTTTTGTTCCCATTGTGGGGACATCAAAGGCAAGTTGTAACCAACACTTTGCTCAGGGTTGGCCTTGTCCTCAGTTCTACTTGTGTCACCTGGTGGGTCATTTGGCCTCCTCTAGTTGAAAGGCTAGAAGTCTAGGGAGATGACTGTTTTTGTCTGGGCACATTGCTACCCTGAAAAAGATTGTGGTTCTGTAAGTAATAAAGTATGGGAGAATGGATTGTTTGCTATATTCTGAGCTAGCCATGCCAAAAAAAAAAAAAAAGACAACACTACTTCAAATTCTCCTTTGGGGTTGACTAGATCAAAATTATTACCACAGCTAGATTTTAGGAAACTGAAGTATAAAATCTTGCAATACATTTGCAACATTTTTGCTTCAGCTTTAGAAGATGCTACACTCATGTAGTTAAAGCTGTTCAACTAAAACACCAAGTGTATAGCTTCTCTCCACAAACCGTAATCTGGGGTGGGGGGCAAGTGAGGGCACCTAAGGAACTGCTCGGAGGATTGCGAGGAGGGTGTCAGGAATACGTGTGGCACATCTGGAGAATTCTGCAAAAATATCTGTCCCCCGAATCCCCACCAAACTCACTCTCTAAAATTGCTCTATTTTACGACTGTTCAGAACGAAACCTTTTTCCTTGGCGGGATTGTGGTTACGGCTGTAGAGTCAGAATGAAAGGACCAGCTGAGTATCACTGTTAATGTCAGCGTTTATGAAACACAAGAAAACACTCAGCATCATTCGTCTGGGGTGACTTCCTCAGGGCAGAGGACGAGTTAAGCACAACATTTATCAAGTGAGGCCAGAGGCAAGAATCTTTTTTTTTTTTCTTCAACTCTTAAGAACTTATTTTATTACTTATTTTTTGTTGGCTTTAATTCTTACATATCAGCAACATCACATAAGGCATCCTGGTGGTTCAATGATTAACTACAAGGTTGGTGATTCTCAGGAGAAACACCGGGAGATCTTCTTTAAAGTTGACTGTCAAGAAAACCCTGTGAGACAGTTCTACTTTGCCACAGGGGTCACTGTGAGTCAGAATTGACTCCACAGCACTCAGCAACAATATCCTCATCACATACAGCACATAAAGACCACTCACTGCATGCCAGGCTCTGTTCTGAACCTTGCAGGCATTGGCTCAATCATCCCCCACAGTAGCCCCATGAGGTGTGCCATGTTATGGTCTCCATTTATAGATAAAGAAACTGAGGAACCCAAAGTCAAGCAACTAGCCCAGACTTGTTATGGGACAGATCCTAGAGCCCATCTCCCATCCTAGGCAGCTGGCCCCATAGGCATTTATATCCTATGGGTATAAAATATTATACATTTAATAAAAGTCATTATTTAAAATGCATGTGGTGCTGAGTTTTTAAACAAGAGTGGGTTATTTAGGAAACTATGCTTAAATGAGTTAAAAAGCCAACAAACATTGAATATCTACCATGTATGTTTCCATTAACATACTCCACAATCCTCAGATTCACTGTTTGAATCCTGATCCAGCAAGCAAGGGACACCAAACCCGGCTCAGAGCAGGCACTCACTAGATGAATGAAACAATGGGCAACAGAGACAATTTACAGGATATTCACAGAAAGGCCCAAAACAATCATTATTTAAATTTAGAGTTATGGAAAGGGAGGGTGTGATCTACCATACTTGTACTCTTTAAATTTATGTTGTTGTTGTTGTTGTTATGTTCTGTCGAGTCGGACCTGACTTATAGCGACTCCTCCTTGGGTTTCTGAGGCGGTATCACTACGGAAGTAGATTGCCCAGCCTTCCTTCTGAGGAGTCGCTGGTAGATTTGAACCGCCAGCCTTCTGGTTAGCAGTCAAGTGCCTTAGGCACTATGCTACCAGAGCTCCTCTTTAAATTTATAAATAACCAAAAACCAAACCAGTTGCCCTCTAGTCAGTCCATGTTCTTAGAGTACAACTGAGCTCCATGAGGTTTTCATTGGCTGTGATCCTTCAGAAGCAGGTTACCAGGCCTTTCTTCAGAGGTGCCTCTGGGTGGTTTTGAACCTCTAGCCTTTCAATTAGTAGCTAAGTGCTTAAAATTTATAAACAACTCTTACAAAAAATGTGTGACTGGTTGAGGATGAAACAAGACAAACAGGTTAAATCACTTTAGTTTGTCTTTGGAGGGAGGGAGGGAAGGTTGAGAAAGGAAGTCTTTAGGTCTAAATGCTGGAGTAGAGGATCGAGAAAGTCAGACTCTCCTTTGAACAGTTTATTCCACAGGTTTGAACATCAGCATCCAAAGGAATCTCTGGTCTGATACTTAAAAATAACCTGTTACAAAGTAACCATAAAAAACTCACAGTTTTCAGCCTGATTCAGTCTGCTACATAAACTACAACCAGCATTAATAGCTTCAGTCAGCATTTATGTCATTCCTTCTATTAGCACAATGGGTTTTACAACCATTTATGAGTTTCTGGAAAGCCTAATAGAAAACACACCTACATGTTCGCTGTGGCTGAAGCAGAAGCGTGTGCTTAAAGATGGGCCAGAAGAGGTCGCCACCGCCCCGTCACTGAAGTCTGGGCCAGCTCCCCAGAGGGAACAGTCTCTCCTGGCTGTTGCTACTCTTTTCCCCTCCCTCCCTCCTGAGTTTCTCCCTTTTCTCTGTTCATCTTGCTCCATTCAGCCTCAATCTCTCTCACTTCTCCTATTGATAAACATTTTGGAAGTCTACATGGTATACACTGTATACAAAGAAGGAAACCTAAATTTGAAACCTTAAAATGTTAATCTTTCTTTTCAAATTGACTGTGGTTTTTAGGAGACTTAGAAAATGATCTGATTCTGGAATTGTATATATCATCCATATTTTATATGGATGATACACACACACAAACACACACACACACACACACACATAAATAATATGAAAGGCATGCTGAATTGACCTAAGTTCTTAATTTTAGTGGTGTTTCAAGCACAGTCAAATAATTGCCAGAGGCTTTTCTTGCCTTTTTTTTTTTTTTTTTGTAAAAAAATATGTGTTTTTGTTATTTATTTACTGGTATGATTATAATAGTTCTGAACATAGGCTAAATATAAGATAGATTTGTGAAGCCATATCAAAAAGGTGCTTCTTCTCAAAACCATACGGTGGATGTGGTCTCCTCCTCAAAAAAGGAAAGAAAAAAAAAATCCCTGAATTACTTGGAAATATATCAGAGAGTGCCCCACTCACCTGGGATTCCCTCCACTGTAACTGAAATGCTTACATCATTTGTTTTGGGGTAAAGAATTATTTATTGGCCTCTTACTAGAAAGAACCATAGGAGTTTGTCATTTTAATTCACTGTCCCATCCAAGGCGGAAATCCATTCTAGAGCACACAGTATCCCTGGCAGCATGAGCTGCAGACTACCCAACTGGTGCTGCACAAGGCGGCAGCAGGGAATCTGTTGAAGTGGCCATTGCATTTGGTGTTTTTATAAACTGCTGTTTGTCTTTCCACCCTTCCTGTTTTCAACCAGTGCCTAATACAGAAGCTCAGAAATTACTTCCCACATGTGAGCCTCTAGGTCTTCCACAGCCAGGGCCAATTTGATATCTTCCTCACTAACTATGAGGCCAGTTCCAGTGTTCTTGGTCTGATGCCAAAGGTGGACATGAATCCTCCAATCAGACCAAGAAAATTTGACACACCCACATAGCCGGGGGAGGAAAATGCTAAACCCAAAGAGATGATTCCAGATGCCTTTGAATCACTAGCATGTTGGGAAAAGCCAGAGTGAGCTTTATCCTTAGAGTTCTCCAGGTTTCTCCTTGAAAAGTTCTAGGATGTTCAGATAAATTTCCCTTCAGACATTGAACTGCCCTGAGCTGTTCTTTCTCTCTCCCTTTGCTCTCAGTCTCTCCTTCCTTCCCATCTTTTCATAAAGTTCTACAGCCACCACAGTAATAATAGCTACCTACCATTTTATTAAGTCCACAATGTACTAGCTGCTGCTGTTGTTAGTGTTGTTAGCTGCCATCAAGCCAGCCCTGACTCATGGTGCCCCCATGTACAACAGAATGAAATGATGTCCAGTCCTGCACCATTGTCATGATCCTAGGTAGGCTTGATGGAGTCCATTGTTGTGGCAACGTTGTATTTTGAGTGCACTCCCACCTAGGGGGGGCCTCTTCTTCCAGCACTATACTGGACAACATTCTGTTGTGATGCATAAGATTTTCACTGACTAATTTTTGGAAGTAGATTGCCAGCTCTTCCTAGTCTGGAAGCACTGAAACCTGTCTACTGTGCTGCTGGTATTTGAAATACTGCTGGCTTAGTTCCAGCATCATAGTTCCAACATGAAAACCCCCACAATATGATAAACTCATTCACAGATCATTGTAGAAGTCACATGAGAGACAAATACCATAAAAGATGCTTTAATGTAACCTATTGACAACTACAAGGAGCTCTGGTGGTGCAGTGGTTAAAAGCACTCAGCTACTAACCAAAAGGTTGGCGGTTCAAATCCATCAGCCACTCCGTGGTGGGAACAAGATGAGGTAGTCTGCTTCTGTAAAGATTTACAGCCTTGGGAATTCTATGGAGCAATACTACTCTGCCCTGTAGGGTTACTATGAGTAGGAATGAACTTGATGGCAGTGGATTTGGCTTTGGTATTAACAACTACAACCAAGGGCAGGCTTTTAACCCAAGTTTCTTGAACACCAGAGCTGAAGCTGCACAGCACTCAAAGGAGGACCATGACCCAGGGTTTCTGTGGTCTCACCCTGATGGCAATAAACCCATTGCTGTTGAGTCGATTCTGACTCATAGCGACCTTATAGGATAGAGTAGAACTACCCTATAGGATTTCCAAGGCTGTAATCTTTATGAAAACAGACTACCATGTCTTTTTCCTGCAGAGTGGCTGGTGGATTCCAACAGCTGGCCTTTTGGTTAGCAGCCAAGCATTTAACCACTGTGCCACCAGGGCTCCTTCTGATGACATTAGTGACATGCTAACATAACCAGAGGACCCAAACCTGAAAGTAAATCCTGTCCCCATCTTTTAAAACTCTGTTTCCAATTCTGCCTTAATGTGGCTTCAGGGACTGTGAAGACCAGCCCCTCCTTGCCTGCTTCCCATGTGTTCTAGAAAGTTCACTATAGATCAGCAGGAATGTACCTAATCTTCACCTGCTCTGTAATTTTGCCTTGGCTTGGTCATTCATACTCATGTAGCCCAATTATAACTGGGCTCTCTTGCTCCCCCTTTAAGGTTTTTGGCAATGGAAGAAAGCTGCCTGACTTCTAAAACCTTCAAGATCAATGTAGATCTTTACCTCCTCAAACCTGAAAGATCAATGTATATCTTTACCAAGCTTTCTTGGGGAAGAAGGGGGAAAAAAGAAGGGATTATGCTCATAAGCAAGCTGAATTTCCTAGAGATCCCCTTAGAATCTTTTTGTCTCTCCTCGAGATGATACTCTTCCTGAAGGCATCTACATTTCTGTCTGCCTGGCCTGTGCTCTCCCCACTACTTCTCTTGGTCCCTGCTGCTGCTGCAGCAGCCTCCTTGCTGCTGGACCTTTTGCCCTGAGCATCTTGCACAGAGCCATTCGACCTCTTTGTTTCTCCTTGTCTCTCATAGCTAGGCAAGAAAATAAACCATTCATTTTTCAAGAAGGCGAGGAAGAGGCGATAATCAATTCTTGTTATTTTCATTTTCTGTTCCTATCATATTGTCATTGCATGTTTTCAACCATCAGATGTCAATAAGGTATGGGCATCTTTTTCTTATCTCTCTAAGAAAATGTGATGGCCAGAGAAGTCTCCATTGCAGTCTTCCCCAAACCACAGCTGTACTTTAAAAGAAAAAATCAGTTGGTTGTTATCAACATCATCTTCAATGAGAAGAAAAGTAAAAATTTCCTTCAGTTCCCCCAGGTATTTCTTAATATATAGATATTTCTGTCCTCACAGGCAAACTCCAATTGATTTCTCACTTTTCACCAATGTTTTGGTGTCACATAGACAAAGGACAACATTTGCCCCAAGTACAGACAGAGTTGGCATTTGTTACTGAGAAATTATTTGAAAGGTCCTGGTAAGTTCTCTACTCAGAGATAACTCCTTCTAGATCAAATCATGGTCACTGAAAGTACCAAGAACTTCAGCTAAAATCAAACCATTAATAATCATAATCATAATCATAATCATAATCATAATCATAATCATAATAAACCAGCCGCTGCTGAGTCGATGCTGACTCATGGCAACCTCATGCATGTGAGAACAGAACTGGGCTCTACTCCAATGTGTTCTCTTGATGGCTTTTCAGAAATAGATCACCAGGCCTTTCTTCTGAAGGGGCTCTGGGTGGATTCAAACTTCCAAACTTACGGTTAACAGCTGAGAGAGCCTTAACTGTTTGCCTCACACAAGTATTTTTATGCAACAGAGATTGAGAATTCTCCAAAGAGACTATTTAGATTATTGCATCGGACTAGTTATAATCCAGAATGGACTAAATTAAAGTTGTTGTTGTTTTCCCACTACCCGGCGGGGTAGCAGCTACTGTAGAAGACCATAATAGTTAAAAACAAAATAAGACACATTTTCGCTGTACATTTCAGGGGTAATTTGGATGGTTGAAGGACTCAGCTCTGTGTGTCTCTGTGTGACACACACATGTGCCTCGGGTAAGACTAAGACTCAGTTTCTTTATCTGTTAAATGAAAATAAATAATGATTCCCATCTTATTTGGTTCATTGTGCATTTAAATGACAGGTGGTATAAACTTTCCTGGCCCATTTTGGAAATTGGGTGAGTGTATTTCCTTGGTGGTGCTGGGGTAAGAGCAATGAAAGGAACATAGTGGGATAGAGGAAGTTCAGCCAAGGTCAACCAGTAGCCACAATTTCCTTCTCCCCTGGAGAGCTGAATAGTCACCCATCCAGGCTGCAGACGTTGGTCAGAGGTAAACTTCTGGTTCTTATCTCTCTAAAAGTTTAGATGCAGAAGAAAAACCATGCATGAGAAACAGAGCTCAGCAACCCACAGAGCTGTCTTGGTTCTTTCAAAAACCCCTTTCACGCCTGCTCCTCTCTAAGGAGTTGGAGCCCTAAGGCAAATGCATGGCTGTTTGCTCCTCAGTATCCCTGTGTGCAGTATCCAAGCACGCCAGCAAGCCAGGGCTGAACTGTTCTTGCAAGAGCTTATTGGAGGCTGGGTTGGAGTTTTGGCTCCTGGGTCCCCATTCAGACTCCATACCCGGGTAAGAGTATATTATTTTCTTAGCTCAAATTGCCATTTCCAAGTCATTATTTCTCTACGATGAGAAAACAATATTGGGTCTTATGTAATATCAACCTCAATGAATCTGGAAGTGATCAAGGAATGGGTGGATTTCTTCCCCCTCTTTTAAAAAGAGAAAAATAAATTTGAGATTGTTTGCATATGGCTGAGAATATTTATGAACTATTCCTCTTGTTTCCTCATCACATATTTTACCCAGTGCATTTGTGTGTGGTACAGAATAAATCTTCGTGGGGAGGGAGGGGAAAAAAGCAGTTAAAGGCCTGGGTATCCATCAAGTCCCTGGAATATGAGCAATCTGGGGGTGCCTCAGCCCCAGGCTCATTTGCTGTGGTCTGAAGGTGACCCAGACTTGCTACTCAGAGAAAGTCTTTTGGCAGGAGGGTTTCCAATGCAAAGATTGAAGGAATTTGGGCAGCCTTGTTTTGACATTTTCAACATCTTCTGGTCACTCTGGTTTCTTTCACATCCCCCTCACTCTTACATTTGCAGAAAGTTCAACATGAACCATTTCATGACCTGGGTGCTGTCAGCTGAAAGAGATAATTAAATTCTATGGATGCCAGATTGAGCCAGGGCCAAAGGAATGAGTTGGCAGGTAGGAGGGAAACGAACTGGCAGAGATTACACTGGTGCTGGCATCTGTGATTTGATCATGTGGCAGTGCTTTGGCACACAAGCACGTTGTGTTTATTTCCTTCTGGCTGTGCCTCTCAACACGACTTACCACCAAGCAGCATCCCAAGAGAGTGTCGGCACAGGGCTGGGGCTGTACATTAAAGAAGTAAGAGAAGCCAAGATCCAGCTGTTGATTTCCCCTTGTAAGGCCTCAGCATTGGTCCTTCTTACATTCTCTCATTCTCTGCCCCTCTTGGGAATTTAAGGAATATACTGACCAAGAGTATGGGGTGACAGACAGAGAATGTTCAGTAACAATGGCTGCATTAATTGTTGTCCTAGTATGAAGTAGACATTATGTTAGGCATTTACCTTACATTATCTGAGTTAATCTTCACAGTGGTCTTATGAGGGTTAACCAGTCTAGTTGTCATGGAGTTGATTCCAACTCATGACCCATGTGTGTCAGAGTAGAACTATGCTCCATAGAGTTTTCAATGGCTGATTTTTTGGAAGCACATCACCAGGCCTTTTTCTTCCAAGGCATTTCTGGGTGAACTTGAACTCCAATCCTTTTGATTAGTAACCAAGCATGTTAACTGTTTGTACTACCCAGGGACTCCTTATGAGAGGTAGATATCTAAATTCCTGTTGCTGAGATGAGAAAACTGAAGGAAGTTCAATGAAGTTGAGGAACTTAAGTAGTAGGTGGCAGAATCAGGAACATATCCAAGATTTTTGCGAACTGAAGTCAATAAATCAGTATAAATAAGGAATAAAATAATCAGGTTCAGGGCCTTAGAAGGCACCCATGCGATCATGGGGGCTTGAAGCTGAAGCCTCATCTGAGCCACAATAAATCCATCCTAGGCAGGGTCAAGATTCAAACACAGGGTTAGCTCTAGGCCACTGGGCTGTTTCCCTGCCCAGTTATCAAAGCCTCTATTAACACCACCTTCCCCTGATCACAGATACCACCACTAGTCTCATCTCCTCTTCTCTCTACCATGATTATCACCAGCTCCAATCTTCACATTCCTGACTGAAAATACACAAAGAAGAGTGATGAAATAGAAACACCATGGATATCCTCCTAACATGCTGACTTGGTATGTGACATGGTACATCACACTCATGACATAATGCAACAACCACACCTATTACTAAATTATAACCTTCCATCTCAAGGCATCATAGAAGGATAGTTTAACCCAGAATTATCCACCCAAGGAGCTTCAGTTGCTGTCTAGGTCTCATCATCAAATTTCAGGATTGTCTCCCAGTGGGTGGGTGACTGGGACAGACTTGTGCAGTCTCCATGGACATTAGAACTTAGAATTAGAACTTGCAATGCCTTACTTCTTATCATAGATTTCTTTTCCTTGGATGATGTTGCCTGGCCAAAATTTGACATTGCATCCTATTTGAGTTTTCTTTTCCCCATACTAATCAAGCTTTTGTCACAAACTCCATAACTGAAAGGGGAAGGGGAATTTGAGGTAGCAAACAAACTCAAATCACAAGTGCTTCTGGGTGAAAAAGCATCATAAATATTGTTTCGTATCCAGCCTCTTCCATTGCCCTTGAATGGGCTTGCCATCCCATGACAGTCTACATAATTACTAAAGGGAATATAAGCATTTTTCCCAGCCCTGCTCACTCTATTCTCTCAAACTGGAAACACAAAGCAGATGATGAAGTGCAAGTTCAATGCCACACCAGAGAAGGAAGTATTGAGAAACTATGTCCAACCTCCAGCCAGTTTTCAAACATTCCAGTAAGCACTCAATTGATTTATCTTGGGCTGGTGTAATTCCATTGTCTCAAACAAAAAGCCTTCTGTGGAAAGACAAAGGCGGGTTATGTGAGGAGTGGCTAACAGAGGCACATTTGGGAAAATCTCAACAAGAGTTCTGTTCCCTTGGCTCTTCCTCCAGAAGTCACCATCCCCCTTGTATCTGCTGGAATTAACATTAGGACTGACTCTCATTATCCCAGTGTCACACTCTAAACCAGAACCTAGAGAAACAGCCCTTGGGGATGAGGCTAATGATACAGGTGCATTGGCTAATGGCCCAGCCAGCTGTCTTCTCCACAGCTGCTCCCTGAGCTCAGGTGGGAAGTTTCTAGGTTAATGTTCAATGACTGGAATAGACTGTGAGATTCTGAATGAGATGACTTTGAGTGATAGCAACTTCTTGTAGTTGTTATTTTGGGTGTTTTGCTCTGTTCTGTGTCTACACAAATTATTTGATTAATAAATATTGGGACAAGACTGTAAAAGTCTTGTACTTCATTATATTACTTTGGGGTTCATTCTTCGAGCCATATCTGGGACAAGTTTCCATCCAGCTGTGATTGCACATCCCTGGGGATAAGGAGCCCTCTGCCTAATGTGCTTGCCCTTCCATTTTGGACAGCTCTTCCCTATAATGTGCCCAAACATACCTCCTTGATACCCATTGGTTTTCTGGGCAACACACAACCAGAATACTCTCTTTCTTATGCCATGTCCTCCTGGAAGCCATGTCTGTTCATTCTCCCCTTCTCAGGTTGGGTTAGCAAGACATTGTTAGTGCTCTCACAAAACCTGGTGCAAATCTCTGTTTTAGGACCACTATGCAGTTATTGATTTATTTCATAAATGTTGTAAACATATTACTTATTTAATAAATAAATGTAAGGAAAAATGTAAGAAATAAATTCTTTCTACAAAATTAGTATGTGGGTGTATTGTGGAATGTTGGCAAAATGTTGACAAAGCAAAAAGAAAAGTGAAAGTTGACTACTGTTACTGGACCCGTCGGAGATAAGCCTATTAAATCTTTGGTACAAAGCCTAACAGTTTCATTGCTTTTTATTTTTTAAAAAATTATTAGGTAATACTCATTGTTCTGTTAGAGTTTTCTTTTTCAGGCCATTTAATCCACTTCTACTGCAGTATGTTAATAGCTGCCAGGTATTCTGCAGTGTGGGGTAGGGAGCTGGCACAGTGACAAACGGGACAGGATTCAGGATAAACTACCTACTCTAAAGATCTGTAGTCATATCCAGTGGCAAGAAGGTTGACTAAAAACACTTATTTTTCCCTTCCATGCTAGCCCTTGAGAGAGGCCTGACCAAAGCACTGAAGAAACTGGATGACTATCTAAGCACCCCTTTGCCAGAGGAGGTAGATGCCAATACCTGTGGGGACGATGACAAGGGGTCCCGTCGCAAGTTCCTGGATGGAGATGAGCTGACACTGGCTGACTGCAATCTCTTGCCCAAGCTCCATGTGGTCAAGGTAAGAGAGCTCTACCCACAAATGCTTGCTAAATTCAACTCCATCCACAGCTTACTTCTGTGGATGAGTCAAGAGCATATGGTAGTCAAGGTTCTAGACACCAAAGTCAGATGGACAGGGATCCAAGTTCAGCTTCTATGGCTTGCTGACTATATAGCTTCTCTGAGCTTCAGGTTCTTACCTGTAAAATAGGCATATATTGCCTACTTCTAGAGTTGTGAGGAAAGTAAATACTGTGTGAAAGTGCCTGATGTATTGTAGGGGCTCAATATAATAATAACTGCTATTGCTATTAATATTTTGTTGTTGTTGTGTGGGTTTCCGAGGCAGTAACACCACAGAAGTAGATTGCCCCCATCTTCCTTCTGAATTATTAATATTATTATTATTAAATATTAGTTGTTATTATTATTATTATTAACTATTATTATATTGAGTCCCTACAATACATCAGGCACTTTCACACAGTATTTACTTTTCCCACAACCCTAGAAGTAGGCAATATATGCTTATTTTACAGGTAAGAACCTGAAGCTCAGAGAAGCTTTATAACTAGCAAGCCATAGAAGCTGAAGTTGGATCAGCATAGTCCCTAAGGCACTTGACTGCTAACTGGAAGGCTGGCAGTTCAAACCCACCAGCCACTCCTCGGAATGAAGGTTGGGCAATCTACTTCCGTAGGATGCCGCCTCGGAAACCCAAGGAGGGGTCGCTATGAGTTGGGTCTAACTCGACAGCCCATAACAACAACAACGACAACAACATTATTATTAAAATGTCCCTAGGTGGCTTGGCTACTGACCTAAAGGTTAGCAGCTTAAACCCACTCTCAGCACCACAGAAGAAAGGCCTGACAATCTGCTTCCATAAAGAGTGCAACCAAGAAAACCCTATGGAGCAGTTCTACTCTGTCACACGTGGAGTCTACTCAACAACAGTGGGTTTGGTTTTGGGTTTTATTAAATACAGTCATATTGAAGGACCCTGCATGGTGCATTGGTTAAGTACTCAGCTATTAATCAAAAGGTTGGTGGTTCAAATCGACTATCTGCTCTTTCATCTCACATGAGACAATGCTCATATCCCCCTAAATTCCCTAAGGTAGTTCTTCTTCTCACATCATTTTCTGAGCATGTACCATCCCAGACAAAAATGCAGTGGAGCAGTTATACTGCTGTCTTCTTTTTTCACGAGTTCCAGCATGATACAAATGATTACAGGGCCTGGCTGCTAACCAAAAGATTGGAGGTTCAAACCCACCCAGGGGTGCTTTGGAGGGAGGTCCTGGCAATCTCCTTCTGAAAAACCAGCCATTGGAAACCCAATAGAGTACCTTTCTATTCTGACACATATAGGGTTGCCATGAGTCAGACTTGACTTGATGGCAACTGATTACTGGTTACTTTTCCACAGACCTACATCTTAATCTCAATCAGACAGTAAGCTCTGTGTCTTTCCCAAGAGTGATGGTGGGTACATTGGCCCTATAACAAATACTCAATGACTGATACTTTGATCACATAACATATGTCTTGGTGATATCCATTTCCCTCTAAGCTTTGCTGAGAAGCTTAGATATCTGCCTGTTGTTTCTTATCTCCAAACCTACCCTTCTATCTGCTTCTTTGTGATTTTGGGGCTGAGACTGTTTGAACCACATCTCTGATTTGCCAGCTACTCCCTGTTAAGCTCTGCCAAGAGAGGGTGCTAGAGAGAGCCTGCAAGGCTGGAAGAGGGAGATATCCACCTATCATTTTTCAGCTGAAGTCCTGGGCTGGAAATGCAGGCTTTGCTCAAACCAGAGCACACACAAGCTTGAGTTGAAACTATTTAGCTGTACGTGCACTGGTCCTCAAGTAGAGCTGGAAACTGGAAGGGATCATGCATGCCCATGTGGATGGGCTGGACAAATACAATCTATTAGGTTAGGGGCCAATCCACTGGTCGCTTGTAGGCCCAGCTGCACTATGTCTCTTTGAAGTTAATACCACATAGTGTGCTTTCCTCTAAGCCTCCTTGATTGTCCTTTTCCTGAGGAACAAGTGGCATCATTAGGAATGATAAGCTTCCAGTTCAGACCCACTGTATCAGAGTACTGTAAAGGAAAACAGCTCTGTTCTAGGAGTCAGGAGACCCAAGTTCCAGTTCTGTATCTGTCACCAACTAGCAGCAGCATCTAGTGCAAGTCACCTCATGTCTTTGGGATTCAGGATTCATTTTTCTTATATCTAAAAAAAATAAGGACGTGGATTATATTCCTTTCTGCCTCCTTATACTTCCTCCTTCCCTCCTTCTTTCCTTCTCTCTTACTCAATACTTACTGACTATCCCCTGAATAACTGTTTGTTGAATGAGGTAAACAAATGGATCTCCCAGGCCCTGTGTTTCATCCTCTAATTCCTTCAGTTCCTTGCAGACCTAATTGACTAAGTCAACCCCCCTCCTTGGATGAAGTTCAGCAAGTGGTTCATTCAGAGGAACTGAGGATCAGAGACAGGATGACCTGCAAGGGAACAAAGGCTAGGCCTCACCTCATGTCTCCTTAGATTTTTGCTGATCCAACTTATCAGATCCCAGAGACCTGGCAAACCTCTGAAGTTCAGAAAGAGCCAAGGGGGAGCCAAGTCAGGCCTCCAGTTTGGCTTCAGATGCCAAAACTTAATCTGGGCTGTGGAAGCTAACTGTTTTCATATGAAAGAACAAATTCAGAACATGAGCAGGATGCTCCTGTGGACGTCAGAGGTTTGTGTGAACATCCTCTCGCTGTGTCTGTCTCTCTTTCTCTCTCACTCTTTTCACTCTCACTCCCACTTGGCTCACTTTTAGGTCCGTCTTCACCCATAGAAACTAAGTTGCTCTTGCCCAGCAACTCACTAGGAGCTCAGTTTAAACTTTCATTGTCTGACTCCCTCCTTGTTCTCATCTCCCCAAAAACAACCAAAGTGAGAAGAAACCATGACCAAGACCCAGGATGGCTGCTCTAGGCAGCAAGGGCCATCTGCAGGCCTTTAGTAGCTGGTGTTGGGACCCTTGTTTAGCAGAATGGTCATGCTCACCCTTATTGCACACAAGAAGGGAAATACAAACACAAATAGATTTAATAAATTGCACTTGTGATATTTTAGAACCAATATTATATCTTTTAAAACCCTGAAAATAAAAATTCAGCATGGAAAGACTTGAGGTTGCTCTATCTAATCAGCTTGTAATGGTAAAAAATATTTTTGGATGCATGCCTTGACCTCACTATGGGCTTTATTCATCCACACTGACAAATTCTGGCAACATCCCTTGGTAAGGGCACTACTCTGGAATGGATTTGTTCTTTAGCCAAGACAGCTCTTCTCAAAGCCTTTTGGGCAAATGCAAGGCACCCCCATCTTGGCAGTGAGCAGAGGAAGGCTGAGGAGAAACAGGGCCAGGTGTTGGCCTCGGCATTCATTCATTGACCTTTGCTTATTAGTCACACTTAAGCTGGACAGAAAATTGTGGGGTAGCTTCTTTGGTGGCCACACCAAACCAGTTATTTTAACCAAGGTAATTTAATATAAAAATTATTAAGTAAGTACTGAAGACTTGGGAAGGCAAAATGTACCACAGAGGTTGCAACTTCAGAAAGCAACAACCACCCCTTGGGTTGGAGGAACAAAGAGAAGAGATTGCAATTAATAAAACTCGGAAACTTAGATAGAGGAGCACTCGTGGTACAATGGTTAAGCACTCGGCTACTAACCGAAAGGTTGATGGTTTGAACTTTCCAGACACTCCAAGGGAAAATGATGCACCAGTCTACTTCTGTAGAGATTACAGCCTTGGAAACCTTATGGTTCCATTCTTCTCTGTCCTATAGGGTGGCTATGAGTTGGAATCAACTCAATGGCAATGGGTAGAAACTTAGATAAAGGGCCCCCACAGAGCTGCAACTCAGGCTTCTAAGATGAGAGGACTGCTCAGCTGGTGTTGGGGCCTGAGCATAATGGAGGGGCCCAACAGGCTGAGACCCAGACCTCTGAAGAGAGTGCTTGGGCACTGGCCTCTCTGAGCAGCTATGATGAAACTGGTTCTGTGAGTGTTGACAAAACAGCAAATTGGATTCTGTTGATGCTACTGGAACAAACTGGACACAGACAGGAATAGGAATCTGACAGGAGAGTGCAAGTCCTTTTTCTTTCTCCAGACTTGCGGGCTTTCTCTGTTGTACCCTCTTGACAGAGCCTAATGGAGTAGCTGGCAAAGCAGAGATGTGGTTTGCCCAGTCCCAACCCCAGAATCAGAAACAAGCAAATAAAAGGGTAGGCTTGGAGATAAGAAATAAAGCTTAGTAAAAGACATGCAAGGAATTCTGAGTAGACCAATTCCTTTATCATGTACACAGGGCTGAGTGGCAAAAAGTGAAAGAACTATAGATTAGAAGGCTGGGACTTAATAAATATTACTGATTACTCAGTAGATACTGGTTGAATTAATCTGAATCCTGGTAACATTGGATAAGTCACTTAATCTCTCATGACTTCAGTTTTCTCATTGGTAAGGATCTTCAGTCTTTAGAATTATATGGCACAAGATGCACTTTGTCAGCTGTTAGAATACTTGAGAATGGAAAAGATGAAATACATACGTTTATTGAATCCCTACTTGTTTAACCTCCCTTTGCCTTACATTTCTTATCTATAAAATAGACTCTTCTTTACAGGGTTAAGAAGCTCTGATGGTATAGTGGTTAAGGCATTTGGTGCCTAACCACAAGGTCAGTGGTTTGAACCCACCAGCTGCTCTGTGGAAGAAAGATGGGACAGTCTGCTTCCATAAAGATTTACAGCCTTGGAAACCCAATGGGGGTTGCTATGAGTTGGAATCGACTTGATGGCAGTAAGCTTGGCTTTGGTTTGGTATTATCAATATTATTATTCCTATTATCAAGGGGTAAGTAGAGGGCCAACAAAAACAAGGGAAATCTTCAATGAGATGGATTGAAACAATAGCCATAACAATGGATTCAAATGGACCAACAATCATGAAAATGGTGCAGGACCAGGTGCCATTTTGTTCTTGCTATATGGTGGCATAGTGCCTAAGGCATTTGACTGTTAACCAGAAGGCTGGTGGTTCAAACCCACTAGCCACTCCTCAGAAGGAAGACTGGGCAATCTACTTCCATAGAGATACCGCCTCGGAAACCCAAGGAGGGGTCGCTATGAGTAGAATCGACTAGATGGCAGTGAATTTAGTTTTTTAAAAAATATATTTTTTATACATACATAAGGTGGAGCTCTGGTAGCATAGTGCCTAAGGCACTTGACTGCTAACCAGAAGGCTGGCGGTTCAAACCCACCAGCCACTCCTCGGAAGGAAGGTTGGGCAATCCTACCCCCGTAGTGATACTGCCTCGGAAACCCAAGGAGGGGTTGCTATGAGTCGGGGCCGACTCGACGGCACATAACAACAACAACAACATACATAAGGTTGCCATGAGTCCAAGGTGACTGGATGGCAACTAACAACTACAACAGAGGAGAAATGAAGACGCTGTCTTTCCTGCCCTTACACTGCTCATAAGCTAGGGGAGAGAGAAAAGATACTAAAACAGTGGCTGTGATTCAAAACAGAATATAGTTTAGTGTTGCAACAGAAGTTCAAAACTGGGGTAGGAGCATGGAGGGGAAAAGAATGCATCCCCTTTGGGAATGTAGGCCTATTCATAAGACTGAGCTTTTTCTATACTAGGTCATCCTCATGCTTTTGCTCCAAACAACTCTCTTAGGACCTCCCACATCGCTGCCACCACTGAAAAAGATGAAAGCCCAGAGTGGATAATCTCGAGGTTTCTCTGAGTGGGAAGATCCCAGAGCCAGTGGCGGGGGCCCTATCTAGAAAGAAAGCAGTGGAAGCAGTTGGAGTCTGGGCTTCACGAGAGGACTCTCTGCTTTCTCCCCCCCACTCCCCGCCTCCCCTCACCTCTCCCAAGGGCAAGAGGCAGGAACAGCTCCTGTGTAGGTTCCAGTACAAACTGTGTAGTGCCTAAGGCATTTGACAGCTAACCAGAAGGTTGGCGGTTCAAACCCACCAGCTGCTCTGCAGAAGGAAGGTGGGGCAATCTACTTCCATAAAGGTTTACCACCTTGAAAACTCAAGAGGGTCACTATGAGTCAGAATTGACTCGTGGCAGTGAGTTAAAAAAATTAAGACTGTCAAAGCAACAACAGCAGAGCATTATACCAACAGTGAAGGGGCTTCTGAGTACAAGGCCCTGTGTGTTAGGTCCCACGTCCAGGTAGCTGATGCTGCCCTGAAGGACCTCCTACCCTGGCTTTGCTGTGAAGGAACTGGATGCACCGGATAGAATCTGGGTCTCAACAAGTGCTGTGACCTCTTCTGACTCTTACATTGTTACAATAGGTAATACTTACCGAGCGCTTACTATGTGCCAGACACTGCTCTATGTGTATTAACTAATTTACTCCTTCAAGGTAGATCCTATTACTATTTCTGTTTTAGCAATAAAGAAATTGGGGCTCAGAGAGGTTCAGTAGGTTTTCCAAGGTCACACAGATGTTAGGTGGTGTGACCAGGATTGCAAATCCAGTCAATTGGGATCTAGAGCCTATGTTCTTAACCATTATGCTACTCTTTCTCTCAACATAAACACTGCTTCCACAGAATTCTCCTACTCTACCCCAGCCAAATGCAGCATGCCATGGGGAGAATAAAACAAAAACAAAAACAAAAAAAGAAATAAAATCAAGCCCAGTGCCATCGAGTCAATTTCAACTCATAGTGACCTTATAGGACAGAGAAGGACTTCTTCACAGGCTTCCCAAGGATGTAATCTTTACAGAAGCAGACTACCACATCATTTTCCAGTGGAGCAGCTCGTAGGTTTGAACTCCCAACCTTCCAGTTAGCAGCCAAGCACTTAACCACTGTACTGTCAGGGCCCCTTATAGAGAGAGTAGGAATCACTATTTGTTCACTCCCACATCATGCCCTGAATCTACATATACATTCAAACATCTAACTTTTATGTTATGATTTTTTTTCTCATATAAGTAAGGATGCTTATGTAAAGCAAAGTCGATAAAGGAAAAATGAAAAAAAAAAAAACCTCTAATTCTATAAATCAGACATACCACTGGTAATACATTGGTATATATACTTCTAATCATTGCACACATTTCTCCAAAGGTATAATAATACTGCACTCTACACTTAATGATCTACACCTTGAAGAGTATGTTATGCCTCCAAATATTCCTTTACAACATCATTTTTTTCAGTGTTCCCTCCCCTCCCTATAACATCATTTTTAATGACTCATCAGTGTGTCTTTGTATTTATGTACCATTATATATTTATCCATTCATATATTGTTGCATACCATTTTTGCTATTCAAAATAGTCCTATGGTCACATTTGTGTAGCTAAATCTTTGTGTACATCATCATTATACCCTAAAGAAGAATTCCTAGGAGTGGAGAAGATAAAAAGAAGTGGTCAAAGAGTAAATTATATTAACCACCAGTCGCTATCTAGTTGACTCTAACTCATGGTGATCCCATGTGTACCAGTATAGAATCATGCTCCACAGGGTTTCCAGTGGCTTGAGTTTTTGGAAGTAGATAGTAAGAACTTTCTTCCAAGGTACCTCTGAGTGGACTTGAACCTCCAACCTTACAGTCAAGCACATTAACTGATTGTGTCACCCCAAACCAAAAAATTCCAACTTATAGCAACCCTATGGGACACAGTAGAACTTCCCCATAGGGTTTTCAAGACTATAATCTTTATGGAGGCACATTGCCACATCTGTCTCCTACAGAATGGCTGGTGGGTTCAAACCACCGATCTTCCTGTTAGCAGCTGAGCTTGTTAACCACTATGCCCCAGGGACTCCTATATTTGCTTATGAAACATAAAAAGAAGGCAGTACCATCACCTGGCATTGCAGCATTGCAGACATTTTGCACAGTACTTTCCTACAGTGCACATGCTGGGTCCTGCCACTAATACCTTCTCAATGGTCTGTTTCGTGCATTCATTCTATCTCTGTTTGGCCATCTCTGTTCTAGATTGTGTCCAAGAAGTACCGTAACTACAATATCCCAGCTGAGATGACAGGTCTGTGGCGGTACCTCAAGAATGCCTATGCCCGGGATGAGTTTACCAACACCTGTGCAGCTGACAATGAGATTGAAATGGCCTATGCAGATGTCGCTAAGCGCCTCAGCCGATCCTGAGCATAGCCATCTTGACCCATCACTGCTCAGAAGGACTTAGCCTCTCCAAAGGACTCCAGCTTCACAGCCTCCTTTTCCTCATGCCTGGGATATTTTTTTTTTTTTTTTTTTTTTTAATAATGGCCACATCTTGCTGACATTAATGGAACTCTAGCCTGCTTGCTTATGAAGATCAATACCATACCCTGCCTCATCACGAAGGAACTCATCAGCAGAAATGATAGGGATAGTCACCCATTCAGCCTGCTGGCCCAATATGGATTCACTGTATTTGGGGTCAGTGTTGAAAAACCCGTTTCCAATGACTGTCACTGGCCCCTTCTGCAATATCAAAGTACCTTCTGAGATACATTAGAAAAATGCAACACTGACTCCTCTTCCACCCTCCTCCTTGTCTTCCACCCTCCTCCTTGTTTTCCACCTTCCTCCTTGTCAGTACCTCCAATGGCCAAGGAAAAATGCAATCTTCACTCTTACTAGAAAAACTTCTGCTGCCTTCTAGGAGAGAGAGAGGGAGTGAACGGCAGAAGACCAAGCTGGCTGTGGATTTTGACATCTGGCAAACACACCTTCAGCCACTACTTTTTGACACTCCTGGCATTGGGTACTGATGACAAGATTGGAAAATCACTCCAAACACTCCATTCTCAGTTGCTGCAGTGATAGGCATGTTGCAGTGCTGCTATGCACTTGGCAGACACTGATTCTAGTTTTCATGCCATCAAGACCTTGCCAGGAAGGGAAACTGGCATGAGGTCTCAAACTAAGATGATTGGGAAGGGGAAGGTACGGGAAGCAGTGTCGATGCCAAAAGGCCAATAGGGTCTACCAGCCATGAGGTTTCCTTGCTTAGTGGTAGTTGTTTCATTGGAGGGCACATGCTTGGGTTTGACTATATTTATCAATGAGTGTTTTTTGCTATCCATAAGAAAGAGTATGGGAGTGGGAGTGGAAGGAAGGCTGGGTGAATACAGGGGCTCTTTATGAGGCCTGATATTCCTTGGAAATCTAAAATGATCTTTTCTCTCATGATCTAAGTCATGGACTGACGTTATTATGTAACTACCAAGAATTGGCCAAAAATTTCTTTTCCAGCTGCCCCAGGATTCTCCAGGATGTGGATCTGCTAGCTGGGTGCTCTTGGGCAGCAGTGCTCCACTGATTTAGCTGTAGCCCCTGATGGCTGAGAGATACATTCAGTAGATGGCATGATCATGGGATACCTTAGGAAGAAAGTCCATGGGCCTTTCTGACTGGGAAGCCGTGTGATTTGAACTCAAAGAAAAATGTGTACCCATTTAGATTAATTTTTCCAACCTTAGGCTCAACTGCTATAGTTTTAGCTACTATTCTCTCTTAAGTCATTCTGCTTGAGTTTCACCTCCTTAAAAGCTTACCCCGCCTGAGCATGAGGACCTGTGCAAAGAAAACTAAGAAAAATGAACTAATCGTCAACTCCCTTTCTCAGTGAACGCCCTGTGAGGAAATCCATCCACCACAAGCCCTCGCCTTCAACAATCCTTCCTTCTATGTTGCTTGTTGTTTGAGGGTGAGGCCCAGAGTGCCGGAAAGCCCCTGGACTTGGTTTATTACTCCACAAGGGCAGGACTGCATGGATCCTTTCTATAGAAATATCAACAAATTCCAACCCCAGAAGTCCCTGGACCTACCTGCCTCCAGGGATCTCTGAAGAAAAAAAGTGACCCACTGATGAAAACAGAGGAGCGGAATTGGGAACTCTCCTTCAGCTGACAGGAAAAGGAAACTTCTCAGTAGAATATGTTGTAAGCCTGAAAACTCTGAAAAATCAGAATGGGTTGATTCATTTCCCCCTCTAAAGGAACCTTTCCATGGAAACCTTGTCCCTTGAGATGTTTAGAAAGGGGAACTGTGAGGAAACAGACCTTTTTATGGTAGGGAAAAGCCCCAAACTGGCCTCTAGGAGATGAAGGCTTGAAAGATCCCAAAGACCTTTTAATTAGTGTGAAATCCTGTGCGCTCAGAAATCCTTCCCTCAACTTCCAGCACAGGCCGTGATGACCTAAGAGGCAATTTACTTTCCAGTGACCCACAGTGGCACTGTTTGAGAAAGACTTCTGTGAAGCATAACCAACCCACACAGAAAAAAATGGAAGGAAGCGCCAGGTGGAGCAGCTACATCTTGAGCAGGAGTTAGGGGGATATTACTGATAACTGATAGTCAGAATTCAGCAATAGGCAATTCCTTAAAAACAAATAAGCCAAACCAAATCAATATTGTTGTTTCCAGTTATTCCTTCTGTGGGAATACACTCATTTTATAAATACACTCCAAATGACGGCTACTTGATTCTCTTGAGAAGTTTTGACTGTGGTGACAAAATAACCAAACTTGCTTTTACGCCTTAATAAATGTAAATGGCTTTTAATGAAGATATAGCTGAGTGTTTTCTACACACATAGCAATATTTAGGAGCCGGTGAGCTAGTAATCAATATATGATCAATTATAAACACTTTGTTGTTGTTGTTGTTATGTGCCATCGAGTCAAACCCGACTCATAGCGACCCCTCCTTGGGTTTCCGAGGCAGTATCACTACGGAAGTAGGATTGCCCAACCTTCCTTCCGAGGAGTGGCTGGTGGGTTTGAACCGCCAGCCGTCTGGTTAGCAGACAAGTGTCTTAGCCACTATGCTACCAGAGCTCCTAGAAGAAGCTAAATGTTAAATTATAACCATATAAAAGGAAAGCACCTGTGGGTACTCAAATCAGATACAGCTTTTTATTTAAACAGCAGATGATTAAATAATGCAACTGACTACTGACTTAGAATTATAAAATCTTAAGACTGTATTTATCATAGTATTTTAAAATAATAATATTACCTTCTGAGGTTTTTTCCCCCCAAAAGAGATTTTTCTCAAGGTTCTTCAGCCTTTTCTGACATTTGGTGATAACTGTGTCCTAAGCACAGCAAACCGTCTCCCCAAAACAGCATGACAAGGTCCTTTTGTGTCCCAAAAACCAACCCAGAAAGAATTGAAGGGTTAGTTCCAGAGTTTTAGGACAGGAATTAGCACTTAGAATTGGTCCTGAAAGATATTGATTCCTCAGAAAGCATTTCAGGGCCACAGGGAAGTGAGAATGTATTTGTCTTAAGATCCTATTTTATTTTGCATTTACCTTTTTCCTTTGACTTTCACTTCACTATTTTTTTGGGGAGTGGGTTGGTGGGAGGCAGAGGCAGGAGGGAGACTCAAACAGAATTACTGCATATCAGTTATATTATCAGTTATCAGAATTAATGCATACTCAGAACTACATATCTTTTAAGTTAATTTGAAAGTTAACTTACCAAAACCTTGACTAATTTTGGGTGATATTGGTGCACAGTCACGGTTTGCACCACCCAGGGACTACTTAACCAATAGTGGATAAAGTTTTGGCAGTGATAAAAGATGAGCTGAATAAATAAAATCTTGCTTGATCCAGGGCATCATTCCTTCTTTTGGAAGCCTTCCTCTCCTGACAAAGAAAGTCAAATGCCTAAAATTCAGAATCACAGATGCAAGCCTATTTTCTTTTAAATAAGAGGTGTAGCTACTTCACACCAAAGGAATGAGTTGAAAACACAGTCAATCAGCTTCTTTGGCTGTACACTCCCAAACCAGTTTCAGCTGCCCAGGAAGTGGACTTGCCCTCAGGCTTGGCTTCTCCTGCTGGTGGGCCTGTGAGGATCTTGATCTTTCAGTAGAAAGAGGCTGTGCCAAGAGTGAGGTTTCCTGAGCCACTTTTTCATTTGTCAAATGAAACGACCAAAGTTTTCACCTGGCCACATGGTTCACTCTTGCAGATGGACAATACCACACGTGTTAGAATCGTCACAAAATGAATCACACCTGAGACAGACCTTGAAGATGGAAAGACCCCAGGAATCAGCAAGGCCTGGACAAGTAGAATGAAGAGGGAGGGAGACAGAGACAGGAAAGTCTAAGCATTTTCCATCATGAGAAAACCAGTACCAGTCACTGTCAAGTCAACTCTGATTCAGGGTAACCTATAAGCGTCAGAATAGAACTGTGTTCCATAGGGTTGTCAGTGGTTGATTGTTTGGAAGTAGGTCACCAGGCCTTTCTTCCAATGAGCCACAGGGTGGACTCAAACCTCCAAGCCAATCATGTTAACTGTTTGCACCATCCAGGAACTCCTATCATGAGAAAGTAGAGTCAAGTTAATTTGCCTATGGCAGCAGATGCCCCAAAACTACTTCAGTGATACACCTCTTTTCCTTCCCCACTGGCCAGAAGTTATCTCAACAGCAGAAAGAACCAAGATGCACTGGTGTCTCCCTCCTTGGAAAGATCATTTAGTCTCTTTAAGCTTTTGTGATAAATGTCTCATATGCACAGCAACCATCTCCAAAAAACAGTGTGATTAGGTCCTTTTGTGTCCAAAAAACCCTGCAAAAATTAAGCATTAATTTATGGTTAAAACTAAGTTCATTGATTCCCAAGGGATCACTTATTTTTTGTGTGATATTAAAAAGAATCTTATGACAGCACTGGAGAAAGAAAAGTGTACTGTTCCCTCTGAAGAATCCTGGATTGGATGGAGAAGAACATAATTGATCAAGTCATGTCTAGGGACCCTTTTAGCACTCATGGTCCATTGTCTTCCATCTCTTGCTCTTTAGACTTTGAATCAAACAATGAGTGCCATCCTCATGGGTGCATGTTCTTCTCCCTCTGTCAATGTTCGTCTCTCAGCCTAGTTTTAAGATTCTGTCATTTCATAATTAGGTATGATCCCAAATGTATATAACTTTACTTAACATTAATTGAGGAAATAGATCTAATGCCTCTCTGACCCCACCCACACCCAAAAAATGAACATTGCCTCATTATAAAGTTTGGGCCAATTTGTATTTCTCTAAAGGCCATCTGGTTTTTGGCAAAACATAGTTTTAGGATCCAATTATCTAAGATAATTTATGTATAGTTAGAGATTTCACAGTATCAACTATGCATATATTTAAACTATAAATATTCTGCTGATGTTTGAATTTGTCTTACTTTCCTAGTCACCTGGTTTTCCCATTTTATAAGTTGGAGAGTTAGCAAAAGAACAAGCATTTCATTTTATAAATACACTCCAAATGACGACTACTTGATTCTCTTGAGACCTTTTGACTGTGGTGACAAATAACCAAACTTGCTTTTACGCCTTAATAAATGTAAATGCCTTTTAATGAAGATATAGCTGAGTGTTTCCTTCACAAATCTGAATGAGTTATAAATGTGTTTCCCAGTCTTGATTGGTATTGACTTATTCAAATAAAGTTGGTTTATTTTCAAAGATTACAAAAGTGATCATCAGACTTATTATTTGGGGTGGAGATTTCCTATGCTGTTTTAAATGACAAGTATGAAATTCTTGTTTTTGCCAAACAGAGGTTATTTTATTTTCCCGTTACCAGAAAAAAAAAAAAAAAAAAAAAGTGTTCATTCTTTTTAAAAATCAAAAACAAATGTAGAGAAGGAGAGGGAAGAAAAGTTTGTGGCCCCACCCATCCAAAAACTAACCCTTATTTTAGCAAGGCTAACCCAGCAGGCTGGTGGTTCAAACCCACCAGCCACTCCTTGGAAGGAAGATGGGGCAATCTACTTCCATAGTGATACTGCCTCGGAAACCCAAAGAGGGGTCGCTAGGAGTCAGGTCCGACTCGACGGCACACAACAACAACAACAACAACAAAGTTTATATCACTGTCCATAGGCTAGGTATAAACTTATGCTGATGCCCTTTCTTGTTTCTGATTTCAACTCACTATCCCTTTCATATTTGAGGGTACTCCAATGATCCTAGTCCAGCTACGATTTAAGGAATATCTTAAAATATAAACCTCTCTCTTGGCCTTCCCCATCAGCATTCCTGGCCTGAATTTCCTACTGTTAGTATCACCTCAAGGAACCTTGGTGGCACAATAGTTAAGCACTCAGCTGCTAAACTGAAAGGTAGATGGTTTGAACCACCTAGCAGCTCTTTAGGAGAAACACCTGGTTACTTGCTCCTATAAAGATTACAGCATAGAAAACTCCGTCGGACAGTCCCAATCTGTCTCATGGGGTTACTATGAGTTGAAATAGACTAACAGGCACCTAACAACAACAACCATATTGCTTCACTGAAACCAACACAACACCTGATGAGGATCTCTATGAACAGTCACTTAGCTCAAAGATGTAAAGGTCTCAGTGGTCTTCTCTTTGGGCTATGCTTTGTCAGAATAGCTCCTGTTACCTAGGAAGGAATGGAATACTTGGCTCAGGATGAGTTCTAGTGGGACAGGCAGCCTAGAGCTCAGAACAAGTGTAGCAGATGGCTGTCTCAAATGTTCTGACTGCCCCTTCTTCCTCTGGGACAGCTCTGATTCCCACGTCTCCTCACACCTTTTATAAAAGGTGTACACTCACACCTTTTATAACCCCCACCTTTATGTAACTCAGATGAGAATGAGTCTATCCTTCAGCTTCAGGGGTTAAAATCTATATCTATCTATATCTGTATCAATATATTTCTATATCTATAAAAGTTCTGAACCCTTCTGTCCTCCTGACAGTGGTAGACTTAGAGTGGGTTTGTCAGGAATTTCTGAGAAAGAGCCCATGGTTCTTCAGAAGATGACTCCTGAAAAGGTGATGCTGCCCCAGGATATGGGTATGAGACCTGGCATTGTTGCCACACTCTAACTGCTAGCCTCAGGGTAAAGGCAATATGCTGAGACAGGCAGCAAGAAATATGGAGACAACTTTGTTCCTTGATGAAACTAGCGAGCTACTGAATCAACAAACCCTGAAACTGGTTCTAACTCTGAATTTTCCTTCCCTGTAATACATACATCCAACCATCACTCATCTGTCAGTTTGTCATACTGTGGTGGCTTGTGTTTCTGTGAGGTTGAAGGCTATGCCACTGGTATTTCAAATACCAGCAGGGTCACCCATGGTGGACAGGTTTCAGCGGAGCTTCCAGGCTAAGACAGACTTGGAAAAAGAAAGGGCCATCCACTTCTCAAAGAAGTGGCCAATGAAAACCTTATGAGTAACAATGAAACACTGCCTGTTATATTACTGGGAAACTGTATGAATAGCCCCGAAACATTGTCTTATACAGTGCCTGAAGATGAGCCCCTCAGGTTGGAAGGCATTCAAAATATGACTGGGAAAAAGCTGGGTCATCAGAGTAGAGACAACCTTAATGATATGGACGGAGTAAAGCTTTTGGGACCTCCAATTACTGATGTGGAATAACTCAAAATGAGAAGAAACAGCTGCAAACATCCATTAATAATTGGAACTTGGAATGTACAAAGTATGAATCTAGGAAAATTGGAAAAGTTGTCAAAAATGAAATTAAATGCATAAAGATCAATATTCTAAGCATTGTTGTTGTTGTTGTTATGTGCCGTCGAGTCGGCCCCGACTCATAGCGACCCCTCCTTGGGTTTCCGAGGCAGTATCACTACGGAAGTAGATTGCCCCATCTTCCTTCCGAGGAGTGGCTGGTGGGTTTGAACCGCCAGCCTTCTGGTTAGCAGTCAAGTGCCTTAGCCACTATGCTACCAGAGCTCCCATTCTAAGCATTAGTGATCTGAAATGGACTGTTTTTGACTTTTGAATCAGACAACCATATGATCTACTATGCCAGAATCACAAATTGAAGAGCAATGGCATGGCATTCATAATCACAAAGAATGTTTCAAGATATAGCCTAAAGTATAGTGCTGTCAGTGATAGGATAATATCCATATGCCTATAAGGAAGACCAGTTAATATTACTGGTATTTGAAAATTATTCAAATTTATGCACCAACCACCAAAGCCAAAGATAAGAAAATTGAAGATTTTTACCAACTTCTGCAGTGTAAAATTGACTAAACATGCACTCAAGGTGTGTTGATTATCACTGGTGATTGGAATGCAAAAGTTGAAAACAAAGAAGAATCGCTGGTAGTTAGAAAATATGGCCTTGGTGATAGAAATGATGCTGGAGATCGCATGATAGAATTTTGCAAGACCAATGACTTAGTCATTGCAAATACCTTTTTCAGCAACATAAGCAACAGCTATACACATGGAATTCACCAGATGGAGTACATAGGATCGACTACATCTGTGGAAAGAGGTGATGGAGAAGCTCAATATCTTCAGGTAAAACAAGGCCAGGAGCTGATTGTGGAAGAGATCATCAACTGTTCATATACAAGTTCAAGTTGAAGATGAAGACAATTGAAACAAGTCCACAATAGCCAAAATATGACCTTGATTATATCCCTCCTGAATTTGGAGACCATCTAAAGACTAGATCTGATGCACTGAACACCAATGACCAAAAACCAGAAGAATTGTACAATGACATGAAGAACATCATCCATGAAGAAAGCAAAGGATCATTAAAAAGACAGAAAAAGAGGAGAAGACCAAAATGGATGTCAGAAGAGACTCTGAAACTTGCCCTTGAACATAGAGTAGCTAAAGCAGATGCAGGAATCGACAAGATAAAAGAACTGAACAGAAGACTTCAAAGAGCAGCTTGAGAAGACAAAGTCAATTATTATAATGAAATGTGCAAAGACCTAGAGTTAGAAAACCAAAAAGGAAGAACACACTCAGCATTTCTCAAGCTGAAAGAACTGAGGAAAAAATTTAAGCCTTGAATTGCAATATCGAAAGATTCCATGGGCAATATGTTGAATGATGCAGGAAAAATGAATAATCAAAAGAAGATGGATGGAATACACAGAGTCACTGTACCAAAAAGAATTGATGATGATCATCCATTTTAGGAGGTGGTATATGATCAAGACCAATGATATTGAAGGAAGAAGTTGAAGCTTCACTGAGGGAAGTGGCAAAAAACAAGGCTCCAGGAATTGATGGAATACCCATTGAGATGTTTCAACAAATAGATGCTGTGCTGGAGGCACTCACTCAGCTATGCCAAGAGATTTGGAAGACAGCTACCTGGCCAACTGACTGGAAGAGATCCATATTTGTACCCATTCTAAAGAAAGGTGATCCCACAAATTGTGGAAATTATTAATCAACATCATTAATATCACACACAAGTAAAACTTTGCTGAAGGTAATTCAAAAACAGTTACAGCAGTATATGACAGAGAACTTCCAGAAATGCAAGCTGGATTCAGAAGAGGATGTAGAACGAGGAACATCACTGCTGATGTCAGATGGATCTTAGCTCAAAGCAAAGAATACCAGAAAGATGTTTATTTGTGTTTTATTGACTATGCAAAAGCATTCAATTGTATGGACCATAACAAATTATGGATAACATTGAGAAGAATTGGAATTCTGGAACACTTAAGTGTGCTCATAAGGAATGTGTACATAGACCAGAAGGCTGTTGTTCAAACAGAACAAGGGGATACTCTGTGGTTTAAAATCAGGAAGGGAGTGCATCAGGGTTGTATCCTTTCCCCATACTTATTCAATCTGTATGCTAAGCAAATCATCTGAGAAGCTGGACTATATGAAGAACAAGGCATCAAGATTGGAGGAAGACTCATAAATAACCTGAGATACACAGATGACACAACTTTGTTTACTGAAAGTGAGGATGACTTGAAGCACTTACAGATGAAGATTGAAAACTACATTCTGCAACATAAAGAGAATGAAAATCCTCACAACTGGGCCAATAAGCAGCAAGCATCACAATAAACAGAGAAAAGATTGAAGTTTTCAAAGATTTCATATTACAATCAACACCAAGGGAAGTAGTAGTCATGACATCAGATGATGTATTGCATTGGGCAAATCTACTGCAAAAGACCTCTTTCAAGTGCTAAAGAGCAAAGATGCCTCTTGAAAACCAAGTATGCCTAACCTAAGCCATGGTATTTTCAATCGCCTCATATGCATGTCGACTTTGGTAGTCTAGTGTCTAAGGCTAACTGCTAACCAGAAGACTGGTGGTTCAAACCCACCAGCCACTCCTAGGAAGGAAGGTGGGGCACTCCACTTCCGTAATGATACCACCTCAGAAACCCAAGGAGGGGTCGCTATGAGTAGGGTCCGACTCAACAGCACATAACAACAACAACATGCATGTGAGACGTGGACAATGAATAAGGAAGACCAAAGAAGAATTGATGTTTTTGAGTTGTGGTGCTGGTGAAGAGTATTGAAAGTACCATAAACTGCCAAAAGAACTAAGAAATCTTACCTGGAGGAAGTGCAGCCAGAATGCTCCTTGGAAACAAGAATGGCCAGACTTTATCTGACCTACTTTGGTCATGTCAGAAAGGATCATTCCCTGGAGAAGGATATCATGCTTGGTAAAGTGGAGGGTCAATGAAAAAAGGAAAGACCCTCAATGAGGTGAATTGACAGAGTGGCTGCAATGATGGGCTCAGGTATAGCAAGTATTGTGAGGCTGGCACAGGACCGGGAAGGGTTTAGTTTTGTTGTACATAGGGTTGCATGAGTTGGAGCCAACTCGACAGCAACTAACAACAACAACAATACATCCATGATTTTGTGAGGATGGATTTTATTTTATTTTATTTTCCCTGATGATTGGCCAAAGGCATACTAAGAAATTTATTAGCTATTATTAAATTTAATCAATAAATTCTTAAATTTATTAGCTATTATTATTATTTGTCTCACCTACTTTGGTCATGTAGTCAGAAGAGATCATTCCCTGGAGAAGGATATGCTTGGTAAAGTGGAGGGTCAACGAAAAAGTGGAAGGCCCTCAATGAGATGGATTAACACCTAACAAAGGCAACAACATTATTATTGTTATTATTAAATGGACAGATTATCAGACTGCTCAACCAGGAGATAACCCATGTTTCCACAGATTAAATGAAGGGAGTTTGTTTACAGAATGACTAAATGCTAGTAACATGGGGAAATTTATTTCTCTCCATCTCAGTTTCCTACATACAGTATCCTACTATGCACCCAAGGGGCATAGAGTACCTGTGACTGAGCCTCGCATATAGGGGGACTGAGTCCTGTTCCAGAAAAGCTTCCAAATCTCAGATTCGACAAAAAGTGACTTTGCAAATGACAGGATCTCATTATGGCGAAAGTGTTGTGAGCTGTGTCTCTTCTTTTTGTGTCTGTCTCAATTTGAGATCCCCAGAGTCCTCAGTAAGTTTTATCTTGTTGGAAAAAGCATGGGATATGAGATGGAGGGGTCAGAAGCTAAAGATTGAGACCAAGGAGAGCAGAATCCTAGTCTTAGGTTCATTACTAAAATACTATATGACTTTAAGCAATGATGGTTTTGAGGCCTTAGTTAACCAAATTAAGTTACCAAGGCCCCTTCTCTATGAGAGTGTTTGATCCCTGATGAAGAGTAATTTTTGGCAATAAAGGGTTATTTCAAGTTAAATCAAATTTCAACCAATTAGAACCTTCAATTTATCGGGAAGTCTCATTTGTAGTTTTTTTTTTTAAATAGGAAGAAGATGAATAACAGAAAATACATGGATATTAGGAATTTGTGTGTATGTGTGTGTTTCTTTTAAAGTAAGTTTCAGGATCTATTCTACAGCCAATTCTTATCCATGTCAGTCTTCTATACTTTCTATATCTATATTCAATGACATTTTCATTTATATACAAAGAAAACAACCCAAAGGACATGCAATTGGGTTCATTGAACTGCAGTTACGAATGTAGAAAGTAAAGCAGACTCAAATTTTGGAAAGAGTTTCAATAACATGTGGAAATAGAAAAAAGTTTCAGTTTAATCCTTGTTCAACTAGAATATATCAATGCCTAAAACCTTCTTATCTCTGAGTTTATACAGGATTTGGAGTCTAGACCACATGTGATGGCTAATTTTATATGTCAACTTGGCTAGACTACACTACCCAGTTATTCAATTAAACACTAGTTTGAGCATTGCTGTGAATGTATTTTGTAGATGTGGTTAACATCTATGATCAGTTGGCTTTGAGTGAAGGAGATTATCCTCAATAACCTGTATGAGCTTTATCCAATCACTCGGAAGGCCCAAAGAATAAAACTGAGCTTCCCTAGAGGTGAAGAAATTCCACCTGTGTACTGTGGCTTTAACTCCTGCCCAAGAGTTTCCAGCCAGCCAACCTGCCCCACAGATTTTGCACTTGCCAGCCCCTACTATCACATAAACCAGGTCCTTGGCTTGTGGAAGCATAACTCCAGTCTCTGCCTCTGTCTTCATACGGCTTTCTTCTCTATGTGTCTTTCTCAAAAATCTCTCTGTCTTTCTCTTATAAGGACACCTCGTACTCTAAATCCAGAATGATCTCATCTGGAGATCTTTAAATTAATTACATATGCAAAGACTCTTTTTTTCCAAATAAGACCTCATTTATAGCTTCCAGGAGTTAGGATTTGGTCGTGTCTTTTGGGGAGACACTATTTAACCCAGTACGTTGCCTGAAATACAACATTAAGGTACAACCACCGTAGAGCCTAGTACTAGTCCACTTGAGGAACAGAGTTTGGTTGTTTGCAATTTTGTATCTATCTGTAATTGTTCCCTGTGGGACAGTCACTCATCACCACCCTTCCCCAATTTAAAAATAAGCTCCTTCATAGGATGGAATGTCGGTTACCCAATTTTTGTGCTTTGTTACACCTTGTCTAACACTGAGCAGATATTAGATGCTCAAAATTGTTTGTTAGTGGTTGACTGCAGAGGCCATGAGATGGTCCTCCACACTTTTGGGTCCACTGTGGACTTACCATTCACTTCCCTCTAGTTCCTGACACCATAATTCTGATAATGGCAGGAATAGCCACAGAGAATAGAGAGAGAAACAGGTGTCCGTGTTGCTTATTATGCTTCCAGGAAACTTCTGAAGAATTAATTCTTCTAAAGCATTATAAAACCAAAACCAAACCCACTGACATCAAACTGATTCTGACTCATAGAAATCTTCTAGGGCAGAGTAGAGCTGCATCATACAGTTTCCAAGGCTACAAATCTTTAAGGAAGCAAACACCCTCATCTTTCTCCTGCAGAGCAGCTGGTGGGTTCGAATTTGGCTAGCAGCTGAATGCTTTGACCACTATGCTCTGACCAGAGTTCCTTTCTAAAACAGTGTGGGCAGCATTTATCTTTCCAGCGGAAAAGATTAAAACCTGCCAAATACTCAAAGAGTTTCTGGGTGGCACTAACAGTTAAGCGTTTGACTATTAACTAAAAGGTTGGTGGTTCAAACACAGTCAAAATGCACCATGGAAGAAAGTCCTGGCAATCTACTTCTAAGAAGTCACAGCCTTGAAAACTTTACACAGCCAAGTTCTACTCTGCAACATGTGGGGTAACCATGAGATATGTCAGCAACTGCCTTAGTTTTGGTGTAGTTTTAATACTCACGGGAATGAATGATTCTGTTTAGGTAAGTATTTAGTCTGTTTTCCGAGTTGGCCTCAAAATTGTGCTTAGATTGGGTGTTATATTTAGAACCATACCAGAAGCTTTGAAATCAGGATGATTCTGGATACTGAAGTACTAAAATTATCTGGCTAAATAGGGGTTAAACAAGTGCATTTTTTCCCCCTGAACATGTGTTCATTTTAGAAAATACAAATAAGCAAAAAGAAGAATTTAAAGAAAACCTGTAATTCTTCCACCCAGAGATGGTCACTTTTAATATGTAAGTAGTCATTATCTTCATAGACTAAATTATTTCCAGAAAGTCTTTTTTTTTTTTTTTTTAAAAAAAAAAAGAAGCTTGTTATTGTCGAGAGAGATATTGGAAGTTCAGTGGTAGAATTCTCACCTTCCGATTGGGAGACCCAAGTTCAATTCCAGACCTATATATCTTATGTGAAGCCACTACCAGTCTGTCAGTGGAGAACTGTGTGTTGCTGAAAAGATTTCAATGGAGCTTCCAGACTAAGACAAACTAGGAAGAAAGGCCTGGTCATCTACTTCTGAAAATCAGCCAATCAAAATCTATGGTTCACAGCGTTTCAATTTGCAGCTGATCATGGGGATGGTGTAGGGCCGGGAATCATTTTATTCAGTTGTGTTTGAGGTCACCACAACTCAACGGCAGTTAACAGCAATAACAATTGATGAGAACTGCAACCAGTGTTCTTTCCCATTCCTGTGATGAACAATTCTGAGGCAACCTGTATTTTCCTATTTCTGTTAAAAAAATATATATATATACTGAGACTAGAAAAAAGTAACTCAGCTATCTGCTCTGGTAAATACTTGCTTACTTATCAAGACCAATAGCTTGCTGAACAATATTCCCGTGAAGACCTCTCCTCACTGTGCCCATGAATCCAAAACTACTGTGTTATGAGCTCTACCCAATCACAACCAGTTCTCTGCTTTGCAAGATATTCCATAAAATCACAAGGTGGCATTCTTCTCTATTGAAATAAATTTAATAAATAGCTTTTCTTGATCAAAAAGCTTTTCTACCAGTCTATTTTTGGAAATTGTCAGCCAGCATTCTCCTTATCTCTTTTTTGTAATGAGATTTTTTTTCCCCACTCTTACATTATGAACATTTTTCTATGCCTTGGGAGCTCTAGTGACATAGTGCCTAAGGCATTTGACTGCTAACCAGAAGGCTGGTGGTTCAAACCCACCAGCCACTCCTTGGAAGGAAGACTGGGCAATCTACTTCTGTAGTGATACTGCCTTGGAAACCCAAGGAGGAGTCCCTATGAGTCAGATTTGACTGGACAGTAATGAGTTTGTTTTTTTGTTTTTTTCTATGCCTTATTATTATTTTTTAAAAACTTTTTATTGTGATTTGGGTGAAAATTTACAGAGCGAATTCCTTTTCCATTCAATAGTTCATATACATTTTGTTTTGAAACCTTAATTGCAATCCCCAGAATGTAACAACTCTTTTCCTACTCCCTCCCTGTGGTTACATTTTCATTATTCTTTCTTTTTGTACCTCTTGTGCACCTCTCTGTGTCTTCCTTTTCCTTGGAGATAGTGTGCTGGTCACCCACTTTTGTATATTCCTTTTCCCTTTACCCAAATCATTATATATCTCTTACCTAGCTAGTCCTCTCCTTCCCCTCTCATCCCTGGTAACCAACAAAGAAAGTTTCCTTCTGTGTATAAATCTTTCCTTGACTTTTTATAATAGTGGACTCATACAGTATTTGTCTTTCTGTGATTGACTTATTTCACTCAGCATAATGTCCTCCAAGTTCATGCATGTTGAGAGGTGCTTTGCGGATTCTTCTTCATTCTTTAAGGTTGCATAGTATTCCATTGTATGGAATAGTTTGGTTATGCATTCATTTGTTGATGGGCACTTGGGTTGTTTCCATCTCTTTGCCATTGTGAATAGCTCTGTGATGAACACGGGTGTGCATATATCTATTCATGTCCTGGATCTCACTTTTCTAGGGTATATACCTAGTAGTGGGATTGCTGGTCTCACTGTTGTTTTGATTTGTATCTTTCTAATGAGTAATAACTGTGAGCATTTCTTCATATGTGTGTTAGCTACATGAGTGTCTTCTATGGTGAAGTGTCTGTTCATGTCCTTTGCCCATTTTTATGTTGGGTTGTTTGTCTTTTTGAGGTTGAGGTGTTGAAGTTTTCTGTAAATTTTCAAGATAAGTCCCTTGTGAGATATGTTGTTGCCAAATATTTTTTCCCAATTTCTTTTTACTGTTTTGGAGAAGTCTTTTGATGTGCACAGGATTTAATTTTTAGATCTCAGTCATTGACTTTGTCTTCTGCTATTTGTACTTTTGGGTTATGTTTGATAGTCCATTTATGCCATAAATTAGTGACCCTAGGTTTGCTCCTATTTTTTCTTTGATGAACTTTATAGTTTTAAGTTATACATTTGGGTCTTTGATCCCTCTTGAGTTAGTTTTTGCATATGGTATGAGGTATGGATCTTATTTCATGCAACTGGATATCCAATTTGACAAGCATCATTTGTTAAAGAGACTATCTCTTCCCCATTTATGGGTTTAGGCCCTTTGTCAAAGATCAGCTGTCCTTAGGTAGATGGATCTATGTCTGGATTCTCATTCAGTTCCACTGGTCTATGTGTCTGTCATTGTTCAAATATCAGGCTGTTTTAACTACC